>NC_084742.1:24078938-24082381 GCF_033978785.1 Entelurus aequoreus | reverse complement strand
GCCTCTATACACCTATGTAGACATTGCACCAAAAACCAGACATTTGCAGCTAGAATAGTCATTTACCACATTAGCAATGTATAGAGTGTATTTCTTTAAAGTTAAGACTAGTTTAAAGTTATCTTCATTGAAAAGTACAGTGCTTTTCCTTCAAAAATAAGGACATTTCAATGTGACCCCAAACTTTTGAACGGTAGTGTAGTTTTAGGAACCAAGTGACACACATAAATCAGGCCTGACTAGATTGTTGCCTAAGTGGGCTGTACTGGAATTAAAAAGAAAAACTGCATGGTAATCATTTTAGCATATAAAACAATATAAGGGTTGTTGCCGGAAATGAAAATACATCAACACGATCCTGGTTATGCCTAATTTGTTGTAGCATAAGAAGTAAGATACAATAAGACAAAATTATCCTCAGCCAGCGGCACATTTAAGTCAGTCCCAAATGGTTTGTACCCTAAAAGGGCTGCTGTAGAAACTGAAAGTGAAATAAACAAAGGATGAATACAATGTCGTTGCGTAGGAAATAGAATAAAGTTTTCATTAGGAAGGGGTGCAATTAAGTCAGGCCCGACTAGTTTCCTGCCTAAAAGGGCTGCTGTAGAAACTCAAAGTGAAATACACAATCGTTGAATAGAATCTGTGGTAGCATAGGAAATAAAATTAAATAAAGTCTTAATCAGCAAGGGGTGCAATTAATTCAGGCCCGATTAGTTTCCTTTAAAAGCACTGTTGTAAGAACAGACATTGAAATAAACAGACAAGGTTGTTTCCAATCTGTTGTAGCATAGGAAATACAATCAAATTAAAGTTTTAATTAGGCAAGAGTGCAATTAAGTCAAGCCCGACTAGTTCCCTGCCTAAAAGGGCTGCTGTAGAAACTAAAAGTGAAATACCCAAACGTTGAGTACAATCTGTTGTAGCATAGGAAAAAAAATAAATGAAAGTTTTAATCAGGAAGGGGTGCAATTAAGTCAGGCCCGATTAGTTTCCTGCCCAAAAGATCTGTGGTAGAAAGTGAAAGTGAGATACACAAATTTTCAATACAACCTGTTGTAGCATAGAAAATACAATAAAATAAAGTTTCCGTCAGGAAGGGGTGCGATTAAGTCAGGCCTGACTAGTTTCCTATAAAAGGGCTGCAGTAAGAATAGAAAGTGAAATAAGCAGACAGAAGTGTTGTATTATACTAAGGGGAGGTGACGGCAAACATACACCAGGGGGAAGTATGAACAATGTTTTATATATATATATATATATATATATATATATATATATATATATATATATATATATATATATATATATATATATATATATATATATATATATATACATACACACCCTTGGATCTATTTCACACTCCATTTTCCTTAGTTTATTATATTAGTATTGTTTGTTATTATTATTAATATATATATATATATATATATATATATATATATATATATATATATATATATATATATATATATATATATATATATATATATATATATATATATATATATATATATATATATATATATATATATATATATATATATATAATAAACAATACTAATATAATAAACTAAGGAAAATGGAGTGTGAAATAGATCCAAGGGTGTGTATGTTGTAAGACTATGTGTAGTAGTGATGGGTCCGGCAACACCGATGCATCGGCGCATGCGTCGAGCTCATAGAGCGATACCGTGTGTCGGTGCGCGTATCGCTTTTAGAAAGTCTCGTGACCGAACACGAGCTGTTTTGGTCACGTGACCGCTCATGAGCTGTTCTGGTCACGTGACCGCTCATGAACTGTATCGCACTGACGCCTGCGCGTCAAACTGTTTATTAGGAAGCGGCGCAATGCGTGTTGTTGACGAACACCGTTAGGGCCGCTTGTTGTCACTGTCACTCAAAATTGCATTTCAAAATTACACAGAATAAATGTGTTTATTTTGTTTAGAATTCAGATGGGTTTGATTTGGTGCGCGGCATATATTGGCTGTGCGGCGCACGGTGTGCGCGGAGGACGCTTGAGCACTGCGCAATTGCGCAGGCGCGCACCTTAGAGGGAATGTTGCTCACAGGGCACAGAGGAGGCGTCAGTGCGATACAGTTCGCGTATCGGTCACGTGACCAAAGCAGCTCATGATCGGTCACGTGACTTTCTAAAAGCGGTACGCGCACCGACACAGGGTTTCGCTCTATGAGCTCGACGCATGCGCCTATGCATCTGTGTTGCAGGACCCATCACTACTGTTACTAGAGAAGGTACAGGAATGACGGCGTGGCGAAGTTGGTAGCGTGGCTGTGCCAGCAATTGGTTACTGGGGTTCAATCCCCACCTTCTACCATCCTAGTCATGATACATGTTCACATTATTTGACTGTATCTAAAAAATATATTTTTATTTAAATGAAGATATGAAATAATCCTAAATGAAATACAATGACTTGGTTTATATTATTGTATATACTAGGTCATAATATCAGTGTCAGTTGAGTCGGTCCATAGGTTGCCTGTAGGGATTTTTAATGTCCAGCAGATGTCAGTATTTAGTGACACTGTATCGACACAGTTTTGCAATGTGTCGAAATG
Source organism: Entelurus aequoreus (assembly GCF_033978785.1). Lineage (NCBI taxonomy): Eukaryota > Metazoa > Chordata > Actinopteri > Syngnathiformes > Syngnathidae > Entelurus > Entelurus aequoreus. The sequence goes on along the minus strand of NC_084742.1, from coordinate 24,079,792 downwards.
CTTCATGAGGCCTCATCAACCCATCACTAATATATATATATATATATATATATATATATATATATATATATATATATATATATATATATATATATATATATATATATATATATATAATAATAACAAACAATACTAATATAATAAACTAAGGAAAATGGAGTGTGAAATAGATCCAAGGGTGTGTATGGTGTAAGACTATGTGTAGTATTTAACTGGAATGTGTGTTACCAAAGTGTTGAACGAGAGATGAGGAAGTCCAGGGAAGAGAGAAGTCCGAGTCCAATGCGGGGGAAGTAAAGGATTGGGGAGGCAGTCAGAATCCAGAGGGGTCCAGAGAAGTGAGGCGCACAGCTCACTACCAAGGAGACGGAGGGAATTCTGCGGGGGACACGGGAGAAATAAGGGACAAGTAAGCCCTGGAGAGGAAAACAAGACAAGAGCATAAAGCTTGACGCTTACGGTACACCATGAGAAAACTAAGTTCCTGCGCCGATCCTTGGGTCCACCCTGCCTTTATCCGTGGGCATGTCCCGAGGTGCGCACAGAGGTCTGAGCCGTAACAAAAAGGTTGTTTCCAATCTGTTGTAGCCTAGGAAATACAATCAAATTAAAGTTTTAATTAGGCAAGAGCGCAATTAAGTCAGGCCTGACTAGTTTCCTGCCTAAAGGGGCTTCTACAGGAACTGAAAGCAAAACAAGGTTTGGGTTAGGTCTAATTTATTGTTGAATAAAGAAATGAAGTCAGACCTGTCTAGTTTATCTCAAACAACATGAGTTGTCTGTACATCTTTTTTTACCCATTTTCAATAGGACTGTCACCTATTTCATTTCTTTCATGTGTCACGCAACATCTC
>NC_084742.1:24031438-24071438 GCF_033978785.1 Entelurus aequoreus | reverse complement strand
CGTTACTTGTATGCACATATATACACACACATATATCCGCATATACATATACACATACAAAAATATATACATATATGCACATACATACATACACACTGTATATAAATAGGTATACATTCATTTAATGCATATTGTATATGCATTGAATGAATGTATCGCATAATGCATATCATATATAAATATGTAGAAAACGGGATGGATAGATATAGACATACATATACATACTGTATATAAATAGGTATCATACAATGCTAGCTATTAGCATTGTCAACATTTCTATTTCGTTGAGATTATCCCAAAATTAAAAGAGGTAGCAGTTAGGACTTGAAGTACAGTACATAGTAACAGTTCTGTTTGGTGTGTGCTTTAGCATTTTATATATCCCACTGACAATTAGCACTCCGCCGAATGCAGCTGAGATAGTTTCCAGCACCCCCCGCAACCCCAAAGGGGACAAGTGTAGAAAATAGATGGATGATGGATTTAGCACTTAAACTGTCTAATGAAGCAAGAGACATTCTTCAAAATATGACAAGCTATCCACGTAGGTGGCTAACATGCTATCTGTCAGTAGTTAGCATCCCATTTTGTTTGGTTAAAATAGTTTAAAATGCAAAGGCCTCCAAGTCGGTTTGTGCCGGGCCAGGGTTTAACACCAGCAGGCCCATTTAAATTTACATGGGACTGTTTCTTGTTATTATTGTTTGTTCATGACATCACATGCTAAGCAGCTTCATAAAATATTTAGGACTCTAATGGAGCTGAGTCGTTTCCTACTTTTGACATTTAGTATCATTTATTGATAAGTTAGGTCACTTAAAGAGGAACTGCACTTTTTTTTGTTCACAATCCTTATAAAAGACAAGAATGCACGTCTTTTTTTAGGGTTTTAAAGATGATAAAAATGCATGGAAGATGCGGTTAATGGGAGTCACCTTTGTAGCTTCAAAGCCTCTAAGACTTCAAAACCCTCCATCAACGTTTTATATACACACTGCAAGTTTATATATAATGTAGTAACAGACACGTTCATAACAATGAATCAATATATAATATGTTCAATATTTACTGGATTTTGGTCATTTTAATCATTGCCGTAACTAATTATTCGGCGCATTTATTTCCGTTTCCATAGCAGCGCACGTCTGACTTCTGGCAACAACCTCTTCTGGATAAAAACATACAAATGTGTTCTAATCATGGCAGATTCTTTAACAAAGAACAAAGACGACTATTTTTGGACAAATGAGGATTCACAGCCTTATCTTTTTGAATCAGAATTATGGAGGATGAATTACTGCTTCTGGAAGCGAGCACAAAGGAAGAGTGAGACGTTAGAGCAGACGGAAGCCGAGAGAGTGAGGTAAGAGTGAATCAAAGCTGCAAAATGTGGAACTTGAAGCCATGCAACTTCGACATTAATGGCATGCTTACCCATAATTAACTGGAAAAAAAGGTCCCTGGCCAGCTGGACCAAACAGACAAATGTCCATTGAGTGAGTCACTTTAATATTGATCATGACACACGCAGCACATTATCAAGATTCAAGATGATTTATTGTCAATTCTTAACATGCACAAGACACATAAGAAACTGAAAGTACATTTTCGGCACAGTCCCACTAAGAGCAGACATACGTTACAGGGAGACAAGACGAGACCGCCAACGGAGCAGCCATTTTTACGGCGCTCTTAAAAAAAGGTGGGAAAAGGTGATATTTGGGAAAGGGGGGGGGAGTCAAAAAATATCCGTCAAAGGCTGGACCCACGGAGGGGGGTCCAGACTGAGTCCAAGGGAAAAAACCTAATTTGCAATGCACATACAAACCCGTTACATTTAATCACAACAAACTCGCAACAGAGGGAGGGGGAGCTGGAGCAAACAAGCGGGTGGTGAAGGTGTGGTTGGGGGAGGGGGGGGTGCATGTATGCCCAATTGTCTTGGGTGTGATGTTGAAATGTTTTTGTGGACCTGAGGCCGATCTGATTTCGACACCAGATGTTGTTGAGAGAAAGGGAGGTCAAAAGCGTCCATCGTTGAAAAACAATGACTCGCCTGCTCTATTTGTCCATGCTGGTTTTTCTCAAATTCAATTCAATTTTCCTTCTCAACAAACTTCTCCATGATGTGATCCATCTTGCGATTCAGATCAGAAATTGCCACAGTCTGTGATCCCCTGCCCAAACCTTCCATTGCGACGAACAGCCTTTGCCTCTTTGAGTGGCTGCCATCATCTTCCGAATTTGACACCAGAGCAATGCCCAGCCCAATCAGCAGGTGCCCCGCGATCACGGTCCAAATAGGTAGATGTCTTCCACGTCCTCGATGGAAAGGACTGAGAGGCACATGATTCTCCATTTATCAAAGGAATCTCTCACGTACCCCGCAGCAACGGTTCCATCAGGGCAGCCAGGCTACCCCGAACCTCTGTTTCCTTGTCAAAAAGACTGTCAATTGCGTCGAGAGTCCAGCTGATCATATCCATGTTTGATGTTTAGATTTGAGGACAGCGCAAAGAAAGAGGGCTTCAAAAAAGTTCATACAAGACAAAAACGAAGAGAGCAAGCTGGGAAGGAGGAGCGCAGAAAGATGCGACCGCCCTCACCAGAGGCAAGATACGTGTATCAAGACATACAGCATACGCTGGCTGCTAGCTGTGTACAAACAAAACATGAAATGTGGGGCTAATACTTTACAGATACTGTAATATGATTGTGTCTTATCGCACTGCGTTGTGCATAACAAACTCAAAAGCGTTTTGTGTTGTTGTAGAAGCTAGCTTATCTCTTGCTGTAGTTAGCTTTTACGGCTAATACCATAGCACGCCAATGTTTTAGTACGCTAGAAAAAGAGTTTGCTCTTACAATAACAATGTCGCTACAGCTTGGTTATAATACGGGTTGAGTAAATGAAGTATTGTTGACGGTTGTTGAATTGATTTTTAGAGTAATTTAGTGGAAGAATTGATTACTCCCATTAGCTGCATTGCTAACCACTTAGAACAAGCCAATTTGTATATGTTAGAAAGCGAAAAAAACTACTTTTGTCTTCTTGTCTCTTATAAGGATTATGAACGATAGCAAAATTCCCCCCAAAAAAGTGCAGTTCCCCCTTAATACAATTGCATGTTTTGTAAAGACACAAACTAAAAAATTAAATAATATGAAAGGGAACAAGCGGTAGAAATGGATGGATGGATAATCTTGTATTGAATCTATCAGTGGTAACAACACAATGCCAAGGCACCTCACCCTTTATTAGAGGAGGGTCATCACAATAAATAATAAATACAACATTGTAAAAGAAAAAAAAAAGGTTAAGTTGTTATAGTAGATTTAATTTAATTATCTTGTGTTAGCTTCTCTTTTTAATCAAGGTTTAAATTGGTTTAAAGTGCTAAAATAGCACTTTGAGATTTGTTTTTCAAAGTAGAGTGCAATACAAATAAAATGTAGCAATATTGTTGTTATTAAAATAGGACAAGATTAGGGGGAGGGGTTGAGCAAGCTAGACAAAAGAGAGAGAGAGAGAGCCTGGGAGGAAGGCGGAGGAGAATCATTCTGCCGGTGACTCCTCTCTCCTCCTCTTCCTCTTTCTCCTCCTCCTCCTCCTGCTGCTGCAGCGGCCATGCTGCTGTCTCGGTGCATCCCGCTACAAAGCTGTGCAAATCGCCGCATAGCAGCCTAATTTGGCTCGGCCATCGCCATCAAATCCGTCTGCAACCGCCAGATCAGCTGGAAAATACCGGAACCTGAACACCGGGGAGGAAGGGGGGCGGGGGAACCTCCATAGCAACAAACACGGTTCCGCAGCATTATTGGTAGGTGCCTCCCTCCTGCATGCAAGCTCATGGATGAAGCAGACAGCATGCAGCTTTTGTTCTAATCCTGTCTGCAGGTTGTGTTCAGCGTCACTCGGGAGTCTACTGCAGCACCTTGGCCGTGACATGTTCACTGATTAGCACATTTAGTGTCACCTCGCAGTGCAGACCAAAAGCTGGACTTTGGGTCTGAGATGCAGACGAGGGAGGCTGCAGGATGCTAGCAAGCACGGCAGTAAGCCTGTGACCACGAGCGTTATTCTGACATGTGCTAGCATGGTAGGACAAGGAGCCAAGTGGAGAATTCCTACTTGACCTACTGGCGAGAGTGGGTCACTAGAACTCATCAGAATCCTCAAATCCTCTCTGTGGTCAAAGTTGGAAATGTCCTGGTCTCATCTTTGCTAAAAGGAAGCTTGAGCGCCCCACAGTGTTTGCTCCTAGCAGTGCCATGAGCGGCAAGTAGCTGGGACCGTGCGACTGGACCCAGCCCCGTCATGTCTCTTGGTAAGACCATCGAGCTGGAGCACTTTGACGAACGCGACAAGGTTCGCCGAGGACGCTCTGCCCGGGCTAAACGAGACGACTCCTCTGGCGGCGCTGGGTCGGGCCCAAGCTCGCGAGCCAGCAGCCTGGTTCACGAGCCCGGCGCACAGCACCAACTGCAGCTACTACCGCACCCGCACCTTACAGGCGCTTACCTTGGAAAAGCGGGCAAAGAAGGTGCGCTTCTACCGCAATGGAGACCGCTACTTTAAGGGCCTGGTCTACGCCGTCTCAAGCGACCGCTTCCGCTCATTCGACGCGCTGCTCATCGAGCTGACCCGCTCTCTGGCCGACAACCTGCACCTGCCAGGGGGTGAGGACCATCTACACCATCGACGGCGGGAAAGAAGATCAGCAGCATGGACGAGCTGCTGGAAGGTAGGACACGTCTCTTCTACCTCAGATGTGATTTGAACAATGTCACATTTGCATTAAAAACAGACAAGCAGACCATCTGCCTTTCATTAAGCATCAATATTGATGACTATAAAGTCTGCTAACAAGCACTAATGTAGGGAAAGAGCACAGCCTAAGAGACAGCTGACAGAAAGCTGATACAGTATATTCTCTAAGACCTTTCATGAATGGCGAAAAACCACAAATAATGTACATACCCATAAAAATGCCTGTTTTTGAACCCTATAATATGCCTCTTAAGTTAGTCAACGCATTTTACAATCAGTTTTACGTTAGAAGAAACAATTACAGGCATTATGCTCACAATACCTCATGTCTTGTCAAAGCATCTTCTTGCTTGAAAATGTTGAGTGAAAATAAAATGTTCCGTGTGTCTCAGGTTCAGAGTTACGTGTGTGCCTCCAACGAGTCTTACCGCAAAGTCAACTATGCCAAGATCTCCATCCGAGCTGGAAACCCGGCGCCAGTTCTGGCAGCGGCGCAGCAGGATCGAGCAGGTCCTGCGCCGTGCCTGCCGGGGTTCCGTCCGCCGGCGCCATTGGGTGTGCCAAAGAGCGACCAGAAGGCCGAGAGGGCAGGGAGAGCAAAGACTTCATCAAACCCAAACTGGTGACGGTGATCCGCAGCGGCGTGAAGCCTCGCAAGGCAGTACGGATCCTCTTAAACAAGAAAACGGCTCACTCCTTCCAACAAGTGCTGGCCGACATCACTGAGGCCATCAAGCTGGACTCTGGAGCCGTGAAAAGCTTTACACGCTAGACGGAAAACAGGTGAGCTGTGCTTCTATCTTGGAAGACAAAACAGTCAAAAGCAGATTTTTCCTTTCAAAGTCTTCTGCTTCGACAACTTTTTGACAGGACGCTCAAACGCATTACAGGAAGCTATTTTTAACACTTTGACTGCAGAAAAAATGACTTCAAGGAGACTGACTGCAGGTAGAGTCAGTGAATGTAACACACGTCTCACATACACGTGCACACAAGTCGAACAATGTCGGCCGTTCCCACAGCAATCTTGGGAAAATAAAAGTAAATTGAGTGCATGGTGCCCTTCAAATTAAAACCTGCTCAAAAAAAGTTGCTCAACTCAACTCAGTACAGACAGGCTTTTATTTGAAGGCAGACTTGTCTCTTAATTAAGTCTGTTATTCTGGCAGTGGCAGTGTCAGACTTGCATTGTCTGAAATTAAACAAGACAGGAGTGTGTCAGTGTGTGTGTGGGAGGGAGGGAGGGTCTTCTATCTCTGACACTGCGGTATTAGTTACCATGGTTACCTTGCCATCCAGAAAGCCTGCAGACTGTTAGAAAAAAAGTGTGAGAAAAGGGCTTAGGACGGTGGAGACAAAAATAAAGGGAAGTGACAATGAGGGGAGAGAAAGGAAACCGCACAGGAAAGTTTCAGGAATTCTTCAATTTTCAAAAGTAAAGTTCCACAATGAGAGAACGCAAACACACACATACTGGAGCCTCCATTGAAATTATTTATTGTGGACATTTTGATTGAATCCAAAGATCTTGACAGCAATGTTATTTCGGCATTCCCAGCTTTTGTCTGTTCTGTGACACATGCACGCTCATGCACTTAAACGTGTGTGTGCATGTGTGTGTGTGTGTGTGTGTGTGTGCGCGTGTGTGTGTAGCTGACTTGTCTGCAGGACTTCTTCGGGGACGATGACGTCTTCATGGCGTGTGGCTTGGAGAAGTTTCGCTACGCTCAGGACGACTTTGTGCTCACTCATGGCGGCAAGGACGGCAGCCTTCATGAATGGTCTCACTCACACACACACACACACACACACACACACACACACACACACACACACACACCACACCTGCATACAAGTTAATCTGGTGTGAAAAGATCATGACATTTTTTTTTTGAAGTGGGTCGTGTCAAAACAGCCCAACTGAGAAAAAATGTCCACAAAATAAAAGTGGGATGTTAAGAGTGATGCCACACAAAGAAAGACAAGAGCAAACGCCACTCAAACAGTAACGTTCTGTCCTGCTGTAGAGTGCCGAGTCAAAGGTCCTCGTCCCACTGCCTCTCAGAGGCCAACACCTCCCAAGATCTCTAGTGGCTCATGCTTGGCCTCTTCTAAGGCTTCAGTCAAACCCGAGGATCAGACCAGATCGTCGGATCAGTGAGGCGTCATCACCTGCAATGTCCTCATGGGCGAGATGATCCTCAACATCACCCCCTAGTGTCAGATGATCAGACTCCTCTCTCCTGTCTTCCTCAGCCAATGAAGCGTCGGGATTTCAGGCAAGGTCGCCCAGGACTAGCCCGTCGAGTCCAGCCCAAGACGTAGCCTCAAGGTGGGCTTTAAATCTCGTCTTTGTCCTCAGCACAAACGCACGTTGAAAGTCTCTGCTTCGTTCGTAGGTTTCTCCTCGCCGTTCTTCTTCCACAGACGTCAACGGCAAGGCGGAGCAGGAGGATGGCGTCGCTCTTGAAGGTGACAGCACAGGGTGATGTCCACTAAAAATGTTGCGAACACTCGTGTAACGAGACAAAAACTTGTCTTCCAAGTAAACGGAAACCCTGGTGGTGTCATCGTCTATCATCAGCAGCAAGTACAAAATCGGAAAAGTCATCGGAGACGGAAACTTGCGGGTGGTGAAGGAGTGCGTGGAGAGGTAAAACTAATCCTGATAGAACTTCAAGAGCTTTTTCTCAGTTATGATGTCCTTCTCAGGTCCACTGGTCAGGAGTTTGCACTAAAAATCATCGACAAAGCTCGTTGCTGCGGGATGGTAATTTAGCATGTCATGTAGCACAGGTGCACTCTGGCAGCCATAGGCGTAATAAGTCCCGTCACAACACCGGCAGGAGCATCTGATCGAAAATGAGGGTGGCGGTCCTGCGGAGGGTTCGACATCCAGCATTATCCAGCTGATCGAGGTGGACGAAACACCCGTCTCAGCTCTTCTGGTCATGGAGCTAGTCAAGGTCTTCTTCTTCATTCTTGTCCATGATCAAAAAAGCGTCTGGACAAAGTTAGTATTCCTTTTCCTGCCCCCCTCAGGGCGGCGACTTGTTCGGACGCCATCACGTCATCCACCAAGTACAGCGAACATGACGCGAGCGCCATGGTCTTCAACCTGGCGGCAGCCATCAAGTACCTGCACAGCATGAACATCGTCATCGAGACATCAAGCCAGAGAACCTGTTGGTAGGACGTGCTCTTGCCAGCGCATCTTCACGCCTGATGATGTGTTTGTCCTCGTCAGGTATGCGAGTATCCAGACGGCACAAAGTCTCTCAAACTGGGAGACTTCGGGTTGGCTACAGTGGTGGAGGGATCCGCTCTTCACCGTGTGTGGAACACCCACCTACGTCGCCCCGGAGATCATCGCTGAGACCGGGTGAGAATGAACAGGAAGTGAGTGCTAATATTTTGAGCTAGCATTAGCATTGATTTGTATGTGTGTGTGTGTGTGTGTGTGTGTGTGTAGTTACGGTTTGAAGGTGGACATATGGGCAGCAGGCATCATCACCTACATCCTGCTATGTGGATTCCACCTTTTAGAAGGTCAGTGAGGAGGCGGGGCGAGAAGCAGTGTGTTGCTTGGTCGACATTAACAATGGAGAGACAAAAAAAAAAGTTTGTAACTTTGTCCTTTTGGGTCTTACTTAGCGAGAACAACATCCAGGAGGAGTTGTTTTGATCAGATCCTCAAAGGGAAGCTGGAGTTCCCGTCTCCAGACTGGGACACAATCAGCCTGCCTGCTAAGGTGACTGGAAGGGTCCAGAAGCAAGTTAGTCTTACATATCTGACAGTAGTCTACTTTCCATGCTTACTCTCAGATGCTGATCAGTCAAATGCTGCAGGTGAACTTGACGCTCGCTTCACAGCAGAGGAGGTTCTCTCCCACCCTTGGGTAACGGTGAGCTTTTCATTGTCGTTCAAGTATGAAGTTGTCCTCCATCTTTACACCTGTGCGCTCATGCAGGGATGACGCTCCCATCGACTCTAGCAATGAAGAGGCGGCCGGCGAGGACACAGAACAGGAATCTCCGGTGCTGGAACCAAACAAGTTCCTTCCCCGCTAGTCTAGTAGACCGCCAGCTCCAATTTGGACCAAAAAAAAATTCATTTTTGGAGTAAAAGTAACTTTTCCACATGCTGAGTAAACTTGATCCAGTTTCCAACATTTCTGAGAGGATTCATGTACATCCAAGCAGCCAACAAAAAAATATCCTTAATGTCACGGCTGTCCCGATGGATAATTATCCAGTATCTTGGGAATGTCGGTATCTAGACCAATGAGTAGGAAGTTCTCACCGTTGTGACATCAGGAATAGGATCTAACTGCTTGGACTACTTCAAAAATGTCCCTAAGACTTTCCTGCAACCACAATGCTGTCCGTCTTTTCTGGGATAGATTCAACCTTTTTTGTATAGGTGACCCCCTCACTTCTCCAATCTCAGGCCATAAAAAACTTGGCCTGTCCATGCTGATTTATACAGGTTTGGGGGCACTCAAGTTCCAAAAACTTCCCGCCTTGATCCAACAAGATGAATGCTGTGTCTCAACTGGTGTACTTTCTGTACTTAGACTTACTCCTTGAAGTGCATTTATACTGAGAAATGCGAGAAAATGTGCACTGTAGTATTAAAACGGTCGAAATGGTGAGTGTGCGGTGCTGAACACTTATAGAGCAAAAGGGGGAAGAACTATCAAACATTTCAAAACTTTAATAAAAAGAGAGAAGCATGTAAATGTTAAAATAGTCATTTCTAAGTAGGCGTGGCAATGACCGTAATTGATTTGGGCTAACACACTGTTAAAGTGTGTGCATTCAGTAACAAAGTGCTGGTACATGGTCTCAATTTGTGTGTTTCTGTCCTAAGACCTTGTGTCTTTTAAATACATAAATATGTTCAAGCTACATACTGTAATAAATACAGCACTCAAAAGTGTTCCCTCAATGGACATCTTGGCTATGTAGCAGAAGGGGAGGGACTATCATACAAAGCCATAAAGTAATTTATTTTATTTTATTTTACAATGCAGAAGTAGGTGAAAAAGCAATCAGATAATTTACAGGGTAATCCAAATATTAGCGATAATATTCAGTCATAGAGGAGAGTAGAAGGCGATATTGCGATTGTCTTTCCAGTGCACAAGGACAGTAATCTATATGGGTGTGCAATCAGGACCAAGTACACAATGTACACCGTATGCTTACTAAAGTGTACCAACAAGTGCTCCATTTGAGACACAGCACATACTGTTGTATATTGTTAGCCGTCATGTGTTTGCTGATGTAAAGTAGGAAGAAACGTAGCAGCTTAAAAAAAACAAAAGAGAATTGTCAGCTAACCGATACAAAAAAAGGTTTCTGAATGGTGCTGATCAACTAAATGTTTCCATGATGTCATCACCACATCCATCATGCCATCTGTCTTGTTAGTGAGGACAATTAAGGAAGCTTTAATGCGTGACTTTTTTTATTTGTGTCTGTCTGCCTAATGCAGTTCTATCGGTCCTTTGAACCTAGTAGCACCTCTCCATGGCCTTGACCTTTGGGCCAGAGCCACCGATGAAGAATTGAACATGTCGCTAACTCGCATTCACCAGCGGCTCTGGCCCACTTTGCCTGCGATCAACAGTCGTCTTAAATCTTAGCAGTTTTCTTTCAGCCGAAAGGAGCCTTGTGTTAGCCACATGCTAAAAGCCTGCTCTCACTTAGCGTGTTGGCCTCAAATTGGAATAAAAAGTATTATTTAACTTTGAAAAAAGAAATGTCCACTTCGGAGGACACTTGACCCAGTTAGGTGTCACTGGGGCCGTGTATGTGTGTGAGATCATCATCATGCCTTGTAAATGTTTTCATCAAGTGCAGTAGATGAGCTAGAACTTAACTGAGATGTTATTTCCTAAAAGAATCATGAACTGGTCATGACAAAATGAATTTGTGTGTTTTTAGTCCAAGTTTTTCCACCATTGCTCACATTCAAGGAGCTTTATGGAGAAGAAGAAAAAGTCCCAGCGTGGGGAGGACATGTTTTAACCATGTGATGTGACAATATGCGTTTAAAGACCGAACACTGATTTTAAAATTGAGGACAACTGTCAAAGAAATAAAACTGATGCAGTAAAAACATCCATTTCACTCTTTTTTGTTTTGTTTTACTACTTTATTGATTTGTTATGAAAAGAGAAACTAACAACATGTCAACACAAGCACGGCTATTTCAAAAAAACATTTTTTTTCTTTGAAAAAAGCTCAGGCTTTTTTCCTTGAAGCCTGAGCTTTAGGAAAACTACAGCCAGGCTGAAGATTAAAAAAAAACTTGACTGCTGAGCTTTTGGGCTTGTGTCATAAGAAATGTGTGAGATTATCTCATGTATTTAATTGTAACTTAACTAAAAAACAAAACTAAGTTATCATTTTGGGCAGTCGTAGACGCACATGTGATTAATTAAACAAAAATAAACATTCAAATTGTTTTCAGGGCTTTGTGTAAATGAGCACTGATTTTAAAAGATAATGTACACAGCATTGTACATCTAATATATCAGTATCGGGTCTCCCTTAAGTCTGGCCACATCCGCAAAAATGCATACAGTATATTACACAATTATTTAATACATAATAAAATAACAAAAACAATATTTGAATGTATTCATTTTTATATATTTTTAATAATTATTTGATTAGTTAGTTAAGGTAACTATTAATTAAAATGAACTTTTTCATATTATGTATGTATATTTTATGTGTGTACTATATCTCTAGGCACACCTTGTATATGATGAACAAAGATGTTGCAATACCCAATCAAGTCAGCTGAAGTTGCTTTTTCAGGTTTCTGATTGGCCAAAATAACTGTGAATGTGGAGATTATTTTTTAAAAGCCACTGTTGTGGGAGTATTTTTTTTTTAAACACAAGTGGTGGAAGTGTGCCTTTTCAAATATATCTGTGTTTGTTTCAACATGGCAAGAATGAAAATGATAAAAGTCAAGTTAAAAGTCATTTTTCATCATTTAATCTGATTAAAAACTGGAATGTTTGTTTCAACAATGTGCATTTAGCATCTTTTAGCATCTTAACGCTAACATCGCGACGCCTTGTGAACCACATGTTGGCCTGACAACGCAGGCTACCGTGCCTTAACATGACGACACACAGAAAAGAACCTTGAATTTCCACAAACCAAAGTGTATTCTAAACATCAACTTGTTGGACACTCATTGGACCCCAACAAGAACATGATCTTCAACCTAAAAAGTCGTTGTCACCATAATAACGGCAACATTTAGCTCAGGGTCATGGATTCAAGAAAGCGTGTTTTAGTTTTAACAAAAGGGAGAGAAATATTGTGGACTTCACTCACATGTGGATGACCCCAACTAGTTCCACTTTAGCTGATCAAAGAAGACAAACATAGTTTTTGGGCACCATTCCACGTTGACTTCCCACAACTCCCACAATCCATTGCTCGTCCACAGGCTCCACCAGCGTGATGATGTCACCAGCCTGCAGGAGGACCACAAGAGTTAAAGAAGGACCAACATAGGTTGTTTTGTTTTATGATCCAGATGCTTTTGAAAGAAAATGAGAAATTATACAAAGCAGAAGATGAACTGAAATGCTGAACGGAAAATTTGGAATTATAGGGCAAGTGTGGAACATTGTTAGCCTTAATGTTTTGTTGATAGGAAGCTTTAAGAAAAAAGGAAGTACAAATAATTCTCAAGGTTGAAGGTAATTTGTGTTTGTTAAACTGGGAAAGTGGGAACATTTTATTTCAAATGACATTTACTGGACGGAAAATGTGGAATTCTGGGAAACATCTAAGGTAAAAAATGTATAACGAATGTGTTGGTGTCACTGGTATCAATCAAAGTTCAAAAATAATTTGAGTTTGAATAAAGTGGACTTACAAAAAAAGTGGGACTTTTTTCATGTTGGAATACTTTGAATTAGTAAATAAATGTGATAAATATGAAACTTGTGGGGCAGCACGGTGCAACAGGGCATGTGCCTCACAATATGAAGGACCTGAGTTCAATCCCGGGCTCGGGATCTTTCTGTGTGGAGTTTGCATGTACTCCCCGTGACTGCGTGGGTTATCTCCGGGTACTCCGGCTTCCTCCCACCTCCAAAAAACATGCACCTTGGGATAGGTTGATTGGCAACACTAAATTGTCCCTAGTGTGTGAATGTGATTGTGAATGTTGTCTGTCTATCTGTGTTGGCCATGTGATGAGGTGGCGACTTGTCCAGGGTGTACCCCGCCTTCCGCCCGAATGCAGCTGAGATAGGCTGCAGCACTCCCCGCGATCCCGAAAGGAACAAGCGGTAGAAAATGGATGGATGGATGAAACTTGTGTAAATTGTCAATTCATTGTTGTCGTCATTGTCGTAATTACAAAAAATATTAAACATTTTTGGGAATGTGCCAGTAGAATACCTACATGTAAAGAATAAGATAATAATAGAATAAGAAGCGCCAGAAAAAACTAATGAGCTTACCTTCACTGTGAGCTCATCCACTGTCTTGGCTGTGAACCCAAACAGAACTGTGGCCATGCCCCTCCCTGAAACTGGCGGAGCTGGAAGCAGAAAAAAAATGTTTGATGGGTAATGCACATCAATTTGTGTCTGTGTGTTTGTGTGTGTGTGTTTGTGTGTGTGTCATACTTTGGCAGGCCTTGGTAAAGGCGGCGGGATAAAGACCCTCCATGCCGTCCAGTCTGCCCTTCCTCCACTTTGAGTCGATATGCTCGGTCACCTGGATGATTGCCCCTTTTTGGAAGGAGAGATCCTCTGCGGTCTGAGCGGGGAAATCAAACAGTGCCACCGCCCACTCCTCCACCTCAACGCATTTATGCACAGATTAGCAGGAATAATGTGTACCGTTAAAATTCATCTTGTGGCTTTAAACTCACCTGTGCGTCTTTTAGAGACTGCGGAGCTGCTGAAGATAAAATAATAACAGCGTTATTGCATGTAAATATGCAAATTCAAGGAACAACGTGAAGCAGGAAGCTTACCAGGACTTCCTATCACCACGTCACGCATGATCAATGAGGCCTTTTCTGTGCCCTCCGGTGGGAGAGGCTGTGTGATTTGGGTGAAGCTCAGAGGGAAGAGCCCAACACGCCCGGCTAGGTGGCCCCGCCCCCAATCTGTCCCTATGAGCTCCAAGAGACCGATGACGTCACCCTGGGAGAAGGTGAGCTCATCATCTTGCGTTCCGTCGAAGTTGAACAGGGCAACGCAGCGAGGTCCACTACACATATACACACACATGTCAAAAAGTGGACAACAAAAGGAGTGTTTTCTTAAAGAGACACATGTTGATGTTTGTGGCGTGGCACCTGGTGGGAGGCGGTTCTGGATGTTTCTGTATAGTTTGCAACTCTGACTGTTTGACAACCTCCAAACTGGGTTTTGAGGGCGGGGGGACCACATGCAGGTCCATGAAACATTGTGGCTGCGAAGGGTCGTCCAAGACAATGAGGACGTCCTGTTTGTGAGACATGCCAGTTTGACAGTGGAGCACTTTGGACACATGTTTGTCATCTGTATCCTTTGAGTGTGTTGCTGTCATGTAGCTGGTAAAGACAGGGTGTCCAGGGTGAGGGCGGGGTGGCAGAGGCGGCCCTCTCTTTGACGCCCTTTGACACTGCGCCTGATTGGATGGCATCTGTGGAGGCTGGATGACACACGAGACGCTGGTGGGAGGAGGCGGTCGGGCGGGCACAGATTTGATGGACGATGGCCTGACGGGGAGGGACCTCACACTTGAAGGCCTGTAGAGAGGAAGACTTTTGTTTCGAAGAGAACCTAATTGTACCAGAAGAAAGCATATCAGGTGGCTCTTACCGAGAAGGTAGGGAAGGCTGGGAGATACTTTCACCCTTTGTCGGGGCAAGTGGCCGCGCTTTGCCAAGGGCTGGAGCTGTGGAGAGGACCAGAGTGTGTTCTGTAGTGGTATCTAAAAAGACAATAAGCACATCAACGATTTGAGATACAGCGACAGTTAACACTGTTGTTTCTATGGAATCAAGCAGCTGAGCAGTCACGTGACCCGTGTGTGGCCGACAAGAGGCTTCTTCTGACTTCACAATCAGCCAATGTTAAGGCTGCAGAACAAACTCTCACTGGCAGCGCTCATGTTTGCATTGTGTCCGTGAAAAGCTGCATTGTGCTCACAGCTTACATTACCCACAATGCACTTTAACTGTGAAAAGACACATTGTTGAAGGCTAACGTGTTACTTCTTCTCACTGAAGGCAACATGTTGCTTTGCTCGTTTTGTCGGCGAGGAAGACTCACTTCCTGTGACATGGATATGTGCCTTTATTGTAGTTTTTTTGTGTTGGCAAACAATGGCAGATAGTTTGACACTGTTGGTGTCAAAGATGAATGTGGTGCTTTTTGAATGCTATAAACATAAGGCAGGCTTGTCTAAGGAGGGATGGGGGGATCAGTGTATACGACACAGAATAACTGACCTGTTAGCTGCATAGTGCTTGTTGTCTGAGCCTCCCTCTTGATCTGCGTGGAGGGTCTCGGGGGCCGTGTTGGGGTCACGTTTCCACCCACGGGGGCTTTATCATTGGGTGAAGCTATGGTCCGAGGGGCGACCGGGGGTCTGGACGGAGACTTGTCTGTGGATGCAGTCTCATTAGCGGAGGGGGGTGGTTTTGTCGATGGTAGCCTGGGGGTTGGAATGGGTGCAGGGGAAGGTGGGAGGGACTCTGGTACTGGTTGGGCATTCAATTCTTCAAGCGCGGCTTCAGTTGTCAGAGTGTTAAGTTCCCGGGGGACACGTGAGAGGCTTTTGGGTTTGGTGGCAATGGTTGGAGGAAGTACTTTGGCAGGTTGCCTTTGGAGTCGAGGGCGTGGTCTTGGTTCAGGTTTATTTTTGCCAACCTTCTCGTCATTATGCCCCCCCTGTTGCTCCTGCGGCTCAAATGCCTGGATCCTAGCCTTGAGGGTCGCCATGTCCTCCTCTTCCTCTGATTGGCTGAGGCCGCTGTCGTCACCTGCCCCCTCAGGGAAGCCCCAGTCGTCAGCACTGAAGGCCTCCAGCAGCTCTTGAAAGTATTTACCCTGAATCACTTCCTTTTTGCTGATGTCAGCGTTAGCACGGGCGGCTAGCGTGGCCAAACCGTCCTCGCGCAGTTTGACTAAAGTCTGAACCTTGACCTCGTTGCTGACGGAGGGCACAGAGCGCCTGGATCGGGGGCGTGGCCTAGGGTGACCTAGTTCGTTTGTATGGGACGTGGTACTGGGCGTTGCTTCATCAAATGCGGGCAGCTGCTGGCCACCTTCAGAAGTCGGAGTCAAAGGTGAGCCAGCATCATCCTGAGACACAGCACAGGGGAGTGGCGGCCGTGGCGGCTTGGCACGACCCGCTGAAGACAAACACACTCTTCACTCAGGATATGAAGGTTCAAAAGGAGGCCTTGAAACAAAAAAGCTCTATCTCACCTAAAGACTCCTGACTGCGAGGAGACGATCCGGTGTCCGTCTGGGTGGAGATGGTGGTCCTAAAGGCTGGATGAGTCAAAGGCGGGGAGGGTGAAGACGTGTGCACACCCTGCTCCTGTGTCTTCTCGCGGATCACCTCGTCATAGGACGGCGGAGGCTGGGCCGGGAAAAAGACAACAAAATCGAACAAGCATAAAGCACACCAGATGTTCAACGTGAATCAGTGCAGCATCTTGGAAGCTGTGCTACCTGAACGGATGGTGGAATTGTCGGACCCCAGATTTGTGCAGCCGGAGGAGGAGGCGGCGGGAATGCTCCGGGCAACCAGGAAGTGGAAGGGAGCGGTTCAACTGACAGGATGGTGATCTCTGGTCGTCTGGCACTAGAGCCCCTTATCAGGAGGTAAATGAAAATAATTTAAAAATATGATGGCGAGAAGATGGCAAAGTAAACGTCTGTCTATTGTCTTACCTCCTGCCTCCGTCACGGAAGCTGTCTCGCGGTGCCTCGGACAAAGACGTGGGCCTGTTGGTGGCTGATTGAAACAGGAAACTTCTCAAATAAAGACCATACAAAAGCATTGCTGGGTTGCAATCACATGAGCTAGAGGTCATCTCAGGGCGTTCAATCGTTCGCAACTGGACTGCTCGGTATGTCTTGGAAGACGTTTTGCCGCTCATCCAAGTAGGCTTCATCCGTTCGTGCTCCTAGACTTAGATTGGTCGGATCAAGTTCAACGGTTGGTGCCAAAACCCCAAATAGTTCTACTCCAAAAACCACGAGGATGTGCTTGGGCAAGGATGGTTTCGCCCGGTTGTAGTGAGAAAAAAACAACTGTTTTAATGCAAACGAGCAAGGTCTGACATTTTTAGTAACTTTACCAGTGACAGTATGTCGACAAAGAGGGCGGTGCGTAACTGGCAACCTGGATGTGACACACTCACAGACTTTTTGATTGGTCAAACGGTGGACGGCGGGGCGTCCAAATAAAAACAATAACAATTTTCGGGGCTGTAAATCTAATTTTGAAATTAGCATATTCCGGGTGAACTACTGTTATCAGTTATAAAGGTATTCGAAAAGAACATGATTTATTAATGCCTTTTGACCTATCAGGGCTATTTAATGATGACTTGACCTGAAATTATTACATATGGCACCTTTAAGGTAGAAATGCGCACCCCGATTCAATTGTATTCCACAATATAGTGAAAGTGATATTTTTAACAGCCCTTTCCTTCGACACACTTTCGTTTTTTCCCTGACTTTACATTTATGAACCTATTATTTCTGGACTCTATTAAAGCCCTTTCTTATCTCTCAATTAGAACGACTGGAACACCCAAAAACCGAACATCAATAAGGCATTTTCTGCTCAAACTCTACACTCACTCTTACTACGCTCCAGCTGGTTGACCATCATGTGAATTAAGCCGCGAAGAAAAAAAACAGACGTGACGTCAAATGCAACCCAGCAATTGAAACAAAGCCTTAATGAATTAGGACCTTAGTCCTCATTTGTCAAAGGATGAAGACATTTGACGAGGGCTGCTAAGGGCTTTTTTTTATTATACTTAACAAGCTGGATCACAAAAACGCTGCCATCACAAAAACGCTGCAATCATACTCAAGGACTCACACTGCACTCACTGGACACTGGTCTATGTGTGAAAAAATTGTTCCAATCTCAGTTATAAGCAAGAAAAACTTTTTTTTTTTTTTTTTTTTAAGAAGCGTGCAGTCTTATCTAATGCACCTGTGCCCCAGTCCAGTGGTACCTCGGTTTTTGTTATTAATCCATTCCAATAGATCTGTTGAAAACGGAATCAAACGATAACACTTCTCCCATAAGAAATCCAATTAATATGTTCCAGACACCCAAAATGTTAACACAAAAAACACTTTTTATAGAGAATAATTATACATGCAGAAAACAATGCACAATCAATCAATCAATCAATGTTTATTTATATAGCCCTAAATCACAAGTGTCTCAAATAAATATAAATGACAAATGTATTGGATAAATTAACATTTAAAATCACTGTTACCTTAATTAAAAGATTTGTGTTGGCGAAAGACGGTGATGAGTGGAGAGGGATGAAGCAATGTTACAAGACACACAGACGCCACCTTTGTACTTTACCACGAGTTCTTTCTTGAATTCAATACTGTTTCTCATCTTTTTTAAATCAAAATACTGGCACTTGCAACTTTATTTGGTCCTTTTGTTTTGTTTTTTGCAGCTGTATTTAAAAAATACAGCGGAGACTTGTGGTGTCATTGTGTTACCAAAGAAACACAGTCAACCGGTGACGTAGCAGTGTAGAGTGGAATCTCAATTTACAAATTAATTGCTTCTTGAACAGGGTTTGTAAATAGAAAAGTGTGTATATTGAAGATAATTTCTCTCTAAGAAACAATGTACATATTTTAGTAAAGGTTTGTACACTTTGAACAAGGTTCGTACAACAAAGATTATTCTTGTTTGATCTGTGGTTCGCAAATTAAAAAAAGTGTGTACTATGAGGGGTTCGTAAATCAAGGTTTTACTGTATTAATAACACAACAAAATCCTTTGTTTGAACACTCAATTCTGCAGAATGATAGGCGGGTAAACGGGCAATTGTAAGCTACTTTTCTGAGACCTTTACTATATTCGGTGCACATAGTCAGTGTTGAAACGTGAGGCACTCTTATTGTGAAGGCCTGAATGTGTTGTTTGTCTTTGAGCTGTATTGTTAGGCAGTGAGACAGAGCTGGATGTCAATAAAATTCTTTCCAAATTCATGGCTGTCCCACTTTCTTCACATTAAGTTTTGACGTCAGCAATCATCCATGTAAGACTCTCGGTTACACTAGTTTGTTAAGCACAATTGTAGCTACGGTACTTTCCAAAGCTTTCCGAACCGCGCTGGATCTCATACTGACATCTCTGAACTCCTAGGCCAGTGACTAGTGCTGCAGGGCTGGACAGAGTGAATGACCACTGACTGTTATACAACATTTGGCCGTAGGATAACTGAGACAGGATACAAAGCTCAAGATATACTTTTGGCAATCATATTCATCGACAAAAAAAATTAGACGTAAGGAAATTGAAGTAGTACTGTACTTTATGTGAGCGAGTGTAACGGAGGCCAGCCAGTGCCATGTGTATATTGGTAAACCTCACTCCCTGACAACGTTAAGAGCAGTAATGGTTACCGCTTTAATAGGTTGGGCTCTTAGCTCGGTAGCTTGCACACTCGTCTCAAATGCCGAACAACCCAGGTTCGAGTCCCGGGCGGAACCAGGCGAAATACATGAGCTGGAAAAGAAGCCGGTTAAAGAGGCGGAGAACTCACTTCTCCTGAGGGCTGCTTTCAGGGACCACAGTGGACCTTGACTGCAGAGAAAGAAGAAAAAGACGCTTGCTAAGTCCAACATTTCAGCCCAAGTCATCAAACAGATTTAAAGATGTTTTGGGAGGTCTGAAAGCCTAGAAAAAAAACCTGTTGCTAAGCAGATTAGAAAAGGTCAAATTTATGTACTTTTTTTCTTTCCAACTTGGTCTCATTCGATTGAAAGCGTGGGCAGATGTGACGCACCGCAATAAACAACAGCCATGTGTGCACTAACAACACTCACACATGCTCCAGTTCACTGTTTTCCCCCATAAACACACACTGACACGTTACCATGCCGACCAGCCGGCGGAACAAATAGTTTCAGGAGTGTGTCAGAGCAAAAAGAAAGGGGGTGAAGGAGATAGAGACACTGCAGAATAGACAAAAGTTTGAAGCGCAACAAAAGACAAAAGCGGGTATGAGGAAAGTGTTGCTAACATTGCCGCCACTTATTAACATTCCATTCATTATAACACACCAAATATTATTGTACAACAACCTCACGTAGCCTGTGTTGACTTCTAACACACACACACACACACACACACACACACCCACACACACACACACACACACGACATTGCAAAGTTTCAGTAAAGTGTTGTACCTCAGACGATTCTCTGGTTTCCTCCTGTCAGGATGACCTGTGGGGGACAGATAGAGACTGAGACAGGAAGCATCAACTGATTAATCAACAATGATGTCCCTAGCTGTTGATCATCCACAGGCCATCCTCAGGAGGTCCGCTTAAGAAACCTTCCACGTTCCAAAATTATATTTTAGTCCAAGGCAGCCCAGCCCGTCTTCTGCTCAAACAAACCTTGACAGATTTTTTTTGTGTCTTTCCTTCCACCTCTGTCCTCCAGACAGTGCTGGCAAACTTTCCTACAGGAAGCTGTGCTGTGATTGGCTGCGGCGGGCGAGTCATCATCGCGCCCGCTTTAACATTTCCAGATGTGCTGCAGCAGCACTGGAGTGTAACTCCTCCCTCCAAGTGCACATTTGAGGCTCAAGATCGCCTGTTTGAGATGGCTCAGTGGTGCCGAGTCGACACAAAGAGCACAAAGCAATTTTAGGAAGGCAGGCAAGGATGTTCAAAGTGCAATATAGGGGCCATTTACAGCCTGCAGCTTGTTTTTGTTTTGTTATTGGCCCTCGACATATCCTAACAATAAATGTAATTCATTATTATTGACATCTTTAACCCACTACTAAAGCTCGCTCATACCCTTCTGTGATTGGTCGGCTTTTAAACACGGTTTTCTGCGTGTACACTCGTTCAGAAACCATACAGCCCACCTTCACAAACGCCATTCGATCAACATTTGCAATAAAAGTGACAGATTGAAACAGATCAATTAGTTCCAGCTCCAATAACACTCTCTTTTATTATTTAATCAGCATTGTTCACTAGTGACAAAGAAGCTAACAAGCTAAATAGATGACGAGTGTCATGGTTGCTAACTGAGTTGGAAAAAGGAAACAGCGCCCCTTTCGTTTCGGCGCAAAATTGCAAGGCATTTCCTGATGAGGAACGCTGTATGGTTCACGACGGCTTTTGAAGGGAGCAGTGGCAGAAGCATAGTTTAGGATGTGGATGTTTTGCTCAGATAGCTTAGCATGTATCGACTTACACTCGATTGTTTTTAGCATCTTTAAAGGGGAACTGCACTTTTGGGGGAATTTTGCCTATAATTCACAATCCTTATATGAGACAAGAAGATCACATACATACCTTTTTATCAATGCATTCTAACTTGTAAATTAAAGGAGCCATATGTAATAATTTCATGTCAAGTCATCATTAAATGGCCCTGATATGTCAAAAGGCATTTATAAATCATGTTCTTTTCGCATACCTCTATAACTGATAATAGTAGTTCAGATATGCTCATTTCAAAATTAGATTTGAAGCCCCGAAATCTTGCTGTTGTTTTCATTTCGAGGTCCCGCCCTCTACCGTTTGACCAATTAGAAAGTCAGTGAGTGTGTCACACCCAGGTTGCCAGTTAAGCACCGCCCTCTTCGTCTAGCTACTGCCACTGGTAAAGTTACTAAACATGTCAGACCATAGTAAATTTAAAAGGCGTTGTTACGATTCTGAACTTATTCATGACAAAGCCATGAACAAAACAAGGATTTGTATCGGGGATGCCTTTGAAAAATGGAGAAGATTGAAGGCGGAGAAGATTTTTTTATCTGACGCCAAACTTGCTCATTTCCTCCTTTATAGGTAAGTAAGGCATTATGTTTTCTTATTACTTGTAATAAATGGAAATGAACATTTTGTATGTAAACTATATTCTCCAATACAGTCTATGATCTTGTCTAACAAAGCTACCTGTAGTATGTTTGTGCAACAAATGCTTAGTGTGGTGGTGCTCAGCTCCTAATGTAATGCTTAGCATGCTAGCCCGGTCAATGACACATGGACATACAGGCTAACGGGGGAAATATATGCCCGTTAGCCTGTATGTCGATGTGTATTCGAACTGCCAGGGCAAAATATATTTTCGACAAACATAACTTTTGTGGACATGGGTAGTGTCAGTGCCTATTTTGTTCTCAATATGCTGATACGCTGACAAAATGGGTTCCAACATTAGCACAGCTGTCATCATGGCAATGTGAAACGTATGGAGACAGCCAAATCACATGTTTAAAGAATTCCTCATTCGTGTAGCCTACAGGCATACCTTGGTAAAATGGCTCCTCTTTAGTTTTGGGCGTACATTAGGCTGATAAGCATGCTCTACTTATTTTTACCAGTATAACCATTGCAAGTGTTGGTTTTAGTTTCTTTTAGTCTTTGTTTTCTGATAGTACTGACAATAACCATATGATTGTAATTTGTTGTGATATTGTACGCAGGCATGATGTACATCTTCCGAAAAATAGCCTAATTCTCTGTAAAATAAGTTGGTTAGAGATTTATTATTGACAAAACGCTTGTCTATTCAGCTATGATGGTCCCAGCACCTCAACCACTAGTAAGAGGCAGTGAAAATGTGAAATTCCTTGGAGTAGCCCAGTCAATCGAGCTGGATTCGGCTACGTATCTGGCAACCTCAGTCATGGCGAGAGGGAGGGGACTACAAAATGTTGACTGTGACTGCAGTACCATTTCTGGCCACATTATTACATATGACTCCTTTAACGTAAATAAAAGTCAGCTTACAATAGAGCTAATCAGAGCCATGATTTCATTGTGTCTATTCTGCCCATAAAACCCTGTAAAAAAAAAAATCTTATTTAAATATTGTGACCTGAATATTAACCAAGTATTAGCAATATTGTTATTATAAGCGCTAACATTAAGTACCTACATTCAGGGGCGCATTGATCAGAGAGAGGTAACTATGGCTTATGCTGCGCTGGTGAAAGTTAATTCTAGATTATAAATTAGGGCTGCATGATTATGGCAAAACAAATCATCATGATTATTTTTATTGATATTGTAGTCACAATTAATTATTGATTATTCATTAATTTGAAAACATGAGTATTTATTGGACCACCAAAACTTGACTTTAAATTTTGTTTTAAAAACCTGGATATAAACTAGTAACAAATAAACCACAACAAGTAAAATGAAACAATAGCAATAACAATACATTTAAATAACAATTGCAATATAAAAAACAATAACATTCAGTTTTTCCTTCTAATTTATAATTATTTTACCACCGTAGAGTGTGTAAAATAAAATTGTATAAAATGTTTGTTAATTAAATGCAAACATCCTTACACTTATTTTAAACAGTATTTTACATCAAAGCATATTCCATCCATCCATTTTCTACTACCGCTTGTCCATTTTGGGGTAGCGGGGGGTGCTGGAGCCTATCTCAGCTACAATCGGGCGGAAGGCAGGGCATATTAATCGTGTAAATTTATCAATAAGTGCTTTAAGTACATTATACTTGTGCAAGGTACTTTTTAAAACCTTTATTTTGTTAGCTCAGTCAGATTGGCTGTGGCACACTGCTCTATTATTGTGAAGGGAGGAAATTAGTTTTTAGTTGTTTTGTTTTTTTCCTCAAATCTAGGAGTCAGCTCGGTGTTGCAGTGTAATTACGAATTAGAATGCATTAAAAAACCTAAATGTATGTGTTCTTGTCTTACATAAGTATTGTGAAAGGTAGGCAAAATTCCAAAAAAAGTGCAGTTCCCCTTTAATGTACAATGTAATGTACAGTGTGGCCCGCCTGCAACCTGTACAGATATGAGGCCCTTTGGAGAAACATGTTTGCACACCTTTGTCCTATTAAGAAAACAACACCAGGTATGCTCCTTATTAAGCCTTGTAAATAGCTGGAACACCTGCTAAGTCAAAGACAAGCAGAAGTGTCTTTGAACTAACGCTGACTCACGGCTGCAGGGCAAAAGACGACAATCTGGCTAGTATGGTGACACAGAAAGTCCCCAAGGGTCAAATAGAACCTTGCCGGAAGACAGTCGACCAGATGTCACGTGCGTCAACTTTGACCCTGGATTGGCGGCATGCCCACATGTCGGTTGGAGGACTTCAACTCACTTAGTTGTTAATCATCTGCTCAGCTGACAGTAAACAAAATGCCTCAAACTCTCCAGTCTTAATGGTACTAAAAAAAATGGTACTAAGAAAAATGTAGACCCTTGACAAGTCGCCCCATAATATAAAAAGGACAGAACTGTTGGCTGTAATTGTCAATAATAATCACAACCGCAAGAAAAGTGTTGTGTCCAAATGTAATACTTGGGTGAGTACTAGGCCTGGGACGATAACAAATTTTGCTAAATGATATAATGTCCCACAATTGATCATCAGCATCACTTTGAGACCAAATTTAGCACTAATGTAATCATAAAAATATGTATAATAATACAAATGCAAGTAACCCTTTTAAATGCAAACAACTTTTATTTTGTATTACTATTTTTTACCACTGTAAATGGAGTGTCAAGAACTTTTTTACTATCCTAAAGAAGTAGACATCCATCCATGTTCTACCACTTGTCCGTCTCGGGGTCGCGGGGTGCTGGAGCCTATCCTAGCTGCATTCCGGCAGAAGGCGGGGTACACCCTGGACAGGTCGCCACCTCACCGTAGGGCCAACACAGATAGACAACCTTCATGCTCACATTCACACACTAGTGCCAATTTAGTGTTCTCTGTTCGCAAAAACTGGAATATCCGCGTCGGGTGGTTTTGCTGTATTATCTTTTTTGTTTCAACAAATTTGGCATACTTCCTCATTCATCTGTGTTAATGGTCTTATCTTGCTCACTCATCTGAAGCTGAAATATTCCCACACCGGGGAATATTGGCTTTGCAGTCATCTTTTTTCCTCTTAATTTGTGTTACCTTGCAGGGCTTAATATCCATAGCAAATGCTCTCTGTTCATGCATCCTTTGCACGCTATAAGCCAGCGGTCTCGTCTCCACCCACCAAGACAAAGATTGACTTTAAATTTAGTTTTAAAAACCTGGATATAAACTAGTAACAAATAAACAAAACAAGTAAAATAAAAATAATAGCAATAACAATAAATTTAAATAACAATAGCAATATAAAAAACAATAACATTCAGTCTTTCCTAATCTCTTTAATTCAGTTTTTTACCTTTCACACTTATTTTACCACCATAGAGTGTGTAAAATAATATTTAATAAAATGTTTGTTAATTAAATGCAAAAATCCTTACATATATTGGTGCAATGAATTGTGCACAGTATTAAAAAAAATGCTTTTTCTTTTTTCGAATGCTATATTTTCATAATCGTGAGAAGCCATAATCAAATCGAAATTAAAATGTGATTAATTGTCCAGCCCTATTATAAATCATGCCTCTCACCTGGATAGTAAGATGATGTGGACATAAACCAAGAAGTCTATACACTCTGACCGCCAACTAAGACCCGGACACCAACACAAAGATTGTAGAGGAGGAGGACTAACAAGAGGATTCACTCTGTTAGTTTATTATGCAATTGAATGAATGCGAAAAAAATATATAAAAAAAAGACAAAAACACACAAACCCCCAAAACAATTGTATGAAAGAAATGCTGAAAGTTCCCAGAACTAAACGGAAATTACCAGGCAGGCTACCAGGGGCACGAGACCTTAGATATCTGTCTTTAAAGACGTAAGATTTTACAGTATTATAGAGCAACATAATTTTATTGCCAAGTGTTTAACAAAGACAAAAAAAAATAATACTTTTTCTTTCTTTTCTCGTTGATATGGTAGCCTGGCTAACCTCTGTTTTGTACAACAAAGTTGTAGCTATCTCTTATCCAAGGGTTCTTAATATTTTTTACCTCAGGGGCCAACATTTCCACAACAAAGGGGCACAGGGCCCACTTAGGTATTAAAACTGAACTACTAATTTTACTGTTGATTTTAATGGTATTCAATAACCGTATCTAACCTACTTACAGCTTGCTTCCTAGTTGCTCTATATCTCCTCCCTCTTGGAGAGATTTTTAAGAGGCATGAAGTGTCTTATCACTTTTATGCAGACGACTGCCAAATTTATATGCCGATTTCAAAAGGCCACGGCCCCCTGACACCCCTTCTCAACTATCTATGCGATGTCAAGGCTTGGTTAGCCCAGAATTTTTTAATAATGAATGAGGGAAAAACGAAAATTTTAGTTTTCGGTCCGGCCCTCACTGACTTGTGACCATTGCAAAATGATGTGCGTCCCAAAGTCACCAGCCTTGGCGTCACTATAGACAGTGATATTAAACTTGACAAACAAGTCAATGGCGTTTTAAAATCCTGTTTTTATCATTTTCGTCTTTTAGCAAAGGTAAAACCGTTTTTATCTTTTAACCTTTTTGAACAAGTCGTACATGCTTTCATTTCAAGTCGCCTGGACTACTGCAATGCACTTTATGCTGGCATTAACCAAAAAGCTCTCTCTCGGTTGCAGTTAGTCCAGAACGCGGCACTTTTAACAGGGGCCAGGAAACACGAGCAAATAACCCCAATTCTTGAGACTATGCACTGGCTACCTGTTCATTTTAGAATTGATTTTAAAATGTTGCTGTTTGCTTTTAAAGATTTGCATGGACTGGCACCTCATTATATCTCAGACCTCATCCAAATTTACACTACTGCGTGCGCTCCGAGGTTCGAGAGCCAGCTCCAGCTCGTGGTGCCCAAGACCAGACTTAAAACCATGGGAGACAGGGCCTTCTCTGTGGTCGCCCCAAGCTCTGGAACACTCTGCCCCTCCATGTTCGAACTGCTCCCACAGTGGAGTGTTTTAAGGCTCGTCTTAAGACCCACTTTTATTCTTTAGCTTTTAACACTACGTGAGTTGTGTGATCCTCTATGTTTTTAAATTTTGATTTCTATTTATTGTTTTAATTGGTTTCACCTAGAAATGTACGATAATATCGGCCTGCCGATATTATCGACCGATAAATGCTTTAAAATGTAATATTGGAAATTATTGGTATCTGTTTTTTTTATTATCGGTATCGGGTTTTTTTGGGGATTTTTTTTGTTTTTTTAATTAAATCAACATAAAAAACACAAGATACACTTACAATTAGTACACCAACCCAAAAAACCTCCCTCCCCCAGAGGGAGGGAGGTTTGAATCGTTATGAATCAGAAAAATATGGATTTTGTATCGAGAATCGCGTTGAATCGGAAAAAATCGATTTATAATTGAATCGTGACCCCAAGAATCGATATTGAATCGAATCGTGGGACACCCAAAGATTCGCAGCCCTAGTGGTTAGTGTCCTGAGATCGGTAAGTCGTGAGTTCAAACCAAACGAATCATACCAAAGACTATAAAAATGGGACCCTGCTTGGCACTCAGCATCAAGGGTTGGAATTGGGGGTTAAATCACCAAAATGATTCCCGAGCGCGGTCACCGCTGCTACTCATTGCTCCCCTCACTTCCCAGGGGGTGGAACAAGGGGATGGGTCAAATGCAGAGGGTAATTTCACCACACCTAGTGTGTGTTAAAGTTAAAGTACCAATGATTGTCACACACACACTAGGTGTGGTGAAATTTGACCCATCCCCTTGTTCACCCCCTGGGAGGTGAGGGGAGCAGTGGGCAGCAGCGGTGCCACGCCCGGGAATCATTTTGGTGAATTAACCCCCAATTCCAACCCTTGATGCTGAGTGCCAAGCAGGGAGGTAATGGGTCCCATTTTTTTATAGTCTTTGGTATGACTCGGCCGGGGTTTGAACTCACAACCTACCGATCTCAGGGCGGACACTCTAACCACTAGGCCACTGAGTAGGTGTGTGTGACTATCAGTGGTACTTTAACTTTAACTTTAGGGGTTTGTGATTTGTTGTTTTTAAACAAAATGTGTAACATTTTAATTTATTAAGCTCAAATCAAATCAAGCTTTATTTATAAAGCGCTTTTCATACATAAAAGAAATGCAACGCGCTTTACAAAGTTAAAAACAATACCCCGGTGACCCATATCCCCCATTGTCACATACGTACTCACGGACACAGAAACCAAACACAAACATACACACACAAACATATGCAACTATATGGACCAATGATTGTATGGCTAAGTACAGAGGAGACATGTGAGTAAACACTATCACAGGAGGTCATCAGATCATGGCCACCAGTACGCTAACACAAAGCAACCCCACATGCACGGCCGATAATCCCTGAAGCAGATGGCTCATCTGAGGAACGTTGGAAAATAAAAATAATAAAACGTGTAAAATAATAAGAACCATGTGTAGAGATAAAGAATAAAAGTAAGACATATGAAGATTATTAGGAAAAAAAATTAAAACATTTAAAAATATATATATATATACATATATATATGTACTGTAAATAAATATAACTAAATAAAATATTGCATAACTAATAGGATAAAAAGTAAAATACATATGCCTTCAATAAAATAATTAGGTTAAAGCCAAATCAAAAAGGTGTCTCTTAAGCCTGCTCTTAAAAACATGTATGAATTTATTTGTTTAAATTCTGTCGCGTTTTAGTGATTGCAGCATTATTAATTGTTCTGCATGTTCCTCCGTCCTACACAGCCATGGTCAGTCAGGAGCTGAAATGAAGGACTTTTATGAAGGTTCTTGTCTGCTGTTGCCAGCAGAGCCTGCTGGGGGCGCAGGTGCATACCAGACAGTCGTTTAGTTTCGAGCGATGCACTTTGTTTATTTATATTCATATTTGTATATTTGTATTTGAGCGGCAGCTTCTTCAAAACAACCAAAGTGTAGACACGGAACAAGTAAACCAACACAAGACGAACATGGGGAGGAAAAGCGGTTTCGCCCGCACTCGCATACTTATAAGTTAGCATTTTGGGTGCACAAATATATTCACTTTGTTGTTTTTACCTTCGGCGCTGTTGGACTGGCGTCGGAGCACACGTTCTCCAGCATTCCTCCTCAGGTTTTCCTCCTCTTCCTCCGACCGAGCCTCGGCCATGTCTCGTCTCCGGGTCGGTGTCGGTGTCGGTAGGTACCGATGTCGCGACAAGTCGGAACCTTCCACACGACGTTCACTTTAGTCCAAAGACACTCGGCCTGGCTTCTTCGCCGACAGCGCCACAGATATCAAGCAGTCCTTCAGGCCGAAAGTCAGCGGTTGCCCGCAAAACCACTTGTGTTGACTTTCTCCAAGTTTCTACCGCGTCAACGCCAACTTCAATGAGCGTCTAGTTCCGCCAGTGGCCGCTGTGACGTCACGTATGTAAATATATATGATATCACATGCATATAATTGTGCATTGATATCAAATAAAAATAAATACCGCGTTTCAATAGAGAGCTCATATTTTGTCATTGAAAAACATTTAAAAAAAAGATAAAATGGCAGCAGTTTCAACTGTTCGCCACGAGAGGGCAGCACGAGTGCACCTACTGACACGGTGACGTCACTCTATCAAGAACATTTTAAAGCAGGGGTGTCAAACTCATTTTAGATCAGGGGCCACATGGAGAGAAATCTACCCCCAAGTGGGCCGGACTGGTAAAATGAAGGCACGATAACTTAAAAATAAAGACAACTTCAGATTGTATTGTTTAAAAATAGAACAAGCAAAACCCAACAACATTATGATCTGAAAATGTACAAATCATAATGTTGTTGGGTTCTTTTTTTACAAGCAACTGTTGCGGTTAATAGTATATATACTTTATTTGTCGTTATTTATATTTTCTGAATACATTATTTGATAATGTTCATCAGTCAACTCATTGGTGTTAATTTTCAATCTATAAAGATAAAAAAATTATATCAAAATCAAATTGCAGGATGTTGTTTATGTAGTTTGATCATTTTCCTCGACTGATGTACTAACATGTGGTTTGTTTTGTACATATGTAGCATCATCTACAAAGATACAAAGAATTGCTATTGCGACATCCAGTGGACACATAGAGCAGCTGTTTCTTTCATTCAAAATTTCAGGTACATTTTTATACTTAGCAAACTCATCCCGCGGGCCGGATAAAACCTGTTCGCGGGCCTGATCCGGCCCTCGGGCCGTACGTTTGACACCCCTGTTTTAAAGTCTACTTTAATGTGCATGCGAAGCATTTGGGACGACAATAATGTTGAAAAAAGCATTGCAAGAAATGTATTCTTTATTTTTCTCACACGACCTGTGTGTTTTTGTTTGTCAGACCAGACCGTTTATGTTTCTATGCTCTTTCCGGGTCAGCAGGGGAATGTGTAAGTGTTTATCTTTGTGTGTTTTAGAATGCCTTTTTATTGTCGCTATACACAAGTACAATGAGATTAAAAGCAACTCCAGTATCAGTGCGACAGTCTACAAATATGCGAAACATAGGAAGGAAAGAAAAGAAAAACAGTGCAAACGGAGGTATAAGGTGCACAGTCCAGTCCTGAGAACGAATGTTCTGAATGTGTTGTTTAAATATTAAATATTATACTACATACATATATACAGAAGCATTCAGACTGTGGGTGGAAAGTAAAAATTGTACACAGAGAGGTGCTAAACTATAAAATCAGTCAATCATTGATCACATTGAGCACATTTGAATTTGAATTTATTGATGGAAGACCCCTTGAGATGTAGCATCTCGTTTTCAAGAGGCACCAAAGACATTTAAAATGAACACAATACAGTAGAATACAGGACAAGTTACATTACAAACAATCATTAAAGACAATTTTGCACCAATACCTCTCAGCTCACACAAATCTCTCAGAATTTACAATATTTACAATAGAATAACAAAATGCAGTAAAATAAATATAATACTATTCAATTTAAAGTCAAAATGAATGGCCCTAGCGTGTGAATGTGAGTGTGAATGTTAACAGACAATTGTCTGTCTATCTGTGTTGGCCCTGTGATGAGGTGGCGACTTGTCCAGGGTGTACCCCGCCTTCTGCCCGAATGCAGCTGAGATAGGCTCCAGCACCCCCCGCGACCCCAAAAGGGACAAGCGGTAGAAAATGGATGGATGGATGGGAATTAAATTCCAACCAAGGACATACTACATACAGTGGCATTCAGTTTTAAGATAAACAAAAAGAGACATTTTGTATGTATGTGTTTGTTTACTATTTAGGGAGGACAGAGAAGAAAGTGATAAAAAACACTCTCCAATGACGCAAATGTGGCCATAAAGATTCTGCTGGGGGCGGGCTGTAGTAACTCGTGTGGGCGTGGCCATGTGTTACCTACCGGTGATTGACACCCGGGCGGTTTAAAGTCTCAGGAGTTGAGCTGCGCTCACAAACTAACCGGACGTCACTCCAGCGTTTTTTGGTCCAACTATTAGGCTTCCATATCACCAAGGTCTGAGGTAGGACAATAAGATTAAATTGCAATCAGCAATGGAGAAGTTGCAAAGTTGACACCTATTGTGGGAATCAGACGTGCGCGCGCGCGCGAGTGTGCGTGTGTGTGTTGTGGAACAGTGTGAGTGTCATTATTACATAAAGTTTATGTTTAAAAACAGAACCGGCATTGTGTGTTTTGTATTTAATCCCTGGTTGTGTGATGGCATGTGAAAGCGGGCAACACAAACACACACACACAGTGGCGGTGGCTTGGGATTAAACATCAGTGCTTTATTCCAGATTAATCTCTTTCCACAACAAACATGTTTGTGCTCCTGTTCTTGTGAGGGCTCACCAAGAGGGGGTTGTAGTGTGTGTGTGTGTCTCTCACAGGAGGACCGGCGGGTGCATGTTGCCTTGCAGGGGCTGTCTTTAAGGATTTGTTGGAGTTGGGAATTCACGGAATGTCCTGGAACACCCTGGGTGGGTCCTGTTCTCTTTTTCCTGTTTACATGTGGCCGTAGACAACCTCTACTTCCTGGACAGGACAATTTCCATTTCATTTTTTCTTATAGGCTGATCGCTGATTGGTCGAAAAAACTCCCACTCACTAAAACACTCCGATGTTCAGCAGCGAGCCAGGGACGGATTCCGCCTCCATCACCAAGAACATGCTGCAGTCGTCTGAGCTCAGGTCAGGATGATGGCCTCAGCCGTTGCCGCGGGCGACCGCAGCAGGTCGCTGACGCTGCAAGGAGTGGACCCGGAAACATGCATGATTGTTTTTAAGAACCACTGGGCGCAGGTGGGTGGGCCTGTCTGCAGTGTCACGTGACGTCGTCACCTGTTCACCATCTCTCCTTGACCTTCTAGGTTGTAAAAATCTTGGAAAAACACGAACCAGGTCGCGCCGGCGCCAGCGCGCTGAGTTTCCTCTCTGGCCACGTGGGCAGTGGCGGCCTGCGCCTCAGATCCATCCCGCCTGATGAGGCCAGCGCCGTCCAGAACTACGTGGAGCACATGCTCTTCCTGCTGATGGAGGAGGAGGCCGGCCAAGGTGAGAGCCAAGAATCAGTCTCCATTCAGGAAGTCACATTTGCATGAGCATCACCGTCCTCAGGAGGAGCGATGGGGCCCATTTTGGAGTTTGTGGTTCTGGAGGGTGTGATGGAGCGTCTGTTCCTGTGGAGCTTGAGAAGACAGTTCACAGAGGACATGAAACTGGAGCAGCTCAGGATGTACCAGATGCTCCTCACACAGGCCCGCCAGCCTCTTCTGCACCACAAGCCCATTCTAAGGCCGCTTATGACCCTGCTGGCATCCTGTGCCGGTACCGGAGCAGGTACGTTGCAGCGTCCACTAGACTTACAAACTTGTTTAATGGCCTACTGAAACCCACTACTACCCACCACGCAGTCTGATAGTTTATATATCAATGTTGAAATCTTAACATTGCAAAACATGCCAATACGGCCGGGTTAGCTTACTAAAGTGCAATTTTAAATTTTGCGCGAAATATCCTGCTGAAAACGTCTCGGTATGATGACGCCTGCACGTGACGTCACGGATTGTAGAGGACATTTTGGGACAGCATTGTGGCCAGCTATTAAGTCGTCTGTTTTCATCGCAAAATTCCACAGTATTCTGGACATCTGTGTTGGTGAATCTTTTGCAATTTGTTCAATGAACAATGGAGACAGCAAAGAAGAAAGCTGTAGGTGGGAAGCGGTGTATTTCGGCTGGCTGCAGCAACACAAACACAGCCGATGTTTCATTGTTTACATTCCCGAAAGTTGACAGTCAAGCTTTACCATTGGCCTGTGGAGAACTGGGACAACAGAGACTCTTACCAGGAGGACTTTGAGTTGGATACGCAGACGCGGTACCGTGAGTACGCAGCTGCGGCTTCCAAACATTTGATCGCTTGCCCGTACGTGCGTGCCGCTATGTGCATGTCACGTACGTAACTTTGGGGACTTTGGGGAATTTTTTGTGCTGTATGAACTTTGGGGAGGTGAACGGTACTTTGGGCTGTGGGATTGAGTGTGTTGTGCGGGTGTTTGATTTGAATTGGCGGGTTATATGGACGGGAGGGGGGAAGTGTTTAAGCGGGATTAATTTGTGGCATATTAAATATAAGTCTGGTTGTGTTGTGGCTAATAGAGTATATATATGTCTTGTGTTTGTTTACTGTTTTAGTCATTCCCAGCTGAATATCAGGTCCCACCCGCCTCTCAGAGCATCTTCCCTATCTGAATCGCTCCCACTGCCCTCTAGTCCTTCACTCTCACTTTCCTCATCCACGAATCTTTCATCCTCGCTAAAATTAATGGGGAAATCGTCGCTTTCTCGGTCCGAATCGCTCTCGCTGCTTGTGGCCAGGATTGTAAACAATGTGCAGATGTGAGGAGCTCCACAACCGGTGACGTCACGCGCATGTCGTCTGCTACTTCCGGTACAGGCAAGGTTTTTTTTATCAGCGACCAAAAGTTACAAACTTTATCGTCGATGTTCTCTACTAAATCCTTTCAGCAAAAATATGGCAATATCGCGAAATGATCAAGTATGACACATAGAATGGACCTGCTATCCCCGTTTAAATAAGAAAATCGCATTTCAGTAGGCCTTTAACAGCTGTTTCCCCACCCATAGACAGCGGCAGCTGCGTGGAGGCGGAGCTGGTCCTCTTGCTGAACCAGCTGTGCGTGGCACTGGTCAAGGACTCCTCGGTACTGGAACTGTTCTTCCACACCAGCGAGGACCAGGGCGCTGCCAACTTCCTGCTCTTCTCCCTGCTTATCCCATACACGCACAGGTGAGAGTCATCCTCAGTCAGGCAAACACCTGAACTGACCTTCATCATCCCTTCTCAGGCAAGGTCCAGTGGGTCAGCAGGCGAGAGAAGCTCTGCTGCTCATAATGTCACTTTCGTCCTCCGAGTCTCGGGTCGCACAGCACATTGCCCAGAACACGTACTTCTGCCCTGTAAGTGCACACACTCACAATCTGTATGTGTACATTCTTCATCAGCAAACCTTGAGCTAATGAGACGTCATGGTCTTCTGGGGAATGTCAGGAATGTGCTGAAGATCTGACACCACAGCTTTGAATGAAGCTGTTAGCATGTGCCGCCAATGCTACTTGATACCATTCAAAGATCAATGGGCCTCAACTAGCAATGAATCTATAGTGAAACGTGAGTGAAGTCACAATTGTCTTTAAAAAAAGACAAGTTAATTGATGAGGAGGCAGCATAGTGGTTCAATCAATCAATCAATCAAAGTTTACTTATATAGCCCTAAATCACAAGTGTCTCAAAGGGCTGCACAAGCCACAACGACATCCTCGGCTCAGATCCCACATCAGGGCAAGAAAAATCTCAACCCAATGGGATGACCGGTTCAATGGACGTCGAGTAGATCAAGTTAATAGTGTGAGGGTCCAGTCCATAGTGGATATAGCATAATATTGTGAGAGTCCAGTGCATGGTGGATCTAACATAATAGTGTGAGAGTCCAGTCCATAGTGGGGCCAGCAGGATCTTGAGTGGAGACAGGTCAGCAGCGCAGAGACGTCACCAACTGATGCACAGATGAGTGGTCCATCCTGGGTCCAGACTTTGGACAGCTAGCGCTTCATCTGTGGTCACCAAATACAATACAAAGGGTTCGGTCCCCGGTCTTTCTGTGTGGCGTTTGCATGTTCTTCCCGTGACTATGTGGGTTCCCTCCGAGTACTCCGGCTTCCTCCCACCTCCAAAAACATGCACCTGGGGATAGGTTGATTGGCAACACTAAATGGTCCCTAGTGTGTGAATGTGAGTGTGAATATTGTCTGTCAATCTGTGTTGGCCCTGTGATGAGGTGGTGACTTGTCCCGAGTGTACACCACCTTGAGATAGGCTCCAGCACCACCTGCGACCCGATAGTGGTAGAAAATGGATGGATGGAGGAATAGATAATTGATGAAGGCTTTCCTCTCTTCAAGGTTGTCCAATTTTTAACCTGCAGATAATTTTTTATTGGCCTTTGGTTTTTAATATTAAAAAAAAGGACAAGCGGTAGAAAATGGATCAATGGATGGATTTCAGTGTAATGAGATATATTGTAATTTGCTTTGTCACCTCTAACATGTTAGCATATTTTGACCTATATATTGGATTGGTTTTAGCATCTTTAACACAGAAAATGTATGGCCTGCGTCTTTCAATCTTTCTGTATGCGCCCCCCACTGAAAAAAAGTTTGAACCACCCTGCTTTCGTTGATCTCGGGAGAACTTTGCTGGTGTTTCCATGAATGAGCATGCATTGTGATCTCATTACGACTCGTTACGTAATGTCCTAACGAGTTCCTGGCTGCGGTCACTTTGTGTCAAACAGTTGGAGAGGAAGGCTGGGATTGACGGGCTGGCTGTGACATGCACAAGCTGTGAGGGCCCCACACCACCTGAGGGCTCTACGGCTCAATCGCCAGCAGCTTACAAAATTCAAGCACTTGCATACTTACACTATACACTTAGCATTTTGAGTGTGTTCCACCCAGAGGAAGTAACCAGTAGTTTCACTCGACACTAGCCAAATGGTGAGTGTACAGAAATCGACCCTGGTCTCGAACCACCTTTAATAGATGCCATCTTGGCTATATAGTGAAAGGACGGCTCATTAAATATGCGTGGTGGTCTAGTCAGCGTCTGTTCTTATTGGGTACTATGCACCATATAGCCTTTCTTGAAGAAAAATGCCCTATGCTTGCCTTGTTTTTGGCTGTACGAACCGTTCAAATTGCGAAAAGGATTTACGCTTCTCCAGGTAGTCAAGAAGGGCGGAAGAGTGTAAGATTTTAAAAATGACGTCGAGAAAAGTGGCACGCACTACGGTCCAAAGGGAGATGAGTCAAAGAATGGGCTAGTTTGCAGTGATCACTTCGTTAAAGGTTTGTTTGATATACATTTAACATTAAGTATTTCCCATTTAAGTATTATCTTGACAATAATTGTATTTTGTCTTGTTTTTGAGTTCTTAAAACACATTTTTGCCAGGAGTATTTCGTAATGCACCAACTCAGGGAGTCTAAATATAAGAAATCAAATGTGAGCAAAACCTAAACAAATTAGGCTTTTACCAAAGGCAGCAATCATAAATGAAGCTTTCAGCACATACACAATGTTGAGCTCTATAGTTATATTTGGATAAAGACGGGGAAAAACAAGCATACTAGTAAACTGTGCATGCACCCAGTAGGCACAAGACATTGATGCAATGTTGATTATGCATACATGTCTTTTAAAACTGACTTTGAAACAACGTTGTAAAATAGTTGTATTTGTAAATTGAGACAATGTTGATGTCCAACATTGGATCCACATTGTTGGTTGGGAAAGTACCAAATTTCAATGGTCAAATCAGCGTCAAAACCTGACATTAAAAAAACATCGTCGAAAAGCATGTTGTTTCAACATTGTATTTGTGTTGTACAATATTGTTTAGGAAATGACCAAAATTCAATAGTCTAATCAACATTAGAACCCAACATTGATTAAACTCCGTCAAAAAGTAAGTTGTCTCAACGTTATGTTTCTGTTGGACCTAATTCAGCAAGTTCTCAACGTTGTTTTAATGTCTTGTGCCTGCTGGGAAACAACAACAAAGCAACAATTTGTGCACTTACATCCTTGTATAAGTACAAGTAGTGATAATGTGCAGTTCCAAAAGGATTACTGTCATTTCACACTTAGCAGAAATGACAATCTCAACTTTTATCCGCTTCTTCTTCTTTTCTGCGTATTGTGAATTGCAACAACTGGAGTTAGTCCCTACCCTGCTGTTGCGTAGCCAAGATGGCGGTGATTGAGGCGTGTTAAGTACAAACATGCGTCATTTTGCCATACTTTTCAGCACATATGCACTTAAAACGTTAATTGTAATTATGGAAGAGCATGAATTGTATTGTAAAGTATTAATTAGTGCCAGCCCATTAGCGACCCACTTTGTCGGTTTATTGTATACTTTTACTATGTGACACCTTCAGTATTAAAGCCATGTGACCATCTGACCTCAATCTTCCTGTAGAGAGTAGATTAGTAAATCAGACAGAGTGGCTTTAGGTCGGGGTAGGATTAGCAAGACTGTGGGTGATTGGAGCATGCCGCTGATTATGCTCTGGTTTTTATTTTTTCTTCCCCATCGGCTAAAGAATCCAAATAAAATCTAATCTAATCCGCCATGGCATGTTGAGTCAGCAGAGCTTGGTGCTGTTTAACACCACTTTGTTTCATAGACGTAGTACTGGTGACTGTAGTCAAAGCTAATCTGTGTGCTGCATGGCTGCAGGTTCTGGCCACAGGTCTTTCTGGTCTCTACTCCTCCCTGCCAGCCAGGTTGCAGGTTTACAGTGAAGATTGGAACTGTCTGGACCAGGCCGACTGGCAACAGGTAATCGGAACGCCAAGGAACTATTGTGTGCCTAATTGTAGTGCAAGAATAACATTGAATAAAATATGTTTACTTCAACAGGTTCCTGCTCTTGTCCACTTCCTGCACTCGCTGGGCTTCTGCAGTGCCGTCACCAGCGTAACGCGCACACACCCTGAAAACAATCAATATTTTTTCTTCAAATCCTGATAATCCTATATCCGTCTTTCAGGTGGCTCATCCTTCTATTCGCTCACAGCTGCTGAGTTACATCCACAATGGCTTCCTGGTTCCTGTGCTGGCTCCCGCGCTGCACAAGGTACCTGAACACATCTTAGTCAGAATGCAAGTCATCATGGGACTGTACTGTACTTCATCATGTTGCTTTTTGCTGCCCCCAAGTGCAACATGCAACATAATTGTAACAGCAGTCCTGAAAGAAGTGTGCGTATGTGTGTGCGTGTAGCTGACGGTGGAGGAGGTCATGACCACCACAGCCTACCTGGACTTGTTCCTACGCACTATCTCAGAGCCCGCCCTCCTCCAGACCTTCCTGTCTTTCATCCTGCTGCACACACATGACAACGTGCACATCCTGGACACGCTGGTCAGCAGAGTCAACACACCTTTTCAGGTACGGCCCACTCTAAGGCGCCGTTAAAGGCCCTCTGGACATTGAGGAGATCTTGTCTTGGTGCTCCCCAGCTAGGCACGGTGTCGCTGGCACTCTTCAGGACTCTGATTGGCCTCTTCTGTGAGGACGTGATGCTGCAGCTGGTTTTCAGGTCAGCCTCATGACACGATATCTCCATTCTCCGGGTCCACTAGCACTACTCGTGGTATCAAATTAGGTCCAGTACGAATGAGTGTTGTGTGTCTTCAGGTTCTTGATCCCCTGCAGCCACCTGAGCAAGAAGCAGAGCTTCTCCTTAAAGCGCACTGACTGGTGCTCCTCCAGCGCTGCGTCGTTCCTGCTCCTGCTGCCCTCCTGGTGTCCTGTCAGCCCGCCAAACACGCGCGTAGCTAGTGAGCACATCCGCTGGTCCAAAGGAGCAGGTTGCTATGCTGTGAAATGTGAGTGCTCAGAACAAGTTTGAACTCGCACTCTCTCCTTGGTTTAGACACTTTTGCGGCCGACAGCGTCGGTTATTGGCGAGGTTTGGACTTCTTGATGGACGTCAACTACCTCCACTACCTCTCGGACGCCCGACAGGCCATTGCCACTTCCCACAGGTTAGTGGCGCTCTTGTGTGATCGGCCATGTTTGTTGGTACTGATGAGTGTGTCCCTCAGGGCATGTCGACGCTGGTCGGCGCCTTATGATGGCGACGAACCAGAAGTAGATCGATCTGGCACGTCAGGGGATGAGGAGGACAATATGGTACCGCGACTCAAGGGTGTAACTCCTCCCCCCTTAGGTGCTTCCCCCACTCTCTCCTCCGTGGATGCCGTCTTCACTACTAACCAAGAAGGAAGAAGCTCGATTTTGGAGCTGGAGTGGGACGACATTTTTGCAGATGACGATGCTTCCTTATCGGCGGTGCTCGCAAACAGCATGGAGGTTGGGGGCTCCGCCCCTTTACGCACGCCTCCTCCTCGACACATACAAGACATGTGCCGCAGCGCTGCCAAGCTGGTGCATGGCGCTTACGTGGAGGAAAGCGAATTTGAGGAGGATGTTCTGGTCTATGATCTCGTCGCCCAGAAAGACGCCAAGGTTGCCATCTTGGAACGTATGATGGCGGCAAATCGGCGAGCATGTGGAGGTTTCTCTTTCACGCCAACAGGAAGGACTGTCCACGAAACAGTTAACGATATTATGTCGTCACGGAGGACCAGTGAGGATGGCGGGAAAGAGGAAAGGAGGAGTGAGGATAACGCAGAGGATGCAAGGAAGGGAAGCAAGGACTTGGGGAAAGAAGAAGCAGAGGGCGGGCAGCTGATTCTCACCAATGGCAATCACAACATGGAACAGAGTGACAATCATGATGATGATAGCTGCCACAATAACATCACAACTTCACTCATCGGCCAGTTTCAGTCACATGACGCCTTGTTGACAAACACAGGCTCAACACATAAGCTGCACAATCTGTCTGACAACAATAGCAACTTCCTGTCCCAGTACTACGAGCTAATGCGATCTTTAGGAGTGGAGCCAGAGTGTGACAACTTCCT
>NC_084742.1:23901438-24023938 GCF_033978785.1 Entelurus aequoreus | reverse complement strand
GCTTCCTCGAAAAAAAGCTACCGATAGCGTGACTCCATAGTAGGGTCTATGGAATTACGCTACCACGTAATGTTAGCTATCAAATTTTGTTTTACACATATGCTGTCAGGAATGACTCGTTGTAGTTTGGGTTGTAGCGCTACCTTTGTTTTCACTGAAATTAATATTTTATATTTTAAATGTATTTTTTTCTGGCTGGATGAAATATTGTGTAAATTCTTTTATAACATGTTCTGGTCGAGTCCTCAATTACAGGATTATTAGCAAACTCAATATAAAATTTTATTAATTAATAGAAAAGGTTAAAACATTATCATACATCAATATGAAGCCACCACCTCTAATTTTGAGTTAACTATGAACAAAATGTGATCAATTGCGATAAATATTTTAATCGTTTGACAGCCCGAATATATATATATATATATATATATACAGTATGTACATTTGTATGTATGTGTATATATATGTATATATATACACAGTATGTACATTTGTATGTATGTGTATATATATGTATGTATATATGTAGCCCACCCACTCAATTCAATTTGTAAATAGAACGTTCTGACACACACCTTTGTCGCTAAAAACTAATTTTGTATGAGATCTGAATTGGTGAGTGCTACTAAAATATACTGTACAACATTTACTAACACTAGCTCATGACTCAAACCTTGGGTTCAAAGACGTGTGGTAAACTAGATCAATAATGGTGTACTGTTATCATAAATTGAACTCCCATGCCTAATCTATAAGCTCTTGTAGCCCCCTGTGTTAACATGTATCAACACGCCTCATAGTCACTGGTCACATGGACTATTGAAATGAATTACAGTTTGTAATATTTAATACACAACCTTTATTCCTTGTGGCATCCGCTCGAATTGATAGAACCCTGCTGGGCAGACAAATGCAGTTTTGTCTTTGTCAGCAGCACTCTAAGAGATCTGATAGTAGCCACTTCTGAGATCAAGGACACTGAACCATTTGCTACCACTAAAGCACAATAAGGCATCTTCCACACAAGGAAATGTGTTCTCTTGTTTAGGGTCCCGTAGTCCACACACATGCGCACAGTTCCATTTTTCTTACAACAACAATAGGAGACAAATAGGGGCTTCTGGACTCTGAAATTATCCCAGCTTCTTTAAGATAATTTCGATGTTTCCTTAAATATTCTAAATTGCCAGGGGTTAGCTGTCTGGAATGTTCTCTGAATGGGTTTTCATCTGTCACACAAATGCTGTGTTCTATCCATCTCCGGTAAACGCACAAGTGTCAAACACAAGTATCCATCATATGGGTACTTCTTACTGAGGCCCCAAATCTCGAGGCATTCAATGGGGGTCAATGGAATGTGCTTTAAATATTTGTCATAAAAGGAGCGATATAAGAGGGTAACTTGAGACCCACTGTCAAGTAGAGCTTTAGCATAAATGTCCCCAATTTGTACTAAGACAACAGAGCTAGCTCCTACCAGCCAATTTGGCAAAGCAGTCTTCTCTTGTAGCGTGTCACACTTTGTGGAACGTATCTTCTCCGGAACATTAGGCCGTCCCACTACTGAGCCACTGCAAAGTTTCCTGATGGCTGTTTGGTTTTCAGGAGGCCCTTATTCACTTTTCTGAGATTCTTTGGGTTTGCACATTCTCGCTAGAAATGACCATCCTCCCCACATTGATAGCAGAAAACATCAGCACGATACAGGGTTTTAAACTCCCTCCCCTTTTCAAGTCTATACAAGTTTTTGTTTGCTTTTTGACAATCACTCAGAGCTCTGGGGTGTGGTGTATTTTTTGATGGCAGAAAACAGATGAACGTAATTTCTCAGCCCTTGAAATTCTTCCCTAACGCTTTCTATGGCAGGATCTTTTTCTGTTATGGCAGGTGTCTGTGCAGGAACTGATTGCGCAAGTGTGACAGAGGCTGTGAAACAACCTACACGCATTCCTGTAGTGGAAGAACCACCACTGTTTACACTTAGTCTTTTGATAATCATCCCTTCTTCCTCTCTTACATCAGGCAGGAGCTCGATGAAACTTGTAGGATGCTTGAGTTTGTAATTCATTCTAATGCGTAGAGCTGCAAGGTCGTATGACAGGCCGCCTTTTGCAACTTGTTCGATGCGTGTTTGGTTGATGTCAGCCACTTCAATTCCAACTTTGCGATGGACTGCTTGCAATAGTTTGTCAAGTCTGAGCAAATAAACTGATAGTT
The DNA here is from genome assembly GCF_033978785.1 of Entelurus aequoreus. Taxonomy (NCBI): domain Eukaryota; kingdom Metazoa; phylum Chordata; class Actinopteri; order Syngnathiformes; family Syngnathidae; genus Entelurus; species Entelurus aequoreus. Next base: position 24,021,718 of record NC_084742.1, on the reverse strand, counting down.
TCTCACCTTCTTGCTGGTAGGCGTTACGGAACTTCTCCATGAGATCAGCTGCGCTGTCTGTGGTACCTAACGCGGTCTCCAGAGCTTTAAGATAGTCATTGTCGGTGGCCTGGGGATTAGCAGCTCTCAGTCCACAAACAATGTCTGTCGCTGTCTCTTTAAGGCTCTCAGCCACTCTCTGCCTCTTGGTGATATCAGAGCACTCCCACTCATCCAGCATGTGGGCGGACTGTTTTGCCCAAGCAACATACTCTTCTTCTCCCTGTGGGGTAGGTTTCATACCTGGGAACAAGCGCAGTTTTCGATAGGTTGGCCCTGTCACAACAGGAGCTTTACATTTCTCCACAAGTGAGGAGATTAGGGCTGTGAATCTTTGGGTGTCCCACGATTCGATTCAATATCGATTCTTGGGGTCACGATTCGATTCAAAATTGATTTTTTTTTTTTTTTCAATTCAACACAATTCTCGATTCAAAAACGATTTTTTTCCCGATTCAAAACGATTCTCTATTCATTCAATACATAGCATTTCAGCAGGATCTACCCCAGTCTGCTGACATGCAAGCAGAGTAGTAGATTTTTGCAAAAAGCTTTTATAATTGTAAAGGACAATATTTTATCAACTGATTGCAATAATGTAAATTTGTTTTAACTATTAAATGAACCAAAAATATTACTTATTTTATCTTTGTGAAAATATTGGACACAGTGTGTTGTCAATCTTATGAGATGTGATGCAAGTGTAAGCCACTGTGACACTATTCTTTTTTTTTATTTTTATAAATGTCTAATGATAATGTCAATGAGGGATTTTTTAATCACTGCTATGTTGAAATTGTAACTAATATTGATACTGTTGTTGATAATATTCATTTTTGTTTCACTACTTTTGGTTTGTTCTGTGTCGTGTTTGTGTCTCCTCTCAAATGCTGTGTTTATTGCAGTTGTGAGTGTTGCTGGGTCGGGTTTGGTTTTGGAATTGGATTGCATTGTTATGGTATTGCTGTGTGTTGTTTTGTTGGATTGATTAATTAAAAACAATTATTTTAATTATTTTTTTTTAAATGATTAAATAAATTAAATAAAAAATCTATTTTTTAAAAATGAGAATCGATTCTGAATCGCACAACGTGAGAATCGCGATTCGAATTCGAATCGATTTTTTCCCACACCGCTAGGAGATTGCATTCCCAAGTTCTTGGTTCAGGCCTGAAGTAGGGGTAGGTTAGAATATGCCTTTCACATCAAGTATTGTCTTTCCTTCATTAGCGAGGTATAATACTAGATTGTCTTGAAAACGTTCATCTCCAACAGGTCTGTTAAGGCGTTGTGGGTCACTGACATTAACCAGCCAAAGTCATCTTCAGCGGTTAGCTGTTCAGGTATGTTAGCAGTAGTCATGTTTTGTTTGAACTAAGACTAGTTGCCCGTTGCTTTCTCGGCCACGTCCCTTTATTTTACAACTCCCAAATGCTTTGTCGAGCACTTTGTAAATGCCTTCATCAGTACTTTCAGGAGAAAACCACTGAGAACAAAAGATTTGCATACATTAATACCTTTGTCTTTACACCACTCCATGTTAACAGTTTTAAACACACTAAGTCACAGGAAAAAGAAACCGAAAATACCACAGTTATTTTGGGCTATGTCAAGCTTATTTAGCCTTAGCTTTCCTTGCATGTATGAGCTCACAGAATAACAGTACATACCATCCCGGACGAGCCCCCACATGTAGCCCCCCCACTCAATTGAATTTGTAAATAGGACGTTCTGACACACACCTTTGTCGATAAAAACTAATTTTATATGGGAGGTGAATTGGTGAGTGCTACTAAAATTTACTGTACAACATTTACCAACACTAGCTCCTGACTCAAACCTTGGGTGCAAATAGGCCTGGTAAACTACATCAATAATGGTGTACTGTCATCATAAATTAAACTCCCATGCCTAATCTATAAACTCTTGTATAACCCTGTGTTAACATGTATCAACACGCCATACTGTCACTGGTAACATGGACTATTGAAATGAATTACAGTTAAAAATTGTATTACACAACCTTTATGCAGTAAATTATAAAATATACCCCAAAGTTTTACATTTCAAGTTGTGGTACCACACGTTGGCACATTGTTGGAGCTCAATTGTGATCCTCAAGGAAAAGTTTTGTGTACTCACACACACACACACGCACACGCACACACGCACAGAGTTAGTTCTCTCTGTGATCCAAGCAACAGCAGTTAATGCTAATTGTAGCATATTTTTAAACTGACATTTTTCACGACCATAGTTTACTCACATTTTTAGGTATATTCACAAAACACTCAAAACCACCAGCAGCTACGTAAGCTGAACTGTAAAACGTATTACTGCACAAAACTATGTTTTCAAATATTTGTGTAATCACAATATCAATCTCCGGTCGACCCCCTAACAATTTTTTTTCTGTCATCCCATCCCCTTAGAAATCTGATTAGTCACAGGTTTTCACCCTACCGATTGGCCGACAAAATGACACCTGGCTTAGCAAATCATCAAGAACACATCAATGAGACATCCAAGGTCTACTTAAACAAAGGAAAATCGTGTTTTCTTATTTCCAATACTGTCAAAAACAAATAACTTTTCATGTGTGTGTGTATATATGTGTGTGTGTATATATATATATATATATATATATATATATATATATATATATATATATATATATATATACATACACACACACATATATACACACACACATATATATATTAAATAACTGAAGAAGTTGAACAAATGACGACTGGCTGCATCTGTTGTATACAAGCTTCAGCAACACAGTTACAATGAGCGGAGTTTAAAGGGTGCCTTGAGGGACGCCTCAGTCTCAATCACAAGTTTGGCTCCTATGTTCTGTTTGCTGACAAGGTTGAAATGTCAATGCAAGGATGCCAATCTACAATGTCAATGTGTTTACAGTGGTTCAAGTTTCTCTATACAACAGGAGCACTCTAGTGTTTTTAGGAATTTTATGCAAAAAAGTTTGTCTTCCAAGTTTTGAACTCAACGCAAGGGCCAGTATGGTGTCATTTTTGGGCCAGATTTGGCCCCAGAGCTGCCAGTTGAATAGCCTTGTCCTACTGGGTCATTTCTACATAAAATGGGTCAGTTTATGTCGACATGTACTTTAATGCACCATTATCGCTAACCAGCAACACATCAGCTGTCAGCATTAACATGTGCACACAGTGACCCGTTGTTCAGTAAGCTTCAAAATAAAAGCATTGCAGTATTATCCTGCCTCAGCAACTAACAAAATGCACCCATTACATTTTTTGTTCCAATTGTTGGATTTGTACTCTTAGGAAAGTGCTATTGTCGCTGTAGTTGAGACAAAAGTAGCACAGCAGCTCAGTTAGATAAGGCTATAAACATAGAAATAGAAGGAAAACAAAATATGCACAAAAAAAGAAAGAACAATGTAAAAAAACACTGCCATAGGTTCAAATATCCTTAATTATTGCACATTCAATACTCATGTCTCCAGCAAAAGTCAATGGCTAGTTGTTGGTTGTTTCATTTTAATAGGGTAAGATAACCGTGTAACTATGTACTTCAGGAGGAATCATCACCGTTGCTTTATCGAAACTCAACCGTGTTTTTTTTCCCGCACATGCGCAGTCAACAGTCCTTCCAGTGTAAGAGCCTGTAGATTCCAACACTAGTTTCTATTTTCGTTATGTAAACAACCACATACTGTATAAATAATACATACATATCAGTTGGGTCGGAGGGGTGTTGTAGAGCAGTGGTACCCCCCCCCCCCCGTGAAACAAATGTTCACACGTTGACTGGTCCGCAGTTACAAAAAGGTTGGGGACCACTGTTGTAGAGGTAAGCATTGATGATTGGACATTGCCTGATTATTGATTGTCTCTTCCAGCATCGGCTAAGGGCACGCAGTCTTCAACATGGGGTAAGAATGTAGTGAAGTTGAACATGTTCAGTTTGGACCGTGGACAAGATGTCCTCCTGGCTCTTTAGGTTACATCCTGCTGGTACTGCTGCTACTGGTCATCCTCATCCTGCTGGTCATCCTATACCTGCTGAGGAGGGCGTCCCGGGTAAAAAGGAGATACACCCGAGGACAGACTGCTCTCTCCCTGCTTGTCTAACTGAAGCTTGTTGCAGAGGTACTCGTTTGACCTCCGTCGTGCGGCTCCTGTCAGAAACACAGAAGACCCGGCTGGCACATTTGAGGCCATATGCTTGGATGAGGAAGGTGCGCTTGTTGAGTTGACACACACGTACGCACACACACACAAGGACGTAAGCCTACACGTGTTGTCATTCTAGACCAACTGACCCCGAAAGACGGAGCAACCCCGGGTGACCTATCTGTGTTCCCGACTGCTAACGGCTTGGCGCCCCAATCACAAGAGAATGGTACCATCCTGTTTGTTGGTGTGTGACTAACTTCTGGTGTGTTGACGGTCTGACCATACCTCGTCTTTGCAGCTCAGGAGGAAGACGCCAACGTAAACCACTTGAAGGACATCGGAGACTCAAATTGGACGATTCCAGATCACCAGGTTGAGACACCAGACAGCCTTGCGCTGCGTCTAAACAACTCTGACAAAGACAACGCGAGTCCATGTGAGGAGACGCAATACTTTGAGCCTGCCCTGTGCAATTTTGTCTTACAGTTGTGCTTTGCTATCTCTTTTCTAGATGCTTCCACTGACTTGTTAGATGGAATGGAACTAAACGAGTTGTTGCCGTTCAACCAGATCATCACTTCTCCAGAATCTTCTTCCTCCTCTTCCTACTGATGTGAGCGATGTGGAGGCCTTTCGTCCTCCTTTCCTCTCTTGTGGTCTAAGAGTGTTTTTTTTAAAGTAGGGGTGTAGAAGTATTTGTAATCAGATTTTTCAGGAAGCAACATTGGGTATACATATAGTACAGAAGTGTTAAAGTGGGGGTGTAAGTGGGGATATTGAACTGTGGCCCAACATACAGGGGGTCTCCTGAACTATTTTTTTTAGCAATTTAGATTTGTAAGTTTAAAAAAGGTGTCATAAAAATTAGTATGGAATAGGATTGTCCCGATACCAATATTTTGGTACTGGTACTGAAATGTATTTCGATACTTTTCTCAATAAAGGGTACCATACAACAATGGCATCACTGGCTTTATTTTAACAAAATAATCTTTCGGTAAATTAAACATGTTTCTTATTGCAATCGAATAACATTTTTGTCCTTAAATAAAATAGTGAACATACTAGACAACTTGTCTTTTAATAGTAAGTAAACAAACAAAGGCTCCTAATTTGGCTGCTGACATATGCAGTAACATATTGTGTCAATTCTCATATTATTTTGTCAAAATAATGAGGGACAAGCTGTAAAAATGTATTATTAATACACTTGTTCTTTTACTGTTAATATCTGGTTATTTTCCATTTCAACATGTTCTATCTACACTTCTGTTAAAATGTAATAATCACTTATTCTTCTGTTGTTTGGATGCTTTACATTAGTTTTGGATGAAACCACAAATTTAGGTATCGATCCGATACCAAGTAGTAACAGGATTATACATTGGTCATATTCAAAGTCATCATGTGTCCAAGGACATATTTACTGAGTTTATAAACATAATATGCATTTTTTTTTAAAGTAAAAAAGATTTTGTAATAAAAAAAATATAGATGTAATCATAGTATTATCGACTAGATACGCTATTTTACTTGGTATCATTACAGTGGATGTCAGGTGTAGATCCACCCATGGCATGTGTTTACATTCAGACGCGCTAGCTTTTGTTAGCGGTGACGCCGGTGAGCTAGTGTATCCTTCTACGGTGTGTAGTGAATCATGTTTAGCTATTCCTCCTCCTGCAGGGATGATATTTGTAAGAAATTCACTTTATTCGTCGCCATGGAGGCACCTCTTCCTGAGGGCGTTTCAGTGTTATAGCTTCACCTTTATCTTCAGTTTTAGGCCAGAATGCGTCCGTTCTCCCTTTTCTGTCTACACACTGTGTCTGTTTGTAAGTACTCTGTGATTGTGCGCTGCCGAACACGCTCCTCTGCTCGTAAACCAAGCAATGCCATGACGGGCGTGACGGCACGTTAAAAATAATAATAATAATAATTGAGAACCGGTACTTTTCAAACAGAGTATAGTACAGTTTTTGATTCATTAGTACTGCGATACTATACTAGTAAAGGTATACCGTACAACCCTCGTATAGAATTAATATAGTTGTGCAAGTTCAATAATAACGTTGTTTGAATGGCCCCTGGGCTATTTTTTTCTGCCCTTAAAATATGGAAGTTAAAAGAGCTGCTATCAATTCTAAAATATAATTAATAAAGATATGCAATTTCAATAATAAGGTTGCTTAAAACAAATTAAGAATATCTAAGTCTACCTCCACTCCCTATCAAAAATGACTTGGATAGCAGAAAACTTAGTTTGGATCACCTCACAAGACACAAACGTCATCAAAGCTCACCTTTAAGCATTCACACACAGCAACAACCTTTTTTTGAAGAAGGATTAGGTGACAGAAATGTAAATATATAATCTTTTTATGGCAGCATAAGACCAGGTTATGTGTAAGTTTTGCACATTGCACATGATTGTGGTGCAATCAAAGACCCTCAACTAAAGTTACAAACATAAGCGTCATACGTTTTTAAAGACAGGGGCAGGCTAAACCCCCAGGAGATGCAATAATATTATAATAATAATGTACTATTTTTATATGTATCATCCACTGATGATAAACCTAAGTGAATCAGCCAATTTCTATACTCTGAAGTAAAGGAAAACTTGACAGAAAACCTCACAGATGTATAATCATATTTAAATAATGGCAGGTTGTACGATTATTTAAACTCATATTCTGGCCACTTTATATTGAAGTTGTTGGTACTTTTATGTAAAAAAAAAGAAGAAAAAAAAAGCACTTTTTTTTTTTTTTTCAAACAAAAATTAATTATTAAGGAGGTTTATTTAGATATGTTATAGATGTGTTGATCCCATTTTTAAAAAGCCAAAGCCTAAATACGATTTGTTTAAAAGCTGGTTTCAACCAAATCTATGCAATAATTAGTGTTTAGTGCATGTAAACATGCCAAGTGTGTGTGTATATATGTGGCAGCAACATTTGTATGGGAGGCCAACACGTGGTGCTACATCCCTGACGGCGTTACCCATCTACTCAGTAAACAAATACAGTGCAGTCCCGCCCAGTCCAGCCCCTGTCTCCGTTCTGCCTGGGGCTTGAACCTGGGTCCTCTTAATGACGGTTCAGCGTACTCAGAAGCTACCTAAAATCTAGAGCTCTTGACTCGATGTCTCACGCAAGTTCTTCAATTATCAGGGAGTGATGTTTACCAACGTTGACGTGGCACAGCCATACTGGTTGATGTCTGTTACACAAAGCAGGCATCACAGCTAGTGATAGTGCCAAAAAGCAGCCAAAACTCAAAATCCCTCTCACGTCGTCGATGTAATATATGTGATCAGACAAAAACAGGTGGATAAAACAAAAGCATTGTGCCGCTTTTGTTCAGTGGAAATGGGGACAGGGACCTTGATACGCAGGTAGTGTTCGTGCCAAACTGTGATTAAGCCGTACCGTTACACCCCTATTTGACAGTGTTGTTATTATTTAGAATGATCAAACTTTTTGTTGCACTGACATTGTTCGACTAACATTGGAAGATTTGAAAGCACCTTTCAGCCAAAACATCCATAAAATGTGCAAGGACTTCTTTAAAGAATTAGTCACCTTCAGGCAGTAATGGACGTTAATACAGTCGTCTCAGCTGGTCGGCGTGTCTGGCAGCGGTGTCAGATGTAGTGGTGTGTTTGTGTGCGGCCAGTCGTGCATAAACACAACGGCTAATGTGGAGAACAAGGCGGGACGTCACAGATCAAGGGGAAACACTGCAGGGACCAAAAGAATACTCAAGACTTTTAGTTGAGAAGGTTTGTTGCTGAAGAAGTCCAGACATCATCCAGGCTGTCTATTTTTATTTTTCCCCCGCATGACTGTGCCAGAGGTGAGAAAGACCATACTTTTTATTTTATTTTATGCAACATGCAGATGTTTTACCTTTAGGTACATAAAAATACAGGAATTGAAAAATATCAAACGTGGGTTCTTTTGGGGGTTCAGGGGGCAAATGTTTTCTTCTCTGCATGTTTGTTTGCCTCATAATGCTGTTTCAATGACAACCAACCTTGGCCACCATATTTGATCATCTTCCCATTGCAAAGACTGCAAAGTGCTTTCCCTGGATCTTTCTGCTTGAAAATTAATTCTGAAAGCAGTCATCTGTCGACTTCTTTTTCTAACCAAGACCAATTCCAAGAGTTATTTATCCAGCTTCTAACTGAAACATTGTTCCGCTATCTCTCTTATGGAAGATAGCTTTCTTCCACGACATGTTGAAATAATTGTGAGTTCGCCGGAGCAAGCAGTTACACAAAACACCTATGTGTTATTTCAAAACAAAATCACGACACAATAAATACCATCCATCTATCCATCCATCTTCTTCCGCTTATCCGAGGTCGGGTCACGGGGGCAGCAGCTTAAGCAGGGAAGCCCAGACTTCCCTCTCCCCAGCCACTTCGTCCAGCTCCTCCCGGGGGATCCCGAGGCGTTCCCAGGCCAGCCGGGAGACATAGTCTTCCCAACGTGTCCTGGGTCTTCCCCGTGGCCTCCTACCGGTCGGACGTGCCCTAAACACCTCCCTAGGGAGGCGTTCGGGTGGCATCCTGACCAGATGCCCGAACCACCTCATCTGGCTCCTCTCGATGTGGAGGAGTAGCGGCTTTACTTTGAGCTCCCCCCGGATGGCAGAGCTTTTCACCCTATCTCTAAGGGAGAGCCCCGGCGGAGGAAACTCATTTCGGCCGCTTGTACCCGTGATCTTGTCCTTTCGGTCACAACCCAAAGCTCATGACCATAGGTGAGGATGGGAACGTAGATCGACCGGTAAATTGAGAGCTTTGCCTTTCGGCTCAGCTCCTTCTTCACCACAACGGATCGATACAGCGTCCGCATTACTGAAGACGCCGCACCGATCCGCCTGTCGATCTCACGATCCACTCTTCCCTCACTCGTGAACAAGACTCCGAGGTACTTGAACTCCTCCACTTGGGGCAGGGTCTCCTCCGCAACCCGGAGATGGCACTCCACCCTTTTCCGGGCGAGAACCATGGATTCGGACTTGGAGGTGCTGATTCTCATCCCAGTCGCTTCACACTCAGCTGCGAACCGATCCAGCGAGAGCTGAAGATCCTGGCCAGATGAAGCCATCAGGACCACATCATCTGCAAAAAGCAGAGACCTATTCCTGCAGCCACCAAACCAGATCCCCTCAACGCCTTGACTGCGCCTAGAAATTCTGTCCATAAAAGTTATGAACAGAATCGGTGACAAAGGGCAGCCTTGGCGGAGTCCAACCCTCACTGGAAACGTGTCCGACTTACTGCCGGCAATGCGGACCAAACTCTGGCACTGATCATACAGGGAGCGGACCGCCACAATCAGACAGTCCGATACCCCATACTCTCTGAGCACTCCCCACAGGACTTCCCGAGGGACACGGTCGAATGCCTTCTCCAAGTCCACAAAACACATGTAGACTGGTTGGGCAAACTCCCATGCACCCTCAAGGACCCTGCCGAGAGTATAGAGCTGGTCCACAGTTCCACGACCAGGACGAAAACCACACTGTTCCTCCTGAATCCGAGGTTCGACTATCCGGCGTAGCCTCCTCTCCAGCACACCTGAATAGACCTTACCGGGAAGGCTGAGGAGTGTGATCCCACGATAGTTAGAACACACCCTCCGGTTCCCCTTCTTAAAGAGAGGAACCACCACCCCGGTCTGCCAATCCAGAGGTACTGCCCCCGATGTCCACGCGATGCTGCAGAGTCTTGTCAACCAAGACAGCCCCACAGCATCCAGAGCCTTAAGGAACTCCGGGCGGATCTCATCCACCCCCGGGGCCTTGCCACAGAGGAGCTTTTTAACTACCTCAGCAACCTCATCCCCAGAAATAGGAGAGCCCACCACAGATTCCCCAGGCACTGCTTCCTCATAGGAAGACGTGTTGGTGGGATTGAGGAGGTCTTCGAAGTATTCCCTCCACCGATCCACAACATCCGCAGTCGAGGTCAGCAGAACACCATCCTCACCGTACACGGTGTTGATATTGCACTGCTTCCCCTTCCTGAGGCGGCGGACAGGTACCGACAGGCCAAGCGGTGTGCGGCTTCGGCGGTCGCGGAGGCAAAAACTCAGACATGGGAGGAGTTCAGGGAAGCCATAGAAAACGACTTCGGGATGGCTTCGAAGCGATTCTGGACGATAATTACCAATCCTACATTATCTACTTCATATTAACACATTACACACACAAGTACCTAAAAATGTGAATTTGTTTAGGGCACGTTTTTAAGCAAAAACAAAGCAAGGCCACCTCCGTTTTTGTTTTCTCCTTTGATAGCACACAGCCTTGTGGTATTTTGCTTCCGAGCGTTCCCGAATGTCAACGGAAGCAACCTAAACATACGAAAGCAATCCAGCTTGATCAATATGCATTGTTGTAGCGTTTTTTGTTTTATTTTATGGAAATCTGAAAAAAAAAACACTTTAGCTAGAAGAACAGAGGAAGTCCACTAAATAGCTGACATCTGGAATCTCTTTGTCCTGTCTTTGGCAACTTAGTTATTTAGTACGAATTAGCTCCTATTTAAGTTGTATTGCAGTTTTATTTTTCAAAGATTCTTTGACAATTTATCTTACATGCAAGACATAAGGAAGAATCAAGACACTGTTTCTCTCTCACCAATACTCTGGAGAAAACGTCCCGAGCTCGGGGAGAGAGTGACTGTTGTGTCCAAGCGCATCGCCAAACAGTTTGTCATTTAAAATATTGGGAAAGGAAAAATTTAATATGAAAGACTACAGACAGATGCCATGTTGTCTCGACAAAATAAAAAACCCGCAAAACACTGATCAATACATGGTCTAAAAGGGGACAAACAAAGGGAAAACAGTGAGTACAAGGGAAGACACCCTGCATGGAGCCCACCAGGAGGCCTGCAACTAACCTCAAAGAAAAAGGAGATAGAGGAGGGCTGGAGAACCCACTAGCCCCCGTAAAGGTGGGACTACGGGGTTGGCCTGACCCGTGTGGGGGTTAATCAACTAACCCGTGTATTTCGGTAGTTTAGTGTGTGTGTTGGGGTGTCTACAGTACAGTTAAGTACAGGATCACAGCCAGTTGGGAGGCAGCATTGTCACACCTCTTTGTCAAGGTCCTAAAGGGGCGTTCACACATTGTCAGTTTAGATGACATTGCGTTTCGGCAATTGGCCGTGCTCAGCCAAAGACCGTATGAACACCCATAACAAAACCTGGTCGTCTACTATTAATCCGCCATGAACCTTGAGAACCGCGGGGATAGGACAGAAAAATTAAACATGTAACATTTTTTGTGGTGGTCTTGGGGGTTTCAAATGGGGCGTGTTCAAAACGCCTTTCACTGTGTATTTAACGTTGGCTTCTGTAAGAGCTGTGATGATACTGTGTGTTAACGCCACCATAATACGCCAGTCACATTTTCCTCCCTAACTTTCACAACCTAAACACAGTAATTATACAGAGTAAAACACATAAGCATCACAGGCTCATGAAGGAGCACGGAGGCACTGCGATTGATGCAGAGTATAAGGTAGAGGACTCTGTAGCTTTTCGGGGAGCTGTTTGATACTGCCGCGCCAATCTGTGTTGGCACCGTGTTCAAAACATGTTGAAAAGGGTTTTCTGCTATGGTTGGGTCTCGGGTTACGGCGGTTTGAGAGAAACTGCCAACCAAACCGGCAAAGCGTCCACTCCCCTTAACGCTGTGTCCATGTCCTACCGTATTAGGTTAAACAGAAGCTTACAATTCTGTATACAAACGTGGCGCGCTTTATTACTTCTGCCACAGAGGTTATGTTTTTGCTAGGGTTTATCTTTTAGCAGCATGACATAAAAAGTTATGAACAGATTTTGAAAAAAACTATTCTATCTACCGTATTTTTCGGACTATAAGTCGCAGTTTTTTTCATAGTTTGGCCGTGGGTGCGACTTATACTCAGGAGCGACTTATGTATGAAATTATTAACACATTACCGTAAAATATCAAATAATATTATTTAGCTCATTCAAGTAAGAGACTAGACATATAAGATTTAATCGGATTTAGCGATTAGGAGTGACAGATTGTTTGGTAAATGTATAGCATGTTCTATATGTTAGTTATTTTAATGACTCTTACCAAATTATGTTACGTTAACGTACCAGACACGTTCTCAGTTGGTTATTTATGCCTCATATAACGTACACTTATTCAGCCTGTTGTTCACTATTCTTTATTTATTTTAAATTGCCTTTCAAATGTCTATTCTTGGTGTTGGGTTTTATCAAATAAATTTCCCCAAAAAATGCGACTTATACTCCAGTGCGACTTATATATATATATATATGTTTTTTTCCTTCTTTATTATGCATTTTCGGCCGGTGCGACTTATTCTCCGAAAAATACAGTACTACGAAGAGGAGCACACTTCATTTTCCGCTTTCTCTTTTGCTCCACGCCCCCACATTGCAGACTCGCGCTGCGCAGAGGAATCTGGGCAATGTAGTTAATTTTTAGACCCACCAAAGTAAAAGAGACAGAAAAAAACTACACACCAAGATTTCGTTTGATTCTGTCACAGCATAATTGATAAGATTTTGAACCATATCTTCAATGCAATTTAAGCCCTAACTTTTCACAAAATCAATTTAATGACTTTTAATCCTTTTTAACGTGAGGAGAGAAGATAGTGTCTTCGCCTGCACAACACTACGGCCCCGACCTCCAATTTAATCCAAGAGTCTACCACAACCACCGAAGGTCGTGTTCGTATTCACATAACTCACTGCACACCTGATTCCTGTCTTATTGCTTAACCAGACTAGGCTGGGCTAAGATAGGCTGTAACAATCAATTAGTGATCAGAAGGCAAAGTAACATTGGTTATTCCTGAGAAGAAATGAGAAGCAAAGTCATGAAGTAAACTGATCTTTCCAAGGCTGAGGAGCAATTTGTATCAGGAAGTTAGAATGTCCTTTAATAAATATTTTATTCGACAAGTGAGCCGTCTCACATGATCAGTTTGTCACTTTGTGTGCTATTTATTATAGATGAGAACATTAATAGTCAACTGGAGAAGGCAACTTTTCTGGAAATGTTGTGAATTCTGAAGATGAACCGAAATGAACAGAAAATGTGGAAACATAGAAAAGTGGGAATTTTTTAGAATATGGCAAATGTTTAGCCTTGAAAGTTTTGATGCTGGTATGGTTTGGGAAATGTGGAAACATTCCATTTAAGTCAATTGGAAATTTTGGACAAAAAAAATCTGTATTGTGGGACAACCAGAAATTCTGAAAACAGATAGCTTGAATGATTTTGAATGAATCTTTTGATGTAGCAATGGTTAGACTAGTTGGAGAAGTGTGGTCGTACTAAGAATTGCTAAGTTCAAAGGAATCTTTGACAGGAAATGTGCAATTTTGGAAAAAAGTGAAACTATTGTTACATGAAAATGTAATCCAAATGTCCTGAATGAGTTTAATTTGATGATGCTGGAATCAGCTGAGGAATGTGGAACTTTTACAATTTATCTATTAATTTTAAATTGGATATCGTGTCGGAAAATGTGGAATTATGGAAAATATGGTCATTTTTGGAATGTGTTGATAGAGCCATTACGTCTTCATTGATGAGATAGGCTCCAGCGCCCCCAAGACCCCAAAGGGAATAAGCGGTAGAAAATGGATGGAAATGGATTGTTGAAAAATATGGAAGTAATTGAGCGTCAAAAAATGATGAATAAAAACATGTCAAAGTTGAATAACACAAGATTGCATTCATGTGTGTTTATGAAGCACACACACACACACCTGTGTACTTGTCTTCAAGATGTCGTGGCGCTCATCCTTCCACCACTCCAAGTTCCGTCATGTCTTTGGGAAGACATCCAGCAAGGAACGAGGCTACGACGGCGTTCCCATCACACGCGGTGTCCATGACAACCACTACTGCTCAGTCAACCCGTGCTTCATTGCCATGGTGACAGAGTGTGCTGGGGGCGGGTCCTTCCTGGTGCTGCCCATCCATCACGTAGGCACATCTTCTTCATCATCATCATCATCATCTGCCAATAGAGCGAAAGTTTAGGAATCCATCTCCCTTCCAGACAGGCAGAGTGGATCATCAGTACCCGAGGGTGTGCGGCCACAGGGCACGTGTTCTGGACGTCAAGTGGAACCCATTTGATGACCGCTGCATTGCATCATGTTCCGAGGACTGCATGGTGCGTGATGACCACTTCCTGGTCTCCTCTGTGGTTCCCATGGCACTCATAGTTGAATGTTTGACTTCACAGGTGAAGATCTGGGACATCCCACTAAGCGGCGTCCAACGGAACCTAACGCAGGCCAGGAAGACGCTGATTGGTCACTCCAGGAGGGTGGGGCTTATTGAGTGGCATCCGACCGCTGAGAACCTTCTACTGAGCTCAGCTTATGACTTCAAGGTCAGGCAGCAGTCTAAAGGATCATGTATTGTACGTGTTTTTTTTAATTTTTTATTAAACAGGGTATCTTCTGTCTTGGCCACAGGTCCTCCTGTGGGATGTGTCTCAGGATGGGTCAGTGCTCAGGCGCCCAGTGCGTGTGGTCATGGCACCCATGTACCCATCATCACGCTTCCCCTCAGAGAAGCTACTGCTGTCTGCCAGCTTCAACCAGGAGGGAAGCCATTTGGCGGTGGTGTCCAAAGACAGACGCGTGCGAGTGTTGGACCCTCGGACAGGACAGGTTATCCAGGTGTGTTTTCTGCAGAGAGGAAGCCTGATGCAAGAAAAATATTTTGTACGTTTCCTCTGCAGGTGTCCTGCAATAAATCTCACAAGGCAAACAAGGTAATCTACATGGCAGGCCTGAAGATGCTGCTGAGCACCGGCTGCTCGCCCTGGAACCATAGACAGATAGTGCTGTGGGACCCGGTAAGGACGTCTGCAGAACTTGCTCTGAAGACAAAGAAAAAACTGAAGCAGAGACCTGTATCAAGCAGGAAACATGCAGCAGCGACTTCTTTTTGTGGGCAGGACGACTTGTCGGAACCTTTATATGAAGAAGATCTCGACGGTTCTGCAGGAGTTCTCTTCCCATTCTTTGATCCAGACACCAACATGCTCTACCTTGCTGGAAAGGTGAGTCAAAACCATACTGAGTGACGTAATGACACATCTCACAACTCTTCTCTAGCGTCACAGCATATGCAAACAGGTTAAAGGTCAGCTTAAGTGTCTGTCACAGGGTGACGGAAACATCAGGTATTACGAGCTGACCTCTGAGAAACCTTACATCAGCTTCCTGACTGAGTTCAGGTCGCCGCTGCCTCACAAAGGACTTGGTGAGACCTGGACCAACACTAAAAATACACTCACACACTTTGTACTTTAAAATTGAAATTTAGCTATCTTATTAGCATGATAACCACCAGACACAAAATTCTTAAAATACCAAAACTTTAGCGCAACACAAAACTAACTTATAAAATCTTTAGCTGGATTTAGCTACGAGGTGACAAAAGATCACAAGGTAACTGTTAAAAAAGCCTTTCATTTGTGCAACGGGCTATGTTAAAATGCAAAATACCCAAGCTTAGTCACATATAGAGTATAATCCATCTTTCCATGTTCTACCGCTTGTCCCTCTCGGGATCACGGCCTATCCAAGCTGCATTCGGTCGAAAGGCGGGGTACACCCTGGACAAGTCGCCACCTCATCTCAGGGCCAACACAGATAGACAGACATTTATTGTTAGAAAATGAGACAAAATTACACAGGAACTATAACAAGAGACATAAACAAAGCTACCGTAGTCGTAACATAATGGGCAGTAAAAAGGAGCCTTTAATTTGTACCACAGGCTATGCTAAAACATAAAATACTTAACTATAGCTAAATGCTAAAATATAGATCCTGTCAGAAAAGGATTAAAAATGACTTGCAAATTAACTTTAGCTAACTGTAGCTGCCAAGACAAAACAATGCTAGTTGTAACATAATGAGCTGTAAAAAGGGCATGTCATTTGTGCAACAGACTATGCAAAAATATTAAATATTAAAATTTTGCTTCATTATAAAATGGAGCCTGTCAGAAAACGCTAAAATAATTATCTACACATTAACTTTAGATAGCTGTAGCTGCTCAGTGTAAAAAAAACAAAGAACTAGTTGTAACATAAGTAGTAAAAATAACTTTTCATTTGTGCTAAATTAAAATTTCCACTGTAATTTCAGCTACATGCTAAAAGAGAATAAAAAGGCCTTGCACAGGAATTTCAGCGAGCTGTAGCTGCAGTGACAAGAACAAAGCTAGTTGTAGCAAAGAGTTTTAAAAAAGCCTTTTATTTGTACCATTTGCTACACTAAAAAATGAAATGCATTAACTTTAGCGAGCTGTAGCATGTAAGTGACAATGACAAAGCTAGCAATAAAAAGAGCCTTTTATTTGACTTAGGCTGACCATATTCTGAAATCCCAAAAAGAGGACACATATATGCGTGCCAAGGCGGGCAGCACGCCAAGGCCGGGACTAGGTAAAAATTTGCCAATGATACTCGAACTTGCTTCATAAGTAATATATTTATTTAAATAAAGCATTTTTTCTCCTATGTTGACAGTAGTGTTGGCGCTAGGAATTTTCAAAATGGGGTCCCAGGGACCCATCAAATCATACAAATGGGGTCCCACAGTAAATTTTTGAGGTACCACTTTTTTGTAACCGTTTTGAAAACAAATGACAAATGTATGCATTATCCTGTTATATCTCACATTCTATGTTGTGTTTTGGAAAAAGGTTGTCATAAACGAGCTCTCGCCCTGCACAGCTGTTTTGTGCTTTGTAGTGTCGATATGGGCTTGTAGATCTTTATTTGCCACAGATATACACGTTCCTGCTTTGCACACAGTGCATTTTGCTTCCCATGTGTCACGGCCAGGACCAAAACACAAATACTTTTTCCGCAAATCATCCGTGAAGTTGCATTTACTTTTCGGCATTTCTTGTTTTCATGTCTGTCTCCACTCACTAGCTCTCTCGCTCTGTGTCTCTGCCCCTCCCTCACGAATGTTTCTGCGTGTGCACCTTCACAGCTTGTTTTGTTTAACCCCTTCTTAACTTAACCCTAGAGTCTAGGGTCGGCAACCTTTATCACTCAAAGAGCCATTTTGACGAGTTTCACAAATGAAAGAACAATGGGAGCCTCAAAACTCTTTTGAAATGTAAAATGAAATAACACTGTATATAAAGCTTTTTATTGCTTTGTGCTATGTTTAAACCATGGGTCTTAGACACGTGCCCCGGCCCGCACTTTAATATGACAGTTAAAGTTAGTGCGGCCCGCAAGATTTACATGAATGGCGTTCATCAGCATCATAGTTGCCAATCCTCCCACTTTTCCCGGGAGACACCCGAAATTTGGGCGTGATGGCACTGCCTATAGCGCCCTCTACAGTCTGCTTAAACAGCTTACTCCTCGGACACATGTTGAATGTAGTGTTGTGTCGTTCGCGAACGATTCGTTCGAAAGAACGAATCTTTTGAGTGAACGTACTGAACCGAATCACTTCATGAACTGATTCGTTCCTTTCTCAGTTCAGTTGAGCTCCGCCGCGACCATGCCGGTATGAGTGGAACTGGCGCATTCTGTGACTCACTGAACCCTCGACGTCAGCGAACGACGCAGCCAATGAGAGGGCGGGGGGAGGGACTGAGCGAACGATTCGTTCACCGCGGATTAACGACATGAATCACTCAGTGAACGTCAACGCTCTCGCTCTCTGCTCTGCTTGCCCCAATGCCGCGAGTGATTCTCCCCCCGTGGCGGGGATATGTTTCATGCCATTGGCATCCGTTCTCCATTCATTCTCCAAGCTAACGGCTAATGTTGACTCAAGCCACATGAAAACAAACACACGTCCCCATTATCTCAACACATAAAGTTAAAGAAAATCCGTGCAGGCTGAGCAGCAGCGACACGAGGGGGAGGGGCGGAGGGTAACGTGTAGGGCAGGCTGTTTTGAGAAGATTTAAAATAAAAATAACAACTAATGTATGTACACATACATAGGCTATTATTTACACAGTTATTGTAACAAAATTATTTACACAGTTATTGTAACAAAAATAAATTTCTCCTTGGGGATCAATTCTGATTCATATTATTATTATCCCTTCTACTGCAACTGTTGTTGTTAGATTAACGCGAGTCCCTACGCAGTGCGCGAATGTCTGCACTGTACTGTCTGTACTACGCACGCCCCCCCCCCCCCCAATTTTTTTTTGGGGGGGGGGGGGTGATTCGGAGAACGAATTTTTTGAACGAATCAATTTAAGGAACTGATTCTAGTGATTCAGTACAGTCAAAAGAACTGCCGATTCCATCACTAGTTGAATGCATCTTCTGCTTGCTCTGGAATATGACAGCAAAGCTTACTTGTTCAACAGCCACACAGCTTACACTGACGGTGGAGGTAAATAACAACTTTAACACTGTTACGTTACAAATATGCGCCACACTGTGAACCCACACCAAAAAAGAATGACAAATACATTTCTGGAGAACATCCACACTGTAACACTACATAAACACAACACAACAAATACCCAGAATCCCATGCAGCACTAACTCTCCCAGTCTACATTATACGCCCCCGCTAGCACCAAACCCCCCCACACATTACCCCCCCTCCCTCCCCCCGTGCGTCGGTTGAGGTTAGAGAGTTAGGGCTGCATGGGATTCTGGGTATTTGTTGTGTTTATGTTGTGGATGTTCTCCAGAAATGTATTTGTCATTCTTTTTTGGTGTGGGTTCACAGTGTGGCGCATATTTGTAACGTAACAGTGTTAAAGTTGTTATATACGACCACCGTCAGTGTAAGCTGTGTGGCTGTTGAACAAGTATGCCTTGCTTTCTCCCACGAGTTCAAGTTAAAGCTTCATGCAACATGAGACCGGGCTGGCATGCTGTTTGTGCAAGTAATAGAGGATAATATATGCAGTGCCATCTCGGCACGCCCTTAATTTAGTTGTCAGGGGTTGCCGATCCCTGCCCAAGACGTACATTGAAAATTCATGCAACCCTATTTCAAAATGCCGGCCATTTGAGGCATTTAAAAAAACCCGCCCGGACACACTCGCAAAAGAGGACATGTCCGGGGAAAAGAGGACGTATGGTCAGCCTATTTTACTAACAAGTAAAAAATAATGTTATTTCTACCATTTGCAATGCTAAAATATAAAGTAGCGTAATTTCCGGGCTTTGTAGCGCTCCAAAATTTCATAAAGAAATAAATATGTTTACATATATTAACCGCATATAAAGTAGCATAATTTCTGGCCTAGAGGTCACCAAATTTGAGAAGAAATACATATTTTTACATATATTAGCCGCACCGGACCATAAGTCACAGATATATCCCAGTACAAAAGATTTTGTAAATGTTTATTAACATACCTTGATTGTTTCCAAACAGTGCCTATCACACAGCAGTAAAACAGCTGACCAAACAAAACAGAAGTCATCGTCATGGACCCGCTAGCTGAGGAAGATAGCTCTCCAATCAGCTTAACAGACTCAACACCATTTTAAGCATATGTGGCGCAATAATTTCAAAAACGCATCACGTTAGCTTTTTTTTTTTTACTACATCACTGATTACCACTAACTGCAGACTTTATAGGACCCAACAAACATAATAAACATCACTTACTTTAGAAGGTCGGCTGTCATTAGAATGCAAACTGCTAAGGTGTTCATATATTCCCATTTAGATGAAGAATGACTCATGATCCTTGCAAAGAAAAGGGGAGTGGAACCAATTTAAGCGTCTTTTCGCGTCGTTCTCGCCATTTTTAGGTCTAAATTGGCTGTTAAGTTTACCAACATACTGAATTACATCCTTGTATTTTCTATTAACCAGGTGAGAGGCATGATTTATGTTCTACAATAAAGTTTGACGAGCAAGGAAGCAGCTGATCAATCTTTTCAACATTGGCACAAAAGCTTGTGATCGCAGCGCCTCTGTAAATAGTTTGTCTGCGTTAGCGCTTACAATAACAATATCACTAATACTTGGTTATTATTCAAGTCACAATATGTAAATGCAGTATTGTTGCCGCTTTTTGGATGGTTATTTATTGGGTTGTATGGGCTGAATAGAGGACCTCCAATTGGCTCCACTGTAAGTGAAGACTAAACCTGCAGCACCTGCAGTGAGCGAACTCGTGCATAAGATGGCACCATAGCACAAACAATAACACATATTTTCATTAAAACTATTTGTTGAATACAAAACATTATGGCCGTTGGCAAAGAGAAATCTATAAATTAGCCGCACCGTTTTAAAAGTCACAAGGTTAAAAGTGTGGGGGAAAAAGTAGTGGCTTATATTCCGGATAGTACGGTACTTGTTTGTAACTTCCTCACAGTAAAATTTTTACAGCAAACAAGAACACCACATGCTCTTTCATATTACCATTAGTGTTTTAACAGAAAACATAGGTTTGACAATCATCTATATTTTTCACAATTATGTTTATGCAATACAATTTTTTACCGTCTCAAATAAAAACATTGCTGTTCACGGCGGTCACTCAACAGCTCTCGTCAACACGTATGTGCAGAGAGCATGTGCACACATACAAAAGCAGTCCAAGAGAGGAAACAATTAATGTGCAGTCATGTTGTTAAGATAGAATATGCATTCAAATTTTTTTTAAATGTAATATACTTATCTTTAGCTACATTCTAAAATATAGCCTGTCAAAAAAGTTTAAATTCAAAACCAAAATGGCACATAAACTTTCGCTGCAAGGTAACAAAAACTAATTGTAACATAACAGGACACAAAAAGAGCCCTTTATTTGTGCTACATGATAAGCAAAAATGTTAAATACCTAACTTTAGCTATATGCAAAATAGAGCTTGTCAGAAAAGAATAAAATGTGACTTAGTTAATACACTTAACTGTAGCTGCCAAGTAATAAAAACAATGGTAGTTGTAACATAACTCATCCACAAACAGCCGTTCATATGCTCTACATGCTACGCTAACATGTGACCTCCATCATACCTCAGCAGTGATGCCAAAGCGTGGCCTGGATGTCAACGCTTGCGAAATTTTTAGGTTCTATCGTGTGATCGCCATCAAAGACCTGGTGGAGCCACTGTCCATGATCGTACCGCGTAAAAAGGTGGAGGCTCCTCTTCCGGACTTTGTTCAAAAAGGCCAAGGATTAAAACCTTATATCCGTCCTGTCAGTCAGGCACCTTCCACGAGGACCTGTACCCGATGACAGCAGGGAACACGGCCGCAATGACAGCTCAGGAGTGGCTGGCTGGAATCAACAGAAGTCAGTACGCAATTTGACTTAAGATAAACATTGGTCTAAATGACTCAGATGAAATTTGGGTCCAGCAGGCCCTGTCCTGATATCTTTACGACCCAGCGCTAAGGTTGTCAACCCTTACCCTGAAAGCCTTGCCGACAAGAAATGGTACCAGCATGGCCCGAAGGTACCAACTAGGACCAATACAGCTGCTCCATCAATCAACACAACTTAGTGAAGGAATTTCATTACTGGTTCTCCATAGAACTTTCTGGAGGAGCAGCTGGCCTACCAGGATGCAAAATATCGAAGGGAGGTCAACGAGCTTTCAAGGTGGCAGCCGGACGAGACACAGGCATCACTTTGGACATACGACGTCATGCCGCACTGCTGCGAGCCTGCAGAGAGGCCGCCGCCCACAACCGAGGACGAGGTAAACAAGTCCTATAATGCCATGAATATACTTTGAGAACTATTGCATCGCACTGGTAAAAATTGCTCCAAACCCTGTTGTATATTTGGCTCCTGCCCACTGGAGGTTACTTTTAGCATTAAAATAATTTTGACATCACAAGAAAAAAATTCCTGTTAACTATGGTTGGTTGAGTCATAATGTATACCGTATTTTTCGGAGTATAAGTCGCACCGGCCGAAAACGCATAATAAAGAAGGAAAAAAAAACATACAAAGTCACACTGGAGTATAAGTCGCATTTTTTGGGGAAATGTATTTGATAAAACCCAACACCAAGAATAGACATTTGAAAGGCAATTTAAAATAAAAGAATAGTGAACAACAGGCTGAATAAATGTACGTTATATGACGCATAAATAACCAACTGAGAACGTGCCTGGTATGTTAACGTAACATATTATGGTAAGAGTCATTCAAATAACTATAACATATAGAACATGCTATACGTTTACCAAACAATCTGTCACTCCTAATCGCTAGATCCGATGAAATCTTATACGTCCAGTCTCTTACGTGAATGAGCGAAATAATATTAGTTGATATTTTACGGTAATGTGTTAATAATTTCACACATAAGTCGCTCCTGAGTATAAGTCGCTCCCCCCGCCAAACTACCGGTATGAAAAAAACTCCGACTTATAGTCCGAAAAATACAGTACTGCATTTTGAAGTTTATGTTGAGAGTTATTGGGTCTTGGTAACAACAATCTGATTGAACACCAGGGATGTCACCGTTCAGTTCTTGAAAGCCATTCATGTTTGTGCTGCTCTCTAGCTCCTTGATGCATTCTACAAACAACAAGATGAAATCCGAGGTCTGCGAGAAGAACTAGACCAAAAAGATGTAAGTATGCACAGGTGGCCATTTTTACATTGTAACTACCACTATTGCCAATGTGTCGCTTGTTGCTCATTGACAGGTGAGAATCGCTCAGCTGGAAGAGGAAGTCAAAAGCAGCAAAAACCAGCGAAGCGCCACCTGCTGACAGCTTATGTCTCAACAGAGGACCGCCTGAATTTGTCAATTCTGTGAACTTCAGGACCAATAGAAATGAATCCAAATTGGGAGACAGAAGCAAAACGTTAAGATTTTATTTACAAAGTCCTTTTTGTATTTTTTTTGGTATTTTTTGCTTTAACTTACAGAAAGTAAAAATACAAAACAAAAAACTATAGTCAGTGTAAACGGCAAACAGGGCGGGGGGTGAAAAGAGCCCCCAAAGAACAAAATGAAACCATCCTCGGGAAAACAAAGATATTTTTAAAAACTTTGTTGGAAAGGGGAAAAAAAATGATGAAACTTTTTTGCCCTGAGCGCTTAGCCTGCGGGGGAGAGGGGCAGGATTGATTACATCACAGCAGGGGGTGAGGGGAGAATGGTGCAATGACATCCTCTGATGTTGCATAATTAATTTGTCTTGGCAAAATCTAAAAAGTGACTTCAAATATTTTATGATTGATGAACTTCAAGTCCTGAGAAACTTTGTGATGTCCATAAACACTTGATCACATGACTATGGGCAGGCATCTACTTAAGTTTAGGGTTTAAAAAAGTGGGGTACCAGTTAGAGAAATGGAATGCAGCTGTTGGGGAGGTATGGAGGACGGCGGATGGGAGTTAATCATCTTCTTCATCGTCGTCCTCATCCTCAGGGTCCCTCTTCCGCTTGTCTCCTTTGGCTGGGGGCGGTTCCTCGTCTACATAGACGACAAAATGATCGTCAATACTCACTAACATCTTTAAGTACCAGTAGAGAAAAAATCAAGTTGACTTTATATGCTTAATTGTGTTTCATTGTATCAATTTTAACCACATTAATTTGTATTTACAATTCGCAAAGTATGTGAAAATAGCATCTAAACATCACAAAATGCAGCAAATTCAGTTTGCCATTTTGAATATTTGGTTCCAAATATCTTCGGGAATTTCCGTGAGATTCTACATCACTGTAGTAACGCTTCTGCACTGACCATATCAGATCACTCATACTAGGGAATACAAACAAATTGGAAAGAGATCTGCTGTGTATCATTCACAATACTTATGTGAAACAAGAACACATACCCTATGCATTAGTAATCGTAAATAAATAGCTAACAATTGAGTCAACAGGGGTCCTCTATTACACCCATTATACCCTCTATAAACATTCAGAAACTGCAAACAATATTCCATTTACATGTCGTAACCTGAAAATTAACCAAGTATCAGTGATATTATTATAAACGCCAACGCAGACGGCCTATTTTAGCGGCGCATAGATAGCAGTAAGCTAATGCTAGCTTGCTTGCTTGCTGGCTCCTCTTCTTGTTAGAAGATAGGGGAATGCTAATGCTAGCTTATGCTGCTATTGTTGACACACTAATCCACTGTGTCTCAAACTTGCTTGAAGTACATCCTAGATTATAATTAATGCATCTCTCACCTGGTAGCAGACAAATATGGCAATGGACTTAAGGCAACATTTTTTAACCCTTTGTGAGGATTGCGATTGAATCTTCATCTAAACCAGACCTGGGCAATTATTTTGACTCAGGGGCCACATTGGTCAGTAAAAATATATATGGGGGCCAGTGTGTGTTATGTGTCACACACACACCAATCATACTGTCTGTATATATGGCATGATAACTGCAGGAGATTTCCGTGTAACAGGAGTGACTGATGAATGTGTGAAAATATTTCCCGGTCTTATTATTTTATTTCTGATTTTTAACATGACAATGAGTTTTTGTTTTGTTTTTTTGACAACATATTTTTGCTGTAAGAAATGTCACCCATTCTGCTGTATGTGTGCCTGGTTTCCTTTTTTAAGAAACACTTAACATGTGTATGCTATCCAACATTAGTGGAAGAAATCCCTAAAATGCAGTAGAAAAGCATAAAAGCTAAACACACAATACAAACACTCACAATATGACTGATAAAAAGTTTTTAAAAATTAACATGACAGACCACCTCAAAAAACTTAATGGAATTTTACAGCCTTTTCGCTGAATAAAAAACATATACATGAAAATAAATGTGAGTGAATGACTCGTTTGACATTAGTTTTGAAAATAAAGTCAGCTTGATTTTAAAAGCTCTGACATTTGTGTATATTTCATGTACAAACTGCTCTTTGCCTTGTAGCTTCACATTCAGCTCATTCATGTGTGCCAGTATGTCCACAGCAAACGCTATATCACAAAGCCACTAAGATCGGGGAAAGTGTCAGCTTTTTTAAGTTGCTCCAAAAACTAGATCATCTCCTGTTTTAGCTATCACACACGTTGATATACTTTACCCAAACTTAACCAGCGCACATTGTAATGGTAAAGCAAGTCCTGGTGGTCGGCGTCAGTCTCTTCAAGAAATTTAATAAACTGACGATGGTGAAGTGCCCTCCCTGCATAAAGTTGCAGTGCCCTCCCCGCATAAAGTTAACAAGCTTTATAACTGGCTTCACTAGTGGTCAAGCTGCAATACAGATGTGCACAGTGCCTTATGCTTGATTCTTGGATGGTAGTTCGTCGGATAAAGATGTTTTGCTGAGCCTGCAAATTCACCTCCAACTTCTGAGCACTAGCGGTCCGTTCCTGCATTGACTGGTTGTTTGCTTAATTAGCGTGCTTGGTGGAGAAATGGCGACTTACGTTGTATTCTTTCAAAACCGCGGCGTATTCTTGGCAAAAAAGACATACAGCCTTTGACTAGACTTCAGTGAAAAAGTATTTAGTTGCCCTTTCCATATTAAACTCCTGGCATTCGCTGTCAACTTTTCTCATTGTTGCAAATTGGTTCTGCTGTCAGAGCAGGAACAGTAAAAAAAAAAAAAAAAGTGTACCAGGGCTGTGCAATCAATCAATCATACTGCAGTCCTATTGCGCCACTTTGTGGAATTATTTGGCATTACAGGACAATTCATGTGGTCCTAATTATTACACAATTTGCTCAATTGTTTTATTTTTTGGCGTGCCGGATCAAAAAGACCAACGGGCCGGATGTGGCCCGCGGGCCGTAGTTTGCCCACCTCTGATCTAAACGGAATTATGTGAGCGTCTTGTCGGTCGGCCTCCTAGCGAGAGTGGAAATCTTACAATCAGGGTTTGTGTATATGTTTAGCACATAGAAATGCTGCTGATGCTATTGTGTTTCAGTAAAGCTCATTCCTTTTAGCACTCTGTCTCTAAAACTTAATTGCTCCTTGTCTTTGTGTTTAAAAATATAAGGTTCAAGATCATAATGTTTCCAAAAGTAATCGTTGTTGGCTCTCAAAAAGTCTGCTTGTTTAGCAATATTGTTGATGGAGAAGGGATCTGTGGTTCCTAACGCTACGTCACGGATCACGTGACTGGGTGGGGAATCACTGAGATTTATACTATTTTGATCATATCGTTTTATTCGCAAACTTTGGAAATATTTTGGTGTCATAAATCAGATAAATAAGATAATAGCCTCAATGTAGAGGCAACTTGTTTTTCCCACTCTACTGGTACTGAACATGCTCGCGTACTGACCATCATCCTCATCGTCCTCTTCATCGTCCACGTCTTCCTCACTGTCAACATCTCCATTCACGTGTCCATCCTACCAAAAGGAATGTCAAAATTTCACACGGCTGACTTAAAACAGACTTAACCGCAAACACAAGCACAAAGTGTTCACCTCATCATCGTTGCTGTCGTCTTCGTCGTCGTCCTCTTCGACCTTCACATCCTCATCGTCTTCCTCCTCCTCATCCTCAAAGTCTTCCGAGTCGCCATCTGCAATAGAGAGAGGAGCCAAGACATCGTTGGAGGCAACCAAAGGGAAGTAAACTCACCTTCGTCATCATCCTCGGCCCCGTCCACCTCGCCTTCTGAGTCAGATGCCTCGCCGTTGTCAATGTCAAAGCCGTCCAAGTAGGTGAGGTTGGGGAGAAGTTTGAAGATGGATTGCCTGTAGTCGGCCAGGTTGGTCACCTCGCAGTTGAAAAGGTCTAAACTCTTCAGCTGAGGCAAATTTTTCTGGTGGAGGAAAAAAAATGAGCGCCCATTCCTGTACTCTTCGTTTCCCAATGCGTTACAAAAAACAAGTAATTAAAAATGACCCACCAGTGGTTCCAACGTGCTAATGTCTTTAAACTTGTTACCACTAAGGTGAAGATGCGTCAAGTTTTTCACACGCTCTGCCAGAACTTCCAGGCCACCCGATATTCTGTTATCACTCAGCTCCAGCTGCAACAAACCAGATGCACCAATGATAAAGCAACAACTACCTTCAAAAAGTAACAAAAAGAACATCAGAGAATGTTTTGTCACCTTTTTGAGTTTGTCCAGTTTGGGGATTTCTGCGACACTGGTCAAGCCCACATTAATGAGGCTCAGCATCTCCAGATTACAGAATTCTTCTGTGATGCCTTCAACCTTCCCGTCACTTGAGCGACAGTTATCAAGAATCAGCTCGTGGACCTGAGTGCAGTCAGCTTGGGGTCAATTTCACTTTCCAACCAATGTTTAAAAAGATATTAACTTGGAGTGCGTTTATAATTGTAGTCCGTTACTGCGATACGGTAATAAATAAAAAAAAAGATACTTGATGGTCTCTTTAGGTTTAGTCTCTCATTTAAGCATAGGTAGTTGTGCCTCAATTGGACTGCATATGTGACATGTACATTGTCCGACGACGTTTTACACAAGCTCTCTCAAAGGTGGTCTGTGTCGGCCTGTACTACTAGCAAAGCACATGGACTCAAATCTGTTTAAACACACTCTGAAACCCAGCATTCCCAGATGCAGCTGTGCGACCTAAAGGCATTTATTACATTTTTGCAACAAACATCCAATATGTAGGGTTGGGTATCGAGTATCGATTGGAACCGGGACTAACTTTCCGATTCTCCCGGAATCGTTCAAAAGTTTAAATTTCGATTCCTAGTTTCGATACCCAGTCCGCCGACCGGAAAAAAAGAATAAGTCTGCCGACCGGAAGAAGAAGCCGCTGAACACCAACGAAGAAGCGCCCACCGCCGGAAGTGTTAGCATAGCCGAGCGAGTCAGTCAAGCATGGATAGCGGGCGTCGGCGGTCGAAAGTGTGGCTTTATTTTACTAAAAAAAATGAAATATCGGCGAAATATAACACGTGCGACAGGACTGTTTCGTGCTTAGGAGGGTGCACGTCGAACATGATGAAGCACCTCTGAGTTCATGAAGTACAAATATATGCATGTCCCGTCTTCGACGCGCCGACCGTCTTCCTCCTGCTGTCAGATCTCGCTTTCTCCTATTTATGCCTTCAAGCTTCTTCCACACCCAGCGAACGTGTATTTTCCACAGCAGGAGACACTATCTGTCCAGAACGCTCACGCATCCTGCCTGAGAAGGCGGATATGGTCATTTTCCTAAACAAGAACTGTCTCTGATTTTATACTGTACCCGCTGCTAATCTGGACTGGGTTTTGCAAGTTGTTTCTTATTGTTTATTTGCTTTTCTGCACCAGGTTAGCCCATCAGTGGGAGCACGGTAACATGTTTGAGTACCTGCAGCATCATACACTTGTGTGTGTAAATGTGTTTTCATGAGGTTTCCTGCAGCATCATACACTTATGTGTAAATGTGTTTTCATGAGGTTTTCAAAAATAAAGCTCTCTTGAGGAAAGTGTACCCCTGTGAAAATGTATTTATAATATTTATATTCAAGTTCATAGATTTGATATTTATATTCTAGTTGAAAACAGCCCTGTGAGGAATTTATAGTAAAGTTCATAAAAAGTTAATAGAATTAAAATTGATGGAGAATGTCAGACTATTTCATTCAGAAAGACTGTATGTAGGTTAGCTAGCTCATTTAAAATATCCAAAACTTTTTTTTGACCCTGCCTCTTAAAAGAATCGGAATCGAGAATCGTCAGGAATCGGAATCGTTCGAATTCAAACGATACCCAACCCTACCCATATGTCCACCTTATATTTACCTCCGGCTACGCAAATTGTTAGTAGTGATAGTAGTACAAACTTTGAAGCCAAATACACAAGCCAGACATTTTTTTATTTTTTTTAATAACCGAATGATGGAGTGGGTCCATACACTTTTAAAAATACTTTTCGTAAGAATGAAAAGATTTACTCTACATCACATATGTCAGAGTCAAGGCCCGCGGGCCATATCCGGCCCGCGAGAAGGTTTTTTACGGCCCTTGGGATGATCTTGATTTATTATTAGAACCGGCCCGCAGACCGCAGATTTTTTTTTTTTTTTTTTTTTTTTTTTTTTTTTTTTTTTTTTTTTAGACCGCAGATCTTTTACACGCACCAAGCGGATGCCGGTCCAAGGTTCCGAAAGGGGGCGAGCGGCCCGCCGGGACGCGCCTGCCGGCCGAAGGGCTGCAGCCCGGCCGTCAGTCGCGGAGCCCGCCGTGCCACGCGCGCCAAGGGGGCGGGCCGAAACCCGGCCCCGAGGCCCTGAGACTTCTGCTTTGTTTCCCCAAACCGCGCGTCACCGCCGGGCCCGCACCACCGTCGGGCTGCAGCCCGAGCGTCGGTGGCGGAACCTGTCATGTGCCGCGCGCGCCAAGCGGAGCGGGGGGGTCAAGCGGGCCGAAACCCGCAGGCCACCCCCTCACCACGAGGCCCTGAGACTTCTGCGTTTGACCCCTACGCGCGGCCCGTCGGGACGCGCCCGCCGTCAAGCCACGAGGGCCAGCCGTCGGGTCGCGGAGCCCGCCGTGCCACGCGCGCCAAGGGGCGGGCCGAAACCAGCGGGGGGTTTCGGGCACCCAACTCGCCTCCCTCCCACGGAGGGAGGAGGGGGGTTTAATGTGAACATTACTGTGCAATCACATATTTAGAGTTTTTACTCAATTCAAGTTTAAAAGTTAAAGTTTAATATTTGTTTTCACTGCATGTTACTTCTCCTTAAACAAAGTGTTGTTTTTGATGTATAGATTTTTGCACTTTATTTTATTGTATTTCAATTTAATTATATTTTAAAAATATTTCAGTTGAGTGGATGATAGAAAATTGCTATTATTGTTTTTTTCTTTGAAGTAAATTTAGCCCACTTTTGCTAAAATAGAAAATATAGGCTACTGATGGTGCCTTGAATACCGGTTTCTTTCATTTAATGTTCATGTTATGGGGATTTTTATATAAAGGAAATTTGTCTTTTGTGTCTGTTGAAAATTAAAGATTACTGACAGAGCCATAAGAAAATATTGCTTTATTTATCTGATCATATTGGAATATATTTGTTAGGTTTTCAGTAGGTTCAATTAGGTTCACTAGACTATATGCGTCATTTAAAAAATTTTCAATGAACATTCGAACAGTCCGGCCCTCGGCTTGTAGCTAAATTTTTTATTTGGCCCTCCGTCCATTTGACTTTGACACCCCTGCTCTACATCATCGATGTGGACTTTAAGTACAGTTTAATCTACAGTCAAAAAGAGTTGTAGAAGTACAAAAGTATGGCAGTACATATCTTTACATCTGATTGAGTTCACATGTTTTTGTCTTTAATTTGTTAATTGTAATTCAAAATATACAGTGCATATAGTTTAAAAGCATCAAACTGCTTTAAAATGCTTGGCTTTTTTGCCTCAAAGCCTTCTTGAACCACAGACTTTTTATTTTGAGTTTTTAAACAGTAGAAGATTGTAGAGCGGCCAGGCCAGCAACCTGAGGGTTCCAGGTTCGATCCCAGCTTCCGCCATCCTTGTCATTGTCGTTGTGTCATTGGGCAAGAGACTTTACCCACCTTGCTCCCAGTGCCATTCAAACTGTGACGTGCTGTCAGAGGAGGCAAGTGAGGCAGTGCCTCACCTTGCCACCAGGTGGCTTAACCATGGGATGTTTAAAAACGAATAAAATAAAATAAGTTTTAATATTTCTCTTTTGGTCTATGCCTTCTATGTGATTTTGGTGTGGTTCCTGTATATTTTGATAATTTTCATGGTCAAAATTGCAGAAATTCCCCGTTTCCTGATCAAAGTAACGCAGCAGACGAGAAGTGAGGCAGACACAGGTGGTGCCTCCACGGCTACACACAAAGTGTATTGCGCGTGTGCGTGCTTGTTGCCAGGGGGAAAAGGCAGGCCATGAGGCAGCAAGTACTTCTGCCTCAAGGTAGGGGGCGATATATTGTCAACTTGCAGTTTAATGCCTCAGCACTTCTCTCCAGCGGAAGCCAGCCTTTTTTTTAAACTGTATTTTTAACAAACATGGCATTTTTATTACAGTAAGCCAGCGATCGTGGGTGTTTTTTGTCAGATGCAAAAATATTGTTTTATTGCTTGGAATTAAATTGAATTAAATTAATGTTTCTGCCAATATGGAGGATTATATACTGTATCTAACAATAAATACTTATCTAAACTGGATTCTAAGATAAAATGAATGATCATACAAAGTACGTTTTCATGGAGGATAGCTTTTGCTAACCTGACTCTCGCCAGATCCTTGTAGTTCGCTGATCTCCACACAAGGATCTGGGATCGAGCGCATTGCAAACTCCTTCAAAATAGCAAAAATAATGAACCAATCAGGATCGCCGGGCGGGAATTAATAGATGTGACGTAGCGCCGAAGCGACTGTTTGATTCAAACAATGGCGGCATGCAGCGAGGAGTCGTATACTGACATTGATTCTGCTATTGCAACTGTTTTGCGACATTGATCGTCTACTGACATTGCTGCGTTGTTTCAGTAAAAGTTATCTAACTTTTCGCTCTGTCGTTATCCAATATGTCGGCTGTTCTGTTTTGGATTTCCCAGCGTTGCGCTCATCAGCGTCACGGGTTGATTTCGATGTGAGTGGTTGAAGTAGCACGTCATCCAAGATAACGGAAAAGTGTTTTATCCAATCACATACAATGATTTTTTTACAAGGCCCCGCCTTCTGAAATACATCTTCTTTTGAGAAGTCCCAGATCCCTGTGTGGAGCTCAGTGAACTACCGTAGTTTTCGGACTATAAGTCGCTCCGGAGTATAAGTCGCTCCGGCCGAAAATGCATAATAAAGAAGGGAAAAAACATACATAAGTCGCACTTTTGGGGGAAATGTATTTGATAAAATCCAACACCAAGAATAGACATTTGAAAGGCAATTTAAAATAAAGAATAGTGAACAACAGGCTGAATAAGTGTATGTTATACGACGCATAAATAAACAACTGAGAACGTGCCTGGTATGTTAACGTAAAATATTATGGTAAGAGTCATTCAAATAACTATAACATATAGAACATGCTATACGTTTACCAAACAATCTGTCACTCCTTATCGCTAAATCCGATGAAACCTTATACGTTTAGTCTCTTACGTGAATGAGCTAAATAATATTATTTGATATTTTACGGTAATGTGTTAATAATTTCACACATAAGTCGCTCCTGAGTATAAGTTGCACCCCCGGCCAAACTTTGAAAAAAACTGCGATTTATAGTCCGAAAAATACGGTACAAGGATCTGCTGAGAGTCAGGTTAAGCCATTGCTGCTTCAGATACAAATACAGAAAGGTAAGATACACTCAAAATACTTTATGTATTTTGTTAAAAGCAAATGGGACCAAAAAGAATTTAATAAGAACCTTATGAAATAGTTTTTTGAATCATCTATCATATGATAATATCATTATGATAACACTTTTATGAAAACGAATAACTCCCTTCTTTTTCCTGTTACTCTAATGTGCAAACTAAATCAACAATTATTAGAGCTGTACATATGAATTTAAGTAAATAAAAAATAAAAAAAGTGGGAAAAAAAACTCCAAAAGTAACTATTCCTCACCTGGTGTTTAGTTCACCGAACGTCACTGCACTCAAACTGGTTTAAATGTAGTGAAAAGATACGCATAATGGGTTTCACAATGTACAGCACTTTAATTCTCTTGAAGAAAAGCGCCATGTAAATATAATTCGTTTCACATAACAAATATTAGTGAAAATAAACACAAACGATACAGATACGCTGACTTGGGTGACATCAAATTGGAACGCATCCCGGGCCGCGACTGTTTGTAAACTCCCAACGTAAGTAACCATGCCTAGCTAGCTTGCGGTTAGCTACAAATAATGTGGTGTTGGTTGATATTCTATTCAATCGAGGGGAGAGAAATACAATTTGGGAGTGTTAAGTAGTAACAATATTAACAGGACGGTGTGTTATTAAGAGTTATAAATGGCAAGGCTCAAAATAACATTCTGCTAGCTAGCATTAGCACGCGGCTAACTACGCGCCCAACCGCAACATGGACGCGGGCTCCAACTAATTCCTGAAACACAGCAGTTAACTTATATGTATGGTCCTAAAGAATGACGTTAACAGAGGCAAACCATTTTAAAATACATATTTATACTAAACATTCTACGCTATTATTGACATTGGTGTAATAATGATTCTTATTGTTTACGTTAAAAGCGCATTCGGCATCAATCACCATTCCTCCTCTACGCAGCGCGACTAGGAATTAGCCGGTCTCGGCTGACTTTGACACAAGTTAACGTTGACTCAGACGCACAATAAAGAACATGGCGCCATGCGTTTGAGCAGCCGGGCCACGCATAAACGACGTCATAGTTAAACAGTAAATGTTTTTATTCTACTTATTATCCCTGCCGGCTTGACTTCCCAGTCGGTGTGTATCTAATCGGAACTCCCCCAAGAAGTGCGCCATGTGCTCGCCCCGCTTGGCTCCCCCAGTCGGTCAAGATTGCATGGTTACATGCGGAGACCAAAGAGCTTAAAAAACACTTCAACTTACGTCTTCCGGTGCCCGCTGGCCCAGCTCCGACGAGACCAATTTCTTCAGGCCCATGTCCTCTGTTTCGGCTTCAGTGCTTATCTTTGTATGGAAGAACTTGTTCGTCCTTCTTGTCTTCTTGTATGCCAACACGCTGCAGCAACCGCAAAGTTTTGTTCGAAACACACAACTTCCGGGGGACGCCTTCAAGGTATGACGACATCGCAACAAGACGAGTGATTGCGGTCGAAGTTACAAAGTACTTTAACTTTATTTTTTAATTAATATTATTATCACCAATAAATCAATATTGTTTTTAAAAACATTGTTGTTTTTTTAAAGGGATTTTATTTGAGCCTTCGGTCTGTAATTGTTCTAACTTGATCCTGGTGAGACGTTACGGTTCAGTGTGGACAAGTGGGTGAGCCGTTAGATGCGTCCTAAACCAGTGGTGTCAAAGTCACGGTCCGCGGGCCAGAACCGGCCCGCGAATTAATTATATATAATAATAATTGATCAGATTTTATATCACGCTTTTCTATTGTTAGATACTCAAAGCGCTCACAGAGAAGTGGGAATTACCCATCATTCATTCACACCTGGTTCTGGTAAGCTACATTTGTAGCCACAGCTGCCCTGGGGTAGACTGACGGAAGCGAGGCTGCCAATTTGCGCCTACGGCCCCTCCGACCACCACCTATCATTCATTCATCATTCATTCACCAGTGTGAGCGGCACCGGGGGCAAGGGTGAAGTGTCCTGCCCAAGGACACAACGGCAGCTTTTTGGATGTCAAGAGGCGGGGAGCGAACCTGCAACCCTCAGATTTCTGGCACGGCCGCTCTACCCACTACGCCATACCGCACCCAGGATGATATTTGATTAGTATTAGAATCGGCCCGCAGGCCACAGCCGCCTGCTGCTGTTTTGCGCGCACCAATACTCCATCAGTGTTGGCGTTAGGAATTTTCAAAATGGGTCCCAGGGACCCCATCAAGTCATAAAATGGAGTCCTACTGTAAATTTGTAGGGATCCACTTTTGTGTAACTGTTTTAAAAACAAATTATAAATGTTTGCATTATCCTGTTATAGCTCACATTCTAGTGAAGTGAATTATATTTATATAGCGCTTTTCTCTAGTGACTCAAAGCGCTTTACATAGTGAAACCCAATATCTAAGTTACATTTTTGAACCAGTGTGGGTGGCACTAGGAGCAGGTGGGTAAAGTATCTTGCCCAAGGACACAACGGCAGTGACTAGGTTGGCGGAAGCGGGGATCGAACCTGGAACCCTCAAGTTGCTGGCGCGGCCACTCTACCAACCGAGCTATACCGCCCCACGATTATATTGTGTTTTGGAAAAGGTTGTCATAAACGTTACTTAATTCATAAAAAAAAAATAATACAAGAGAAAATTATTGTATTCAGTCATAAACATTCATTCACTTTTTTCTTTCCTTCATGGATCTAAACTTTACCGCTGCCGGTATTTTTTTCTATATTTTTATTGTAATATTTTCAGAATGTGTCTTTTCTATTTTTGGCCAAAGTAACACAAATAAAACAATCTGAAGTTGTCTTTATTTTTTTGTTTTAATGCCATGATTTTAATAGTCCGGCCCGTGTGCGCACAGATATTCCTTATTGCGGCCCCTGAGCTAAAATGAGTTTGACACCCCTGTCCTAAACTATCAGAATTTCCTCACATTGTTGCATATTCACTGCTGTATATACTGTTTAAACGCATTGTAATGCCAAAAGACCATGTATGTGTTATTTTATATTAGGTAAGAAACACATGTGGTTCCTTAAATGGGCTGTATGCAACTTTCTCAAAGTTAAATTTTTTTAAACCAAAAAATACGACAAGAACACATTAGCTATCTTACGTTACCATTAGTGGTTTCACCGAATACATTTGCTTTAAAAATGTTTATTTTTTTCACAATGACTAAGTTTATGCGATACTTTTTTTTACTGGCCCAAATAAAATGATTGGTGTCTATGAATGTTCTCATTGTAATCTCTCATTGCAATCTCAGGGCATTCAATTGATCGCAACTGGACTGTTTGGTTTGTCTTGGAAGACGTTTTGCCTCTCATCCGAGTAGTCTTCATCAGTTCGTGCTCATAAACTTAGATTGGGCAGATCTAGCCTAGCAGCTGGTGCCCAAACCCCAAATATTTATACTCCACAAAACAGGAGAGTGTGCCTGGGCAAGGATGGTTTCTCCCTATTGTAGTGAGAAAAACAACTGGTTTGATACAAACAAGCAATCCTACTGTCAAAGCCAATGACAATCATTGAAGTGTAATTTCCCCTCGTTGGCATTGAGGTGTTGTGTGGCAGAACGATCGCTGTGGAATTGACTACTACCAAAATAGTTGGAATCTCCCACGTAAGAATTCCATTCTGTTGTAAACAAATGGCACAAATGGCATTCTGGTCACCTTCTGTGACCAGAATGTCTTTTTCTACCGCTTGTCCCTATCGGGGTCGCGGGGAGTGCTGGAGCGTATGCCAGCTGCATTCGGGCGGAAGGCGGGGAACACCCTGTACAAGTCGCCAACACAGATAGACAGACAACATTCACACTCGCATTCACACACTAGGGACCATTTAGTGTTGTCAATCAACCTATCCCCAGGTGCATGTCTTTGGAGGTGGGAGGAAGCCGGAGTACCCGGAGGGAACCCACACAGTCATGGGGAGAACATGCAAATTCCACACAGAAAGACCCCGAATGGTATGTTGTACGTGTATATATACAGTTGCGGTCAAAAGTTTACATACACTTGTAAAGAACATAATGTCATGGCTGTCTTGAGTTTTCAATAATTTCTACAACTCTTATTTTTTTGTGATAGAGTGATTGGAGAACATACTTGTTGGTCACAAAAAACATTCATGAAGTTTGGTTCTTTTATGAATTTATTATGGGTCTACTGAAAATGTGACCAAATCTGCTGGGTCAAAAGTATACATACAGTACAGCAATGTTAATATTTGGTTACATGTCCCTTGGCAAGTTTCACTGCAATAAGGCGCTTTTGGTAGCCATCCACAAGCTTCTGTTTGAATTTTTTACCACTTCTCTTGACAAAATTGGTGCAGTTCAGCTAAATTTGTTGGTTTTCTGACATGGACTTGTTTCTTCAGCATTGTCCACACGTTTCAGTCAGGACTTTGGGAAGGCCATTCTAAAACCTTAATTCTAGCCTGATTTAGCCATTCCTTTACCACGTTTGACGTGGGTTTGTGGTCATTGTCCTGTTGAAACACCCAACTGCACCCATGACCCAAACTCCGGGCTGATGATTTTAGGTTGTCCTGAAGAATTTGGAGGTAATCCTCCTTTTTCATTGTCCCATTTAAAGCACCAGTTCCATTGGCAGCAAAACAGGCCCAGATCATAATACTACCACCACCAGGCTTGATGGTAGGTATGGTGTTCCTGGGATTAAAGGCCTCACCTTTTCTCCTCCAAACATATTGCTGGGTATTGTGGCCAAACAGCTACATTTTTGTTTCATCTGACCACAGAACTTTCCTGCAGAAGGTCTTATCTTTGTCCATGTGGTGTCAGAAATGTGTTATTTTTTGCAAATATTAGCCCATTTTGAATTTGATGCCTGCAACATGTTTAAAAAAAGCTGGCACAAGTGGCAAAAAGACTGAGAAAGTTGAGTAATGCTCATCAAACACTGATTTGGAACATCCCACAGGTGAACAGGCTAATTGGGAACAGGTGGGTGCCATGATTGGGTATAAAAGCAGCTTCCATGAAATGCTCAGTCATTCACAAACAAGGATGGGGTGAGGCTCACCACCTTGTGAAAAAATGTGTGAGCAAATTTTTGAACAGTTTAAGAACATTTCCCAACAAGCTATTGCAAGGAATTTAGAGATTTCACCATCTACGGTCCATAATATCATCATAGTAAATGATAAATGGGTTATACTTGTATAGCGCTTTTCTACCTTCAAGGTACTCAAAGCGCTTTGACAGTATTTCCACATTCACCCATTCACACACGGATGGCGGGAGCTGCCATGCAAGGGGCTAACCAGCACCAATCAGGAGCAAGGGTGAAGTGTCTTGCCCAAGGACACAACGGATGTGACTACGATGGTAGAAGGTGGGGATTGAACCCCAGTAACCAGCAACCCTCCGATTGCTGGCACGGCCACTCTACCAACTTTGCCACGCCGTTCAAAGGGTTCAGAGAATCTGGATAAATCACTGCACGTAAGCAGCTAAGCCCGTGACCGTCGATCCCTCAGGCTGTACTGCATCAACAAGCGACATCAGTGTGTAAAGGATATCACCACATGGGCTCAGGAACACTTCAGGAACACTTGCACTTACATCTGTAAGTGCAAGTTAAAACTCTACTTTGCAAAGCCAAAGCCATTCATTAACAACACCCAGAAACGCTGCCGGATTCGCTGGGCCCGAGCTCATCTAAGATGGACTAAGATGCAAAGTGGAAAAGTGTTCTGTGGTCTGACGAGTCCACATTTCAAACTGTTTTTGGAAATTGTGGACGTTGTGTCCTCCGGAACAACGAGGGAAAAGAACCATCCGGATTGTTATAGGCGTGATGGTATGGGGTTGCATTAGTGCCCAAGGAATGGGTAACTTACACATCTGTGAAAGATACATACAGGTTTAGGAGCAACATACGTTACCATCCAAGCAACGTTATCATGGACGCCTCTGCTTAATTCAGCAAGACAATGCCAAGCCACGTGTTACAACAGCGTGGTTTCATAGTACAAGAGTGTGGGTACTAGACTGGCCTGCCTGTAGTCCAGACCTGTCTCCCATTGAAAATGTGTGGCGCAATATGAAGCCTAAAATACCACAACGGAGACCCTGGACTGTTGGACAATTTAAGCTGTACATCAAGCAAGAATTGGAAATAATTCCACCTGAAAAGCTTCAAAAATTGGTCTCCTCAGTTCCCAAATGTTTACTGAGTGTTGTTCAAAGGAAAGGCCATGTAATATAGTGGTGAAATGCCCCTGTGCTAACTTTTTTGCAATGTGTTGCTAGCATTAAATTCTAAGTTAATGATCATTTGCAAAAAAAAATTCAGTTTCTCAGTTCGAACATTAAATATCTTGTCTTTGCAGTCTATTCAATTGAGTATAAGTTGGAAAGGATTTGCAAATCATTAAGGGACAAGCGCTAGAAATTGGATGGATGGATTTATTCTGTTTTTATTTACGAATTACACAACGTGCCAACTTCACTGGTTTTCAGGTTTGTATATATACACACATATGTACACTATATTGCCATAAGTATTTGGCCACCTGCCTTGACTCACATATGAACTTGAGGTGCCATCCCATTCCTAACCCGAAGAGTTAAATATGATGTCGGCCCACCTTTTGCAACTATTACAGCTTCATTTGTTCTGGGAAGGCTGTCCACAAGGTTGCG
Organism: Entelurus aequoreus; assembly: GCF_033978785.1. Classification (NCBI taxonomy): domain Eukaryota; kingdom Metazoa; phylum Chordata; class Actinopteri; order Syngnathiformes; family Syngnathidae; genus Entelurus; species Entelurus aequoreus. The sequence goes on along the minus strand of NC_084742.1, from coordinate 23,982,566 downwards.
AATAGGAATTTCCGACCATTCTTCCAAAAGCGCATTGGTGAGGTCACTGATGTTGGTCAAGAAGGCCTGGCTCTCAGTCTCCGTTCTAATTCATACCAAAGGTGTTCTATCGGGTTCAGGTCAGGACTCTGTGCAGGCCAGTCAAGTCGTTCATCCACACCAGACTCTGTCATCCATGTCTTTATGGACCTTGCTTTGTGCACTGGTGCACAGTCATGTTGGAAGAGGAAGGGGCCCGCTCCAAACTGTTCCTATAAGGTTGGGAGCATGGAATTGTCCAAAATGTTTTGGTATCCTGGAGCATTCAAAGTTCCTTTCACTGGAACTAAGGGGCCAAGTCCAACTCCTGAAAAACAACCCCACACCATAATTCCTCCTCCACCAAATTTCACACTCGGCACAATGCAGTCCGAAATCTACCGTTCTCCTGGCAACCTTGATGGCGGCGCCCTAAAGGCAGCGGCTTGCAAACGCTCTTGGGAGTGTAGAGCGATTTGGCAAAAAACACCCGTCATTTCTGTCAATTTCATGACTGGCTCAAAGCGTGGACACTCTGTAATCACATACGACCGACAGACAATTCTGGATGTGGATGGATCGGGTCGTTATAGACTGAAAGATGCATGTACGGTGGACCTCCTCGCTAGCATGGGAATACTTCGCGGGCTACATCGAGCGGCCTTTGTAGCAGCGGCGTCAAGTATTAGCGGGGACCGCCAATGGAGGTGACGTAAGCGGTGTGAGCGGAAGCAGAAGCGGGGATGCCGAGCGGGGCTAATAACAAAGGGAAAAGCTAACCAAAGAAGCGTGGAGTGTCAGTGTAAGAAGTCATTTAAACTAGAACTAGCCGGCGCCCGGCTGGATAATCCCTGCACACATAGCAATTCTCTTAGAATAAAACACAACTCACATAATGTTTTTTCTTTTGTGACGGTGTCAGAGGCAGACATACATTGTACTGAGGTGGCTAACTATGATGTGTTCAGTTTATCGCAGCATCAAGCAGACAATCTGAAAATCCCCGTCGTATCAATTCCTAGATATGGTCGAAACTATTTAAAGTGCACTACGCATAATAAACGCAACATTATTATTATTGCTACTTCGGATAATTTCAACAAACAATCCTCAAAACAGCCCACTACCTATAATATGGGCTTTTTAAACATAAGATCATTATCTTCCAAAACGTTATTAGTTAATGAGGTCATTAGAGACAACAAACTTGACGTCGTTGGTCTCGCCGAGACCTGGCTCAAACCAGACGATTTTTTTGCGCTAAATGAGGCATCTCCTCCTAACTATACCAATGCGCATGTTGCCCGTCCTCTTAAAAGGGGAGGGGGTGTCGCACTAATATACAATGAAAACTATAGTTTTACACCTAACCTAAATAATAAATAATAATAATAATAATAATACCTGGGATTTATATAGCGCTTTTCTAAGTACCCAAAGTCGCTTTACATGTTAAAAACCCATCATTCATTTACACCTGGTGGTGGTAAGCTACTTTCGTAGCCACAGCTGCCCTGGGGTAGACTGACGGAAGCGTGGCTGCCAATTTGCGCCTACGGCCCCTCCGACCACCACCTATCATTCATTCAACATTCATTCACCGGTGTGAGTGGCACCGGGGGCAAGGGTGAAGTGTCCTGCCCAAGGACACAACGGCATGGTAAGAGGCGGGGAGCGAACCTGCAACCCTCAGGTTTCTGACACGGGCGCTCTACCCACTATGCCATGCATATAACTCGTTTGAGGTGCTCACTATGAGGTTTGTCACACCGCTGCCTCTCCACCTGGCTGTTATCTACCGCCCCCCTGGGCCCTATTTGGACTTCATCAGTGAATTCTCAGAGTTTGTTGCTGATCTAGTGACGCACGCCGACAATATAATCATAATGGGGGACTTTAATATCCATATGAATACCCCATCGGACCCTCCATGCGTGGCGCTCCAGACTATATTTGATAGCTGTGGTCTTACACAAATAATAAATTAACACACGCATCGCAACAGTAATACGATAGATCTAGTGCTTGTCAGGGGTGTCACCACCTCTAAAGTTACGATACTCCCGTACACTAAAGTAATGTCCGATCATTACCTTAAAAAATTCGAAGTTCTGACTCATTGTCAACAAACTAATAATAATAATAATAACTACTATAGCAGCCGCAACATTAATGCTGCCACAACGACGACTCTTACTGACCTACTGCCTTCGGTAATGGCACCATTCCCAAATTATGTGGGCTCTATTGATAACCTCACTAACAACTTTAACGACGCCCTGCGCAACACCATTGATAGTGTAGCACCGCTAAAGCTAAAAAGGGCCCCTAAAAGGCGTACCCCATGGTTTACAGAAGAAACTAAAGCCCAGAAATTATCATGTAGAAAGCTGGAACGCAAATGGCGTGCGACTAAACTTGAGGTTTTCCATCAAGCATGGAGTGATAGTTTAATAACTTATAAACGCATGCTTACCTCAGCTAAAGCTAAATATTACTAAAATCTCATCCACCTCAACAAAAATGATCCTAAATTTTTGTTTAGTACAGTAGCATCGCTAACCCAACAAGGGACTCCTCCCAGTAGCTCCACCCACTCAGCAGATGACTTTATGAATTTCTTTAATAAGAAAATTGAAGTCATTAGAAAAGAGATTAAAGACAATGCATCTCAGCTACAACTGGGTTCTATTAACACAGATACGACTGTATATACGACGGACACTGCCCTCCAAAATAGTTTCTCTCTCTTTGATGGAATAACATTGGAGGAATTGTTCAAATGTGTAAATGGGACAAAACAAACAACATGTTTACTTGACCCAATTCCTGGGAAACTTATCAAGGAGCTTTTTGTATTATTAGGTCCATCAGTGTTAAATATTATAAACTTATCACTTTCCTCTGGCACTGTTCCCCTAGCATTAAAAAAAACGGTTATTCATCCTCTACTCAAAAGACCTAACCTCGATCCTGACCTCATGGTAAACTACCGGCCGGTGTCCCACCTTCCGTTTATCTCGAAAATCCTCTAAAAAATTGTCGCACAGCAGCTAAATGAACACTTAGCGTCTAACAATCTCTGTGAACCTTTTCAATCCGGTTTTAGGGCAAATCACTCTACGGAGACAGCCCTCGCAAAAATGACTAATGATCTATTGCTAACGATGGATTCTGATGCGTCATCTATGTTGCTGCTTCTTGATCTTAGCGCCGCTTTCGATACTGTTGATCATAATATTTTATTAGAGCGTATCAAAACGCGTATTGGGATGTCAGACTTAGCCTTATCTTGGTTTAACTCTTATCTTACTGACAGGATGCAGTGTGTCTCCCATAACAATGTGACCTCGGACTATGTTAAGGTAACGTGCGGAGTTCCTCAGGGTTCGGTTCTTGGCCCTGCACTCTTTAGCATTTACATGCTGCCGCTAGGTGACATCATACGCAAATACGGTGTTAGCTTTCACTGTTATGCTGATGACACCCAACTCTACGTGCCCCTAAAGCTGACCAACACGCCGGATTGTAGTCAGCTGGAGGCGTGTCTTAATGAAATTAAACAATGGATGTCCGCTAACTTTTTGCAACTCAACGCTAAGAAAACGGAAATGCTGATTATCGGTCCTGCTCAACACCGACATCTATTTAATAATACCACCTTAACATTTGACAACCAAACAATTAAACAAGGCGACTCGGTAAAGAATCTGGGTATTATCTTCGACCCAACTCTCTCGTTTGAGTCACACATTAAGAGTGTTACTAAAACGGCCTTCTTTCATCTCCGTAATATCGCTAAAATTCGTTCCATTTTGTCCACAAGCGATGCTGAGATCATTATCCATGCGTTCGTTACATCTCGTCTCGATTACTGTAACGTTTTATTTTCGGGCCTCCCTATGTCTAGCATTAAAAGATTACAGATGGTACAAAATGCGGCTGCTAGACTTTTGACAAAAACAAGAAAGTTTGATCATATTACGCCTATACTGGCTCACTTGCACTGGCTTCCTGTGCACCTAAGATGCGACTTTAAGGTTTTACTACTTACGTATAAAATACTACACGGTCAAGCTCCTGCCTATCTTGCCGATTGTATTGTACCATATGTCCCGGCAAGAAATCTGCGTTCAAAGAACTCCGGCTTATTAGTGATTCCCAGAGCCCAAAAAAAGTCTGCGGGCTATAGAGCGTTTTCTATTCAGGCTCCAATACTATGGAATGCCCTCCCGGTAAAAGTTAGAGATGCTACCTCAGTAGAAGCATTTAAGTCTCATCTTAAAACTCATTTGTATACTCTAGCCTTTAAATAGACTCCCTTTTTAGACCAGTTGATCTGCCGTTTCTTTTCTTTTCTTTTCTACTCTGCTCCCAACCCGGGGTGGACCGCTAGCCTGTCCATCGGATGGGGACATCTCTACGCTGCTGACCCGTCTCCGCTCGGGATGGTTCCTGCTGGCCCCACTATGGACTGGACTTTCGCTGATGTGGGGTGGGAGGGGGGGGGGGGGGGGGGACGGTTACCCACATATGCGGTCCTCTCCAAGGTTTCTCATAGTCATTCACATTGACGTCCCACTGGGGTGAGTTTTCCCTGCCCGTATGTGGGCTCTGTACCGAGGATGTCGTTGTGGCTTGTACAGCCCTTTGAGACACTTGTGATTTAGGGCTATATAAATAAACATTGATTGATTGATTGATTGAACCTCCAAACCCAGACTCGTCCATCAGATTGCCAGATGGAAAAGCGGGATACATCACTCCAGAGAAGGCATCTCCACAGCTCTAGAGTCCAGTGGCGACGTGCTTTACACCACTGCATCCGACCGACGCTTTGCATTGGACTTGGTGATGTATGGCTTAGATGCAGCTGCTCGGCCATCGAAACCCATTCCATGAAGCTCTCTGCGTACTGTACGTGGGCTAATTGGAATGTCACAAAGTTTGGAGCTCTGTAGCAACTGACTGTGCAGAAAGTCGGCGACCTCTTTGCTCTATGCGCTTCAGCATCCGCTGACCCCTCTCTGTCAGTTTACGTGGCCGACCACTTCATGGCTGAGTTGCCGTTGTTCCCAAACTCTTCCATTATCTTATAATAAAGCAGACAGTTGACTTTGGAATATTTAGGAGCGAGGAGATTTCTCCACTAGATTTGTTGCACAGGTGGCATCCTATGACAGTTCCACGCTGAAAGTCACTGAGCTCCTGAGAGCGGTCCATTCTTTCACAAATGTTTGTAGAAACAGTCTCCATGCCTAAGTGCTTGATTTTATACACCTGTGGTCGGGTCAAGTGATTAGGACACCTGATTCTGATCATTTGGATGGGTGGCCAAATACTTTTGGCAATAGTGTATACACACACACATATATATATATTCATATATATATATATACACGCACACACGCACACACACACACACACACACACACACACACACACACACACACACACACACACACACACACACACACACACACACACACACAGTTATAGTCGATAAAGACTTGAGGTAACTACATAACTCGCAGAGGATACCAAAATGTAGAAAACAAGAAGAAAACAAGGGATCCACGGCGCCTACAAAGAACAGATGTGTAATTACACCTTAATGACATTAAGTATAGGTTTTTATCTTTTTGTTAAAAAATTAAGGCACGATTTCAAATGTGACATATGTGCATATTTTTTTAAAAGTTGTATTTTCAAAACTTTTTTTCTGATAATCACAGCGATTTGTGTCGTGTGAATCTTTTATTGTCAGTACATTGCAGGTCATCTTCACAACAGGCAGATATACATACACATTGTCATCATCACCATCATCCCATAGGAGGAGAGCAACAGCTAACTTGGACCACACCCTCTCCACCACAGCTGCTCATAAATAAATAAATAAGACACAGGAATAAATCGGTGATAAATACAATTATAAACAACAACGTAGCTCAGCAGAAAAAGCAGGCAGATTGATGAGGCCATTTTACACAAGGCAAACTGTATTATGGAGCAGCCAGAGGTCAAAGCAAGGTCCTGTTACTGACTCAAGCAGGCTATTATTCTTACCAGGGTCTGACCAAGGCTGCACAGGTCCCTCATGGAGGCCAGAAAACATGCCTCCATCCAAGTGGAAAAAAAAAACATACGATGAGGAAATTTACTTGGGAGTGAAAGTGCTGATGGAGACGACATCAGGTGGAGCAAACATGGCAGTGACCTCCGAAGACCACAACACGAACCGACTCAACAGAACCGAGAAACGACGGCGACGTCTTAGGGTGCCAAAGAGCTCATTGTAAGCCATTTTATTGCCTTTGTGATCAATACTCATTGATATCCATATAGATAGCAGCTGTGCGAGATTCAGGCTCGTCAGTATGTTAGCTCACTAGTTGAGCTGACAACACATTTGAAGATTCCTGTCCACAAGTTACACTTCACAATGTCAACTAAGGGAATGATGAAAACAAGCATTTGACTGGTACATCCATGACACTTTTTAGTGTTAGTTTGAACAGCATGGTAGGTGGCTAACAGGTAGCCAACTAGCATTAGCCGTTAGCTTGAGCCATGCTAACGCACATTAAATACCGAGACCACTGGAGTGGACACATACTGTTTGTTTGTTTGCATGGTGAACACTTTATACACTTTGAACGCTGTTCATCTGGAGGACTGCTAGCACAGTGCAGACAGGGAGTGTTCAAACTATTTCCATCAAGGGCGGTATACTAAAAAAATCAAAAAGGTGTAAGGGGGCATTTTAAGATTTCTCATTTTGTAAAAAAAAAAAAAAAAAAAGGCTAAAAGCAGCAGCAAATACAAAACAGCTCTGTGTTGTATCGAACAATGCGGTTACCTTATAGTGTGAATGCTGAAAAGCATTATTCCACCCTACTTTTTGTCTGTCTTCTCTTCCAACATTTTCAATCTGAGTCAAACCATTCCACTTTCACAATGTTCAGTTCATTCATGTCATGCGTATTACTATTTTTTTTCTATATTTTTCAAAAATGTCCTTATTTCCAGGAATTCCACATTTTCCGGGACATTTGTCCCATTCAAAAATAATAAATACAATTTCAAACTTCCAAATTTCCACATTTACCAACTAATTAAAACCATTCCAGAGTCATAGAGTCATAATGCACCGTGCTAATGTTAATCAATTGCTAGCATGGTAAAGTTAGCATGCTAACAGTAGCATGCTGTAATTTTTAGCTATTTATTTAGGTACCTACTAAGTGGCCTAGTGGTTAGAGTGTCCGCCCTGAGATCGGTAGGTTGTGAGTTCAAACCCCAGCCGAGTTATACCAAAGACTATAAAAATGCGACCCATTATCTCCCTGTTTGGCACTCAGCATTAAGGGTTGTAATTGGGGGTTAAATCACCAAAATTGATTCCCGGGCGCGGCACCGCTGCTGCCCACTGCTCCCCTCACCTCCCAGGGGGTGATCAAGGGGATGGGTCAAATGCAGAGGACAAATTTCACCACAGCTAGTGTGTGTGACAATCATTGGTACTTTAACTTAACTTTAATACACCTCGGAATCATATATTTTGGTACTTGACACACGTTTACTGTTAGCATGTTAGCTTGTTTTGCTATTTTTGCAAGTATACACCTCAAAGTTATATATTTTGGTACTTGACACACACTAACGTTAGCATGTCATCAGGTATGCACTTAGGGTCAGGTAACAAAGTATATAACCTATCTGTCTTGCGTGCTACCTATTCACATTTCAGTTTGGCTTCAGCTTTTCAGCATTCGCACGCAATTTCAATCAAAAGTGCTTTTTCCGTTTATTGTAAACATTTTAACTTTTTATCATTACATTATGCTTTTTTGCTGAGTTTCAACTTTTGTTGTTTTTTCGTGAAATTGTATTATGGGCCTGGACCAATTAAAAACAAGCTGCAGGCCAGAAAATGGCCCCCAAGCTGCACTTTGGACAACACAGGACTTAATTTTTTCCACTTTTGCTGCTGCTGTTGTTTTTAAAAGTTGACGTTTTGCCCCAGGCCACACTTTGGACACCAATGGTCTAGAAGCACACTTGGTTACACTTGCCTGACAACGTTGAATACTTTAGCGTCTACTAAAAAATGATTCACCTCACACACAACCGCCCCTTTGGCGGTCTTATAACACGGTGACCTTTTGTGATGTAAGAAGTAATGTCCACCTCTTTCGAACAGCCTTGCATGCAAAAGCCACAAGAAAGACACGCCAACAAGCAGACGTTCGACAAAAAAACACTGACGTCGGCGTTGTCATGAGAAGACCCCGCCCCCCCATGATGCGAAAAGGCCGCCTCATGCAAACGTGGCGTGGAAGAAGAAAAGGAGAGAGCAATGCTGAAGACGCATGGAAGACGGCACGCACATTTATGCCACAGCGCCCCCTGTGGCGGCGTGGAGATCCTCACGCGGTCTCATGCGGACACGCTCACCTCTCTTCTTCCAACTTGAGTCACGCAGCCGGCAGGCGGCCGCCAATCATGACGTCACGCAGTCGCACAAAGCACAGAAGAATAAGGAGGAGGCGGGGATTCGTGGACCTCGGCAAAGGTTGTGCTGGGCAGCGGCGGCGGGCCTTAATGCGGGAGCGGCACCAGTATGTCTACGTAGTTGATGGGGAAGAAGCCCGAGTGGCCGTGGATCATTCCCTCGTACCAGTTGTCGTCGATCTGATTGGTCAGTGTGATGACGTCGCCTTCTTTGAAACCCAGCTCGCCTTCGTTCTCCGGTTCAAAGTCGTAGAGCGCCCGGCAGCACGGCTGATCCAGTGGGGCTGACACACACACACACACACACACACACACACACACACACACACACACACACACACACACACACACACACACACACACACACACACACACACACACACACACACACACACACACACACACACACATACAGTCATTGTAAAGGCTTGCATGGGCGTGCCCAAAAGCGAGCTCCTCCCTCCTCCTACCCGGTGATCTTCCAGGGGATTTTGCAGAATGAAGACCGCCGTTGTGATTCTCGCTCGGGGGCAGTAGCTCCAAAGTCATGCGAGGTTTGGGAACAAACTCCTTCCTGGGTTTGCTGGACACTTCCTTTATCCTGAAAAGGAGACTTTTTTTTAAAGCGACACTGGCGACGACATTCTGTCCGCGTCGTTGCTGCGGCATACCTGTCCTCCATCTTGCTGGAGAGCTGCTGAAGGATCTGAGTGGTGCGGCTGTGGTACTCCAGCTGAGCATGGACCAGCGCCGCCAGTTGGCTCACCTGCTCGATCTGCAACACGCGAGGCAGCGTTACCATAGCAACCCAAACAAGACGAGGCACCCCTCGCAGCTGAGAGGTCTTACATCGCTTTCCAGAAGGTTGAACATGCTCTGCTCGGCGATCTCTTTGCTCTCGTCAAACTTCTCCAGCGCTTGTTTAATCTCGTCGTCCTGCACCTTCCCCTGTCGCTTCTTCTTGTAGTCAAAGTCGAGGCGGCGTCCTTCCATCTTCTTCAGGTGGTGCTGAGGATGAAGAGAGCGTCAAAAAATGTCTTGTCGCCTTCACCTCGACGCCCTTAAAGTTAAAGTTAAAGTACCAATGATAGTCACACACACACTAGGTGTGGTGAAATTACCCCCTGCATTTGACCCATCCCCTTGTTCCACCCCCTGGGAAGCGAGGGGAGCAGTGAGCAGCAGAGGTGGTCGCACTCGGGAATCATTTTTGATGATTTAACCCCCAAATCCAACCCTTAAAGGCCTACTGAAATGATTTTTTTTTATTTAAACGGGGATAGCAGATCCATTTTATGTGTCATACTTGATCATTTCGCGATATTGCCATATTTTTGCTGAAAGGATTTAGTAGAGAACAACGACGATAAAGTTCGCAACTTTTGGTCGCTGATTAAAAAAAAGCCTTGCCCCTACCGGAAGTAGCGTGACGTCACAAGCTGGAGTGCTGCTCACATTTACCTATTGTTTACACCAGCAGCGAGAGAGATTCGGACCGAGAAAGCGACGATTACCCCATTAATTTGAGCGAGGATGAAAGATTCGTGGATGAGGAAAGTGAGAGTGAAGGACTATAGTGCAGTGCAGGACGTATCTTTTTTCGCTCTGACCGTAACTTAGGTACAAGGGTTCATTGGATTCCACACTTTCTCCTTTTTCTATTGTGGATCACAGATTTGTATTTTAAATCACCTCGGATACTATATCCTCTTGAAAATGAGAGTCGAGAACGCGAAATGGACATTCACAGTGACTTTTATCTCTACGACAATACATCGGCGAAACACTTTAGCTACGGAGCTAACGTGATAGCATCGGGCTCAAATACAGATATAAACAAAAGAAATAAACCCCTGACTGGAAAAATAGACAAAAAATCAACAATACTATTAAACCCTGGACATGTAAATACACGGTTAATGCTTTCCAGCTTGGCGAAGATTAACAATGCTGTTGCTAACGACGCCATTGAAGCTAACTTAGCAACCGGACCTCACAGAGCTATGATAAAAACATTAGCGCTCCACCTACGCCAGCCAGCCTTCATCTGCTCATCAACACCCGTGCTCACCTGCGTTCCAGCGATCGACGGAAGGACTTCACCCGATTATCCGTGCGGTTGGCAGCTGGCGCGTCTGCTATCCAAGTCAAAGTCCTCCTGGTTGTGTTGCTACAGCCAGCCGGTAATACACCGATCCCACTTACAACTTTCTTCTTTGCAGTCTTCATTGTTCATTAAACAAATTGCAAAAGATTCACCAACACAGATGTCCAGAATACTTTGGAATTTTGAGATGAAAACAGAGCTTTTTTGTATTGGATTCAAAGGTGTACCAATACTTCCGTTTACTAGTGACGTCACGCGCATACGTCATCATACAAAGACGTTTTCAACCGGAAGTTTAGCGGGAAATTTAAAATTGCACTTTATAAGTTAACCCGGCCGTATTGGCATGTGTTGCAATGTTAAGATTTCATCATTGATATATAAACAATCAGACTGCGTGGTCGGTAGTAGTGGGTTTCAGTAGGCCTTTAATGCGGAGTGCCAAGCAGGGAGGTAATGGGTCCCATTTTTATAGTCTTTGGTATGACTCGGTTTGAACTCACGACCTACTGATCTCACGGCGGACACTCTAACCACAAGGTTGACTCACCTGGATCTCCTTCAGGTCTTTGTCGTGGAGGTTCTGCAGCGGGTCAATAAAGTTCTGTTTGACTTCCATGTCGAGAGCGTCCTTCACCTCGCCCAGCTCCTTCATCGATTCCCCAGCGTCCATGAGCGCCAGGCCTGTGATTTGGATGACGAAGAAGAAGAGCAGGTGAGATGTTCCTTCAGTAAGTTAAAAAAAAAAGGACTTGAGTCTGACCGTCTTACCAAAGCTGGACTCCTCCCCCAGCTCTCGTCCAAACTTCAACATAGCGTCTCCCAGGACAGACTCAGCCTGAGGGTATCCGGGTCCCTTTTCTTGTCCGCGTATTTTGGACATGGTGTTGATCATGCTTAGCTTGGCTCTGGATGCTGGATTGGGCTGCAGGTACTCTGTAGTCCTGGTCATGATATCCAGAACCGCTCTGCTTGTGATGTCCACCTTCTGCAAGGAAAGTGTAAGACTCCCTTTCCGTGGACACGCGTACCACCGGCACACTTACCTTCTCCATTTCCTTGAAGTCATCGTCTAGCTTGGTGCCTTCGGCGCCGCCCACCTTCTCGCTGACTTTCTGCAGAGGAGGAAGAAGAAGAGAGGTGAGGGTCCAGGGAAGCGGGACACTCGCGGTGAATCACAAGACGAATTAGGATGAGGTTGCCATGGAGACGGAGCCCTCAGGCCCTCTTCTAGTCCGGTATGAACATTACATAAGATGAACTCTTTGTTAGAAGTTATTAGCAGCTGTGTCGCTCCTCATCCCCAACATGGACGTCCAAGATGACGCAATGACGACACTTTCTCATGTCTACTCAGGAACCTTCTACACACTGGCTGTGTTTTAATTTGCGCACTTCCACTTTAATAACTTAGTACACTGTGTACGAGGGATGCAACAATTATAGATTTTGACTGTACATATTTTGTATTTTGAACTCACTGTAAATGATTTGCCACTTGCCAAAATTTAAAATGTTACTTCTTGAAATAGGCTGGAGCCTATCCGGACAGAAGGCAGGGTACACCCTGGACAAGTCACCAGCTCATCGCTGGGCCAACAAAGATAGACAATAAGCACTAATTGTACAAAATTCAAGTCCATGCACATTTGTTGTTACTGCTGATACTGTGTTTTTTCTTCCAAAATGCACACTTTTGTACATTATCATGTATATTTAGTATATCTGAATTTTTGTTAAATTTTTTTCCCAGTTAGCTCACACCATGGTTCAGAGAGAAACATGTTTTCCATCTTCCTGTATTTCCAGCACATGTTGAAAAATGTACAATAAAGATGACTTTGACTTTTATTGTAGTCTGAGTAATGATCACAGTTTCACATATATCACGATTGTTATGCATTGATTAATTTCACAACACAAAACTTATAACATCCCATAGACATCCCTTCGAGTGTTTGTTCTGATATTAATTACTGTTGGAAATAGTGATAAAATAAAATGACAAAATAATAAACAAATTAATTACTTAATAATTGCATTATTAAAATAAGACAAATAAACTCAAGTGTTATTGTCAGCAACCGTCATCTATGCCAATTTATTCATTTTTAATCAGGTGGTTCGGGCATCTGGTCAGGATGCCACCCGAACGCCTCCCTAGGGAGGTGTTTAGGGCACGTCCGACCGGTAGGAGGCCACGGGGAAGACCCAGGACACGTTGGGAAGACTATGTCTCCCGGATGGCCTGGGAACGCCTCGGGATCCCCCGGGAAGAGCTGGACGAAGTGGCTGGGGAGAGGAAAGTCTGGGCTTCCCTGCTTAGGCTGCTGCCCCCGCGACCCGACCTCGTATAAGCGGAAGAAGATGGATGGATGGATGGATGGATTCATCTATTTTATGCTGGGTGAATAATTGGTATGCACACAATTAGGTCCCATGGTATAGTGCTGTTATTCTACAAGATCCTGATGTTATGATCGTGTTTAACACTTGCTATGTTAATTTACAATGTCTATAATTTTTTGCACACAAACAGGAGGAAAAAAGCTTTAACGTTAAATGGCCATTGAATAAAGCCCTTTACAGGAGTACCTGTTGCTATTGGTTTACACCGACCTGACTCAACGCTAAGCTACTGACTGTGAGGTGTTAATATTTAACTCTTTACCAACTCACTTCTTCATTAAGTAACTTGCCATTAAAATAATTTAACTCCATTCTTATGTCTTATCTTTACTGCTGGGTGGTGATCCCGCAAATGCTGCTCCATATTGGACATGTTAGACCCTTTAGCCGTAACTTCGTTTTTGGCAGGTTATGAGAATTGGTGAGCCATCGTCTTCAATGACTCCCTTGTCATTTTTTAAGTACCTGAAAAGTTTCCATAGTCAATTTCAGCTTTTTTTTTTTAGAGGGGTGGGGGGTTGCTGCTTTGTTCGGCTGTCATATTTAAGCTATCCATCCATCCATTTTCTACCACTTGTCCCTTTTTGGGGTCGCGGGGGGCGCTGGAGCCTATCTCAGCTGCATTAGGGTGGAAGGCGGGGTACACCCTAGACAAGTCGCCACCTCATCACAGGGCCAACATAGATAGACAACATTCACACTCACATTCACACATGAGGGCCACTTTAGTGTTGCCAATCAACCTATCCCCAGGTGCATGTCTTTGGAGGTGGGAGGAAGCCGGAGTACCCGGAGAGAACCCACGCAGTCACGGGGAGAACATGCAAACTCCACACAGAAAGATCCCGAGCCCAGGACCTCCGTATTGTGAGGAACATGTGTAGCATATTCGCGTGTCTTTCGATAGGTGTAACTTTGTTTACATTTTGCGCAGGTTGTGCTGAAAATAACAGCAGCATGTCTGTTTATAGTGATTGAGGAGGACAGAAACACACACAGTGTAGGGGATCCTTTGCGATTAAATAACCATGACATTTTAATCACGGTTAATAGTAAAACTCTTCAATCGTTGCATCGCTACTCTGTACTGTGTGTTTGCTTCCTGATTTTACACATTTTGACAGTGTAGTCCTGTCCCAAATCCATTAGTGTTGTTGCACTCATGACAATATCAAATGTAACCGCTTCCTCATCTTCTTCTTCTCTTCTTTTTTGTTGTGAATTGCAACCACTCAAATGAGCTTTGAGCGCAAAATCCAGGTACTGATGACAGTGTGTACTGCATTTGCTGTACACACTTATGCACTCAAAATGCTAAATGCAAGTATGGAAAGGCACAAAGCGAGTGGTTCACATAATTACATGACAACATGACGTCAAATAAGACACGTTGACCTTTTTCTCGCCAATAGCGGCAATCAAAAGTGCATGCCAATAGCGGATCAATGACTGATCGAGAGACAATCACTATGCCAGAATGACAACATGGACAAGGTCCTGCAGTGTTCTGCATAGTATGATGGATGGGAGCAATAAAAGACTGTATGTGTGCGTGAAAACATTCCATCGTCGTCAGAGGTCCAATGTTCTGCCCACTATCGAGGCTTGGCACCAAACACACACGTTTGATGCCCTCAAGGGTGATCAATTATTAAGTGAGGCATCCACAGTATGTTTGTGTGTATGTCACGTTTGCGCTGTCCGTGCACGTGTGCATGGTTGTCGTGGCAACACCATCTTGTGACCATTGCGGGGGGAGGCACCGTTCAAGACAAAAACCTATCCTTATAGTTGCCATTTATTGTAAGGATGGTAACCATGGTAACAGACATGAATACTACAGTAATGGAGACAAGAAATAAAGTCCTCCTTGTGACTCAGGCTCATGTTTAATTCAGTCGGGCGACCAAGGTGTCTTATTTACTGTTGGATGGCGGCCATGCTGGGAGGCCTCGCCACTCGCCTGTTTGAACACGAGCGCACACGCGCAGGAATTTGTCCCACTTTTAGATCTGCTATCAACTGTTAATGTCGTGCCAATTAGACTGGAACAGTATTTTTCAACCACTGTGCCGCGTCACACTAGTGTGCCGTGAGATACAGTCTGGTGTGCCGTGGGAGATTATGTAATTTCACCTAATTGGGTTAAAAATATTTTTTGCAAACCAGTAATTATAATCCGCAAATGTGCCATTGTTGAGTGTCTGTGCTGCCTAGAGCTCGGCAGAGTAACCGTGTAATACTCTTCCATATCAGTAGGTGGCAGCAGGTAGCTAATTGCTTTGTAGATGTCGGGAACATGGTTTGTCGTGATCACAATATGCGGGAGGCAGCGTGTAGGTAAAAAGGTATCTAACACTTAAACCAAAAATAAACTAAAGGCGAGTGACGCTAAGAAAAGGCATTGAAGCTTAGGGAAGGCTATGCAGAACAAAACTAAAACTGAACTGGCTGCAAAGTAAAAAAAACAACAGAATGCTGGACGACAGCAAAGACTAACAGCATGTGGAGCAGACGGCGTCCACAAAGTACATCTGTACATGACATGACAATCAACAATGTCCCCACAAAGAAGGATAGCGTCCGCACAACTTAAATAGTCTTGATTGCGAAAACAAAGCAGGTGTGGGGAATAGCGTTCAAGGAAGACATGAAACTGCTACAGGAAAATACCAACAAAAGAAGAAAAGACACCAAAATAGGAGCACAAGACAAGAACTAAAAACACTACACACAGGAAAACACCAAAAAACTCCAAATAAGTCACGGCGTGATGTGACAGGTCGTGACAGTACACCTACTTTGAGACAAGAGCTATAGTGATGCATGCTTGGTTATGGTTTGAATTCATAGTCAACAATTGCGAGAACAACTTTTTTTTGTCAATATCGGCTGCTGAGTTAAATTTTTAAATGTTTTCTAAAGGTGGTGTGCCTCAGGATTTTTTCAATGGAAAAAAATGTGCCTTGGCTCAGAAAAGGTTGAAAAACACTTGACTAGAAGACAATACACTACTACACTTGGCATTCTAAGTGCATAAGTGTGGCAAAATGCAATTCACAATTAAAAAAGGAGAGAATAAGAAGCGGGTAAACATTGCAATCGTCATTTTTCAAAAAGTGCTCCCCAACAGCCATGTAGTTGGGACAGTACGATTCAGGGGTGTCCAAAGTGCGGCCCGGGGGCCATTTGCGGCCCGCAGCTAATTGTTTACCGGCCCGCCACACATTCTAGAAATACTATTGTAAAAATAAAAAAGAACATTAAAAAAGTGGAATGAGGTGAAATCTAACGAGAAAAAGTTGCAATGTTGACACAAAAGCTGCCATGCAGGTTGTTTTTTTTTCTTTTGTCTTTCTTCATTTTTCTTTTTTTGCAATTGCTCAAAAAAAAAATAATGAAAAAAAATCCATGTTATAATGAATTATTTTCAGGGCTCCAATTACTTCAAATATTTCACTTTGAAATGTTTTATGTGGTAAATATTGCATATATTGTGTAGTAGCCATATAAAAACATCAAAGTTTTCTTTGACAAAAGCGCATAAAATAAAATAATAAAATAATAGTTCCAGCATAAAATCGACAGATACATCTCAAGTTGATCTCGTAACTTAAGTGTTGAAAGTAAAAGAAAAACCTAATAAAAATGTATCACTTTATGAGTGGGGCACCTTTTGGATCCCAAATATATTTAGTGATTATTTTATTTATCTTTTCACTGGGATTACTCAAAAATATGAAATAATTAAAATCAATGGTGTCCTGCATTATTGATCTTTTAGGGCTCTAATGACTAAATACTGCATATTTCAGTTTTACTATAAAAACAGACAGACAGAAAAGCCATAAAACATTTTTTAAAATTTGTATTACTTTATATCAACTTGAAGTTGATATAGAGATTTACTGTAAGCGTTAAATAATTAAAAAAATAATAATAATCAGACTTATTTTTAACATTTTAATGACCGAGACCTTTTATGGTACCCGGGACCTCTAAAGGTAAAATAAATAAAAAATGCATATATTTTGTTATGGTTTGAAAATGAAAAATATCAAAATGGCTCCAACATGCTTGAATTTTTCCGTGTGCGGCCCTCAGTGGAAAAGGTTTGGACACCCCTGCTGTACATCATACTTATTGACATAAGTTCTTCATTGGAGACAAAACCTTGGAGGTCATGCTCTGTGTGTCCAGGTTATGCTCTCACGGCTGTGATGCGTTCAAAGACACTCCAAAAGGTAGGCTTTGAACATTCTTCTACACTCAAAGTTTGGAACGGAAAAAGAAAAGTAGGGAGTCGGTTGAGGAAACGAGGACACAATGGGGATGCTGGGAGGGAATAAGGAGGTGAGGATGCTAAGAGGAAATAAGGAGGTTATGAGGATATTGGTGTAGGAAAGGAAAGGAGGAGAGGAGACAGGGAATGATGGAGGGAATTCCCCCTTGTGTGCCTAATCAGCCAATCATAGGCAGCTTCTCAAAGGCCTCCGTGTTACGTAATATTACATCCCAGCGTCCGTCCTGAAGTCAGCATCCTCTTCGCCCAACCACATTTTTAAGAGTCGTGCACTTCTCCGGCCGTGCGGCAGCGAGACGCGAGTGGTGTCCTATTTAGTTCAGTGTGGAGAGACACGTGTAGCGTACAACGCCCCGCACGCAGCTTCTCGTGTCGTGTTTACGTCTCGCTGTTGCCAAGGATGCGCGTGCACGTCTTACCTGCGTGGCCTTGTGGAACTGCTTCTTAAATCCCGCGACGGACATCCCCTCGGCTCCTCGACGGACTCTGACCTGGTCAAAAGGATGCTCCGAAGATAGTCGATTTATTGTCCACTTGGCGGCAGCCGACGATTGCAAACCCGAAGCCAGCTGCTCGTTTCCTGTCGACAGAGAAGACAAGGGAGCGGGGAGGAGGAGCGCGGTCAAAGATCGTCTAATAGCGCGATTAGCCACCTGCTAGCCACACTGGCTGCACTATTCGAGAAACGCCCACACGGTCACGTGACGAGCGCTCTTGTGGCTGTGCGGAGCATCCATCTTTATGGTACAAACGATCTTCGGGGAGTTTTATTTTATTTTATGTGACGCCCAAGCGAGCCTCCCCACGAAGCCCCCCCCCCCCCCCCCAAACCCCCGCCTCCATCCGCGTTATTATTCCAGACATTATTGGAGACTCAGGTCACGTGACGAGAATGGAAGTGTTTTCAGCACCACGGACAGCTCCTCTGCAACTGCGCATGTCAAATGTACATGATTGCATGACGAGGCGCTTCATATCATTTTACCCCAAACGTGATCCTAGCCACGTCACGCTCTGTCACTGGTGAGAATATGAAGACAGATGTCCTCCCCAGATCTACAAAGCAAAGCAGAAGATCAGTGGATGAAATCCCAAACTTATGTTTTAATGATGTTACCATAGTAATAAAAAAGTGGATTATTCATTGTGTCACTAAAGGTAATGTAACAAACTGTTCAGGATGTCCCAAGTTACCAGAGTGTGTTGGGTAAGGAGGAGTGTTGTCCCTCCAGAGTTGCCGTAGGGCTGTGACGTAAGAGGTCTATAAAGGTTGTTGTGGAAGGAGGTGTGTGAAGAATGACATTAAAAGAAGTGGTGGAGACCGGACCTGCTCTCATGACTCCCATTTATTATTTTATATAAGTACACCGAATATGCAAACCCAGGACACTCGGCTACATTGGTGGCAGCGGTGGGATTTTAACCGCTGTGTTGAAAAAAAAAGAAGAAGAAAGTGTTACACGGGACTTGTGAGTTTCCAGTTAGCTGCACGTGTATAGTTAGCTTCCTGGCTATTTTGCGGACACGTGGTGTGGTGACGACGACCATTTTAAGCCTGACAAGGCACTGTTCGACAGACATTCACACGGCATGAATGCCAAAAATTTACTTTTTTTTTTAACCGCTCCCTTCACCGGCGACAGGAGCCAGAGTTTCTCAACTGGTGCGAGGCAGTTGGAAGTAGCCGTTTGCACGACGGCGGGAGCCAGCTGCAATGAGGAGCTGGTGAGAAGTCTCCCGACTCGTCTCATTGAAGAGAGACTGGGGGAAGCTTTTGGACAGAGACAATTGATGGACCGCTTCGGGTCCAGCCTATCAGCGCGTGTGCGTGCTCCGGGGGAGAGCTTGGAGGTGTTTGCTGCGGATGTGAGCCGGCTGGTTACGGAGGCGTTCCCGGCAATCTTACTACTGGCCCTTCATGATGAGAGACATCCGTCGGTGGTGTGAACAGTGCAGAGCGTGTCGAACCCGTAGGTGCCCTTAACGTCCCTGTGGGCGGGTCCCAGATTTGTTGCCCCTCCGGAGGGTGGTCATGGACATTCTGGAGTGGCCCAGACGTTCAGAGGGTATCCCAGGTTTGTCGGCCCCTCCGGAGGGTAGTCATGGACATTCTGGAGTGGCCCAGAAGTTCCCATGAGGGGCGGGGGGGTCCCAGGGTGGTTGCCCCTTCCAGAGACTCTGCCAGCACCACTAGATGGAACTTTATTGATTCCTTCACTGCCTATAACCCCGAGGCTGATGGCATGATGGCGCGTCACAATCGAACTATCTTGCAGGGGGTGATTGGAGCGACCTCCCTCGCATCATCGAACTATCTCGCACAGGAGCGATTGGAGCGACCTCCTTCGCATCTACAAGTGTTTGCATGTTTTGAGGGGCCAGGGTGCTAGCCTATGCAATACTTTGTGGATCAGATAAAAATGTTGTTGATTTGTTGTGTGCATGAAGATTGTGAAGTTTTTTGTTTTTTTTCGCTACTCTATTTCCCCTTGTTTGTTACCTATTTTGTTTGTGACGAAACGGGGACGTTTCTAATTGAGGGGGGGACGTATGTAACAAACTGTTCAGGATGTCCCAAGTTACCAGAGTGTGTTGGGTAAGGAGGAGTGTTGTCCCTCCAGAGTTGCCGTAGGGCTGTGACGTAAGAGGTCTATAAAGGTTGTTGTGGAAGGAGGTGTGTGAAGAATGACATTAAAAGAAGTGGTGGAGACCGGACCTGCTCTCATGACTCCCATTTATTATTTTATATAAGTACACCGAATATGCAAACCCAGGACACTCGGCTACAGTAATATTATTCACATGGTGCTGGGTTACCCAGGATTTCAGCTTTCCAAAGCTCCTCTGGGCATACTTGCCAACCCAGATCAAAATATATTCCTTTTTTGTCACTGATCCATGTTTTTTAGATCTAGCTATCACTTTATAGCAGTGGTCCCCAACCACCGGGCCGATTGGTACCGGGCCGCACAAGAAATTAAAAAAAAAATTTTCTTTAATTTTTTATTTTTTTTTAATTTTATGAAATCAACATAAAAAACACAATATATAAAATATATATCAATATAGATCAATACAATCTGCAGGGATAAAGTCCGTAAGGACACATGATTGTATTTATTTATGTAACATTTAAAAAAAAAAAAAAAAAAACATTTTTTTTTTAAATAGCCCCCCCACCCCTCGGTCCGTGGGACAAATTTTCAAGCGTTGACCGGTCCGCAGCTACAAAAAGGTTGGGGACCACTGCTTTATAGGGTTTGTTAAAGGCCTACTGAAATGAATTTTTTTTATTTAAACGGGGATAGCAGATCTATTCTATGTGTCATACTTGATCATTTCGCGATATTGCCATATTTTTGCTGAAAGGATTTAGTATAGAACAACGACGATAAAGATTGCAACTTTTGGTATCTGATAAAAAAAAAGGCTTGCCCCTACCGGAAGTAGCGTGACGTAGTCAGTTGAACATATACGCAAAGTTCCCTATTGTTTACAATGATGGCCGCATGAAGTGAGAGAGATTCGGACCGAGAAAGCGACAATTTCCCCATTAATTTGAGCGAGGATGAAAGATTTGTGGATGAGTAAAGTGCAAGTGAAGGACTAGTGGGGAGTTGAAGCTATTCAGATAGGGAAGATGCTGTGAGAGCCGGGGGTGACCTGATATTCAGCTGGGAATGACTACAACAGTAAATAAACACAAGACATATATATACTCTATTAGCCACAACACAACCAGGCTTATATTTAATATGCCACAAATTAATCCTGCATAAAAACACCTGCGTGTTTGTTATGCTAGCTCCTAGCTCCTCTGCTAGCTCCTAGTTCCATAGAACACGCCAATACAATTCAAACACCTGATCAACACACACAATCACTCAGCCCAAAAGACCGTTCACCTAACCCAAGGTTCATAAAGCTTATATATTTTTAAAAAGTTACGTACATACGCAAAAAAAAGTTGCGCACATACGGTCAAGCGATCAAATGTTTAGAAGCCAAAGCTGCATACTCACAGTAGCACGTCTGCGTCTTTGTCATCCAAAACAAAGTAATCCTGGTAAGAGTCTGTGTTGTCCCAGTTCTCTACAGGCGTCTGTGTATCGAAGTCAAAAGTCCTCCTGGTTAGAGTCTCTGTTATCCGAGTTCTTCCATCTTGACTGCATCTTCCGGGAATGTAAACAAAGAAGCGCCGGCTGTGTACTGTTGTTGCTGACTACGTTCAAAAAATACGTCCATTTCGCACCGACAACTTTCTTCTTTGCTTGCTCAGCTTCCTTCTCCATAATGCAATGAACATGATTGCAACAGATTCACGAACACAGATGTCCAGAATACTGTGGAATTATGAAATGAAAACAGAGCTTTTTCGTATTGGCTTCAATGTGGAAGGCATATCCGTGTTCCCCGGGTTACGTCACGCGCATACGGCATCCTCAGAGGCGTTTCGAACCGGAAGTTTAGCGGCAAATTTAAAATGTCACTTTATAAGTTAACCCGGCCGTATTGGCATGTGTTATAATGTTAAGATTTCATCATTGATATATAAACTATCAGACTGCGTGGTCGGTAGTAGTGGGTTTCAGTAGGCCTTTAAGTTGTTCTAAAATCTGCTTGACGTTGTTGTGCTTTGCATACAAACTTCTGCTGTTGAAATGCATATTTGGCAGTTTGTCAGATTTAATATTGCTATTATTTTGTTTATCTGTGTAATAAAAACAATTGTTCCTGTTGTAGGAGAAAAAATTGTGTCTGGATATATATCATTCTAATGCTATTTGGTAACAGTAAGAGAGAAAGTCAAACACAAATAGAGTAGAAATTTAAGGAATATAAAAAAATATTTTTTGGGTGTAATAGATAAAAATGAACTGGAAATCTAATGTAAAAATATGAGATTGCAAGAAATATTTCAATATTGAATAAAGCAAAAATATTCTCAAGACTAAAAATCACTTCATAGTCTCTACTGCTCGCTAGTGTTACCATATCTGAGTTATTGTGTAGAAATATGGGGAAATAATTACAAAATTACACTTCATTCACTCACTGTGTTAAAAAAAGATCAGTTAGAATAATACATACACTCTAAAAAAAAATTCTGTAAAAAAACGGTCATCTAGTGGCAGCTGCGGTTGCCAAACAAAAACCATAAAAATTAAAGTAAAACATTGTAAACCAAATAATGATCAAAAACATTATATTTACAGAAATTTTCATGTAACGTTTTGCGGAAAAATATCGTAATTTTACAGATTTTTACTAAATGATTAAGATCAACCACCTTTAATAAAGTGACGATGCAGACAATTCTGCAAAAAAATACCTTTATTCTACAGACTTTTTTCCAAATTATTATGATCAAACACCTTTAATGAAGTGACAATGCTGGCAGTTCCACAGAAAAATAACATTATTTTACAGATTTTTTCTGAATTGTTAAGATCAACCACCTTTAATTAAGTGACGATGCAAACAGTTCTGCAGAAAAATACCTTTAGATTTTTAGTATGGACATAGACTTTTATATAACAAGCTACAAATTTAATGAAAAATAATTACTGTAATTTTACATGAATTTGAAAGTAATTTAAGAAAACAGAAAATGCTATGTATAATTAATTTGGTATTTTTCTGTAAAAAAAATTAGAAATATACATAGTTTGTCATTACTGGCATATTACTTAAAAATACAGGCGGGTTGTTTATTTACAGATAATGTCTTCAATTCTACAGTTTTATAAACTATTTTAAAAAAATAGAAAAATTACATTAGAAATTTAGAGTAAATTAACCATAAAAATAGGATTTTTTGGAATACAGGGAGACGAGACACACAGCTTGTGACGCGGGAATGGAGGAATGCTGCTGGATGACGACAAGGGACACAAGACAAAAGAGCACGGAGGGGGAGAAACACAGAGAGAGAGAGTGTGCATAGAGCTAGAGATGACGGCTTACTGCACGGTAATAAGGCGCTATGTTCTGGCCCGGTACACAGGTCTGCACCGGCTTAAGAAGCCCAGGAAGCTCATCAGCGACAGGTGTGCAGATTGCTGATTGATTACAGCCGCTGGCTGCAGCAGGAGTGGCGCGAGCAGGAGCGTGCTTGGAGGTGCGCTCGGTGCAGCGCACAGATAAATGCGCACTGGAATGCGCCCGGGCCGTGACAGTTTCCTTCTATTAGTTCAATGTCTACCCTTGGTCGAGGTAGAATCCAAGGGGGGACATCTCTCCACACTGAAACTGGGCTATACTCCAATGGTACTTCCAAAACCTGTACACTTTTGTTTTTGTCTGTATTCCCAGCAGTCCACCAAAACATTTGTTGCTGGTTGTTCCACCCCAGAACCCTTTAGTTTTGACCAGTACACCATAGATAGTTTGTTATTGTTTCCTCTTAAATTCACAGGTAGCTCATTTGCTTCAATTAAGGCATTTGTGGGACTTGTTTTAACTGCACTAATACTAATTCGAATTGCTCTGTATTGTATTCTGTATATTTTTCCTATCATTGTCTTAGCGGCTGCTCCATAAACAACACACTCATAGTCCATACATGCCCTGATCAGTACTATAAATGCCCAACAATGACTGTTTATCTGCTCCCCAGTTGTAGCTTGAGACTGACCACATGAGATTCAGTACCTTCTTGCACTTTGTTTGGGGCGGAGCCGCAAGGTATTTTGTAGTTTGTGTGCTTAAGACCCTACCAACTCACAGGGGTTTAGTTAGAGGGACAAGTGGTAGAAAATGGATGGATGGATAGGTTAGGTCGGAGAGATATGAGGATTGGATAACATTAGAGTCTTTAGGTTCCCTTATTTTAACACTATGAAGGCACACTATTATGGGCTAACTGAGGGCGTCCTGGCTCGGTTGGTAGAACGGCCGTGCCAGCAACTTGAGGGTTCCAGGTTTGATCCCCGCTTCCGCCATCCTTGTCACTGCCGTTGTGTCCTTGGGCAAGATACTTCATCCACCTGCTCCCAGTGCCACCCACACTGGTTTAAATGTAACTTAGATAATGGCTTTCACTATGTAAAGCGCTTTGAGTCACTAGAGAAAAGCGCTATATAATTAAATTAAAAATTCAATGAAACTGTTTTGATGTGTACAAATGTTGGATGGTGTAAGCCAACCTATGGGCAACAGTGGCACATTCCAGGAAGTATCGGAAGCCCAATAAAAGACCGCAAAGGTTATATGCGGCGGCCATTTTTGTTGTGAACAGTTCAGGTGTGCTGATGGCAAAACACTTTATTTCATTGATTTGAATGAGTAGATTCTTTGCTTTGTACTTTTGATAGTTTAAGTCGTGACTTAGATTTTTTTTGTTTTGTTTAACACGTGTTTAAGGCATGCTTTGTCAATAAACACGCCACACTTCCAACAACCTGAAAGTCTGCCTCCCTATCATTAGGTACTTAGACACCACATTGTCACTCAATTTATCATACTTTATCAGAGTTTTTCTCTTTGATTTGGTTCCTAATTCATCTGTTTTTTTAAGTATAAGTATTATATGATGATTATCCTAGGCTATAAAGTGTGTTTTATTACATTTCTCAATTAGTCGAGAAAATGAATTGATAAACTTCCGGAGACAACCCCAGTACATTTGGGGAAATTTACCATGATATTCTTACCAATGATGGCGCAGGAAGGGGCGAGGACCACGTGCTAGGTAACATTTAACATGAAGCGCCCTGTCATTAATTAGTTGACATTTAACATGTGTTTATTCACGCAAAATAGGGCCCCCATCGATTGTGGGGTCCTAAGCACAGCATGTGATAAGCTTAAAGGGAGGGATGAATTGAAGTAAACATTTAAAAACTGCCGTTTACCTCAGCCTAACAACTACAACACATAGGTGGTATTAAGATAAAACCATTTTTATGTAAACATGTTAAAATAGTGAGTACAGTGGTACCATGGTTTTTGTTATTACATCGTTCGGATTTGGTCCATTAAAGTCCAAAACAATGTTTCTCAGAAGAAAGAATGTAAATCCAAATAATCCATTCCAGACACCTACAAAGGTGAACACAAACCACTTTTTATAGAATAGAATAGAAGGCCTTTTATTGTCACTATACACAGGTACAATGAGATTAAAGGCAACTTCAGTATCAGTGTGACAGTCTATAAATATGCAAAGCATAGGAAAGAAAGACAAGAAATAGTGCAAAAGGAGGTAAGGTTTACACACACAAAACAATGCAAAATAAATTTGTCACTTTCTGGTTCCCTTTCTATGGCAGGGCTATTCAACTAAATTGTTCAAGGGACCACATTTCCAGAGAGCTGAAGACCACAGGGGCATTCGTACTGGACATTAGTTTTTGGTCTATTTTCTTGTCAGATTTGCACATTTCAGAAAAGACGGACCAGTTATGCAAAATACAGATGAGTCTACTGCAGTAGATGCTTTGGGAGGTTAAAATGTCAATGCAAGACTCTGCCAATGTGTTTGTCCAAGTTCCTCTATAAGCGCTAAGGTGTTTTCGTTATATTCAATTTGCTGCAAAAAAATCTGTAGTCTCTCCCAAATTTTGACCTGAATTTGGGGGGGTAATACAGTGTCATTCCCGGTTCGGATTTGGCCCCGGGACGCCAGTTGAATAGCCTGTACTACGGTCTCAGTGCACTGCAGGTTTTAAAATTGTATACAGGTATTTTTTTTAATCAAACATCTGTTTGCTATTACAAGGCACAGTAATGGAGGTCCTTCCATGTTTGGCAGAAATATTACTAATGTCATTTTCGGTAAATAGACGACCATAATGGTTTAAAACAACACTATACTTTAAAAATTAGCTCTTAGTAACCATGTATACTTAGTATACTTAGCAAAAAAAAAAATTTTTGAGAGAGATTCAATTCAAAACAAAAAGGGACAGCTTAAGTCACTCTGGAACCTCATTAAGTGATGTTTTCAGTGTTGTTTATTCACAGAAAGAAAAGTAAAATCCATGTGCTAAAATCTACTTTAGAGATGCTCTTGGATGTGTTGAGATTTGGGCGTGGCTACCAAAATAAGGTTTTGATCCATTGATGTTGACACGGAAACGACCATACTTGGCTTCTCAGCTGTGCTCCTTGCACTTCTCCGTGGACATTCTCCCATCGTGCCACGCCTCCCTGGTATTCCTCAGGGCCTTGGTCCTCTTGGGGTCCACCACCACGTAGTCCACACGAGTTCGCTCTCCCCGGGCATGCTCCTCGACGCCTCCAGCCAGCTTGTCACCGCTATCATCAGTGCAGCGTTTCTGAGCGACACAAGTTTGTGTCGTGTCCATTATGTTGCGAGTTTGCAAAAGGAAAGTGTTCCTTCTTACCTGCCTTGTCGGTGTCACTCGTCCCACGTGGAGGTCTAGGTCCAGGTACTCCACATGTTTGCTGCCTCTGGCTCGCCTGACCAATGGGCTGCTGACTCCTCCCTCAGATGCACGATGTAGCGTGAGCCTCAGAGACTGCATGTAACACACACACACACACACACACACACACACACACACACACACACACACACACACACACACACACACACACACACACACACACACACACACACACACACACACACACACACACACACACACACGGTAAAGATTTGAACAGAGGGGAAAACTAAACAAAGGGGAGAAAGCTTACTTACACGCTCTTCTGCGCTGAAGCTGAGACTGCTGTTCGTCATGGCAACGTAGCTGTCGTCGAGATCATCAGAGTCGGAGGAGGAATATGAACTGTGGGATGAGGTGGGCCTGACTGTACGACGACTGGACGGGCTGAGACACACATGCACATACAATGAGTTAAACATGAGATAAACATGAACTTGTTATAATGAGTCAAATATTGGAATATGGGATCCATTATTCAAATTTGTTTTAACTATTAAATGAGCCTAAAATATGACTTCTTTTATCTCAGTGGAAAATATTGGACACAATGTGTGGTCAGGCTTATGAGATGCGATGCAAGTGTAAGCCAATGTCACACTATTGTTCATTTTTAAAATGTTTTTATTTGATGATAATGTAAATGAGGGATTTCTAATCACTGCTATGTTGGAATTCTTATTAATATGGATACTGTTGTTGATATTATTCATTTTTGTTTGACTACTTTTAGATTGTTTTGTGTTATGTTTGTGTGTCCTCTCAATTGCTCTGTTGATTGCTATTCTTAATGTTGCTGGGGCGGCTTTGGTTTTGGAATTGGAATTGTATTATTATTGTATTATTTTGTTGGACTGATTAATAAAATAAAAAAAATAAAAAACCCAACATGAACTTATTGTACATTTTAAAGGACGTCTTTCACGTACATAAGATGTGTGATTGTAAATAATGTTAATGAGAATTAATCCATAATAAAATACAAGAGCTGTGAATCTTTGGATCTACCACGATTCGATTCAATATCGATTCTTGGGGTCACGATTCGATATGTTTTTTTTTTCAATTCAACACGATTCTCGATTCAAAAACTATTTTTTTCCCGATTCAAAACGATTCTCTATTCATTCAATACATATGATTTCAGCAGGATCTACCCCAGTCTGCTGACATGCAAGCAGAGTAGTAGATTTTTGTAAAAAGCTTTTATAATTGTAAAGAACAATGTTTTATCAACTGATTGCAATAATGTAAATTTGTTTTAAATGGTAAATGGTAAACGGTTGTACTTGTATAGCGCTTTTCTACCCCTTTTTAAGGAGCCCAAAGCGCTTTGACAGTATTTCCACATTCACCCATTCACACACACATTCACACACTGATGACGGGAGCTGCCATGCAAGGCGCTCAGCAGGACCCATCAGGAGCAAGGGTGAAGTGTCTTGCCCAAGGACACAACGGACGTGACTAGGATGGTAGAAGGTGGGGATTGAACCAGTAACCCTCAGATTGCTGGCACGGCCACTCTCCCAACTTCGCCACGCCGTCCCCCTAACTATTAAATGAACCAAAAATATGACTTATTTTATCTTTGTGAAAATATTGGACACAGTGTGTTGTCAAGCTTATGAGATGCGATGCAAGTGTAAGCCACTGTGACACTATTGTTAATTTATTTTTATTTTTATAAATGTCTAATAATAATGTCAATGAGGGATTTTTAATCACTGCTACGTTGAAATTGTAACTAATATTGATACTGTTGTTGATAATATTCATTTTTGTTTCACTACTTTTGGTTTGTCCTGTGTTGTGTTTGTGTTTCCTCTCAATTGCTCTGTTTATTGCAGTTCTGAGTGTTGCTGGGTCGGGTTTGGTCTTGGAATTGGATTGCATTGTTATGGTATTGCTGTGTATTGTTTTGTTGGATTAATTAATTAAAAAAAAAAAAAATCCATCCATCCATTTTCTACCGCTTATTCCCTTCGGGGTCGCGGGGAGCGCTGGAGCCTATCTCAGCTACAATCGGGCGGAAGGCGGGGTACATCCTGGACAAAAAATAAAAAATAATATGAAAAAAAATAGATTTTTAAAAAATGAGAATCGATTCTAAATCGCACAACGTGAGAATCGCGATTCGAATTCTAATCGATTTTTTCCCCACACCCCTATAAAATACCCTTAAAAAATAAAGTCACTTTTTAATTAAAAAAAGCCTCTTACCCAAAAATGGGTTCCTCATTGAAGAACAACCCAAAATGGTTCACAATTTTGAAAACCCAGAATTTTAGTTAAAATAATACCCTTATATCCCAAAAAATTGGTTGCTCTTCATAAAAATAACTCCAAAATTTAACTCAACACTAGCAACCCATAAATTGGGTTACCAAAATAACCAAGCATTTTTTAGCGTGCACACACACACAGACACACACACACACACACACATACATACGGTCTTGTGAAGGTCTGAGTAACAGGTGAGCGTACAGGGGGCGGGACTTCTTGCCAGTCCTGCTGCACTGGAGGGATGTTGAGGGGCGCTGGTCTGACTGGCAGACACAGACAGAAGACATTAAGCCATGCAGTCTGCAGTGGAGACAGAAAGACCAACAGGCTACCTCTGCGCTGTGGCTTCAAATTGCGATGAACGGGCGGCGGCACCGTCTCCAGCTCTCCCTCCCTTGGGTGAGGGGCAGTGAGGGGCATCAATGGGGGTATACGGAAGCCCGTGTGAGCAGCCGGGGGCACCTGTGTCCCCAATGACAGCGGGTCAGCTGCAGCGGGGAGGTGAGGGCCAAGAGGGGTCATGGGAACGTAGTTGGCCTCCTGGTGATTGTGGGGTATCTCCGAGGGTCTGAAAGCATGACAACACGATTATCTGACCTTTTGGTTCCTGCCTTAATATTACAAAAAGCGAGGCGGCGGCTTGTTACCGACCGCGCCAGGTGAGGGGGCTCGATGGTGGCGGCGTTCATGGGAACGTAATTTTCATCCGCGTCGTTGTCTTCGGAGCAAACACTGCCCAGTGGCACCATGCCTTTATTCAACTGACAGCACATACACAAACATGCACAATAAATCAACAATCAAAATATGTTCAATGTTTGCAGACATTAAACCTCATTCCAGTGTTTGCCTCACAGTCATATTACATCACCATGCATGTCAAATCTCTGATGCTAATTAGAATTGATTGATTGATTGATTGATTGAGACTTTTATTAGTAGGTTGCACAGTGAAGTACATATTCCGTACAATTGACCACTAAATGGTAACACCCGAATAAGTTTTTCAACTTGTTTAAGTCGGGGTCCACTTAAATTGATTCATGATACAGATATATACTATCATATATACTATCATCATAATACAGTCATCACACAAGATAATCACATTGAATTATTTACATTATTTACAATCAGGAGTGTGGAGGGGGGGTGGGGTGGGGATATGGACATCAAGTAGTGGACATAGAGAGAGAGAGAGAGAGATCAGAAGGCATAAGAAAAAGAATCTGCATTTGATTGTTTACATTTGATTATTAGCAATCCGGGGAGGGTGTTAGTTTAGGGTTGTAGCTGCCTGGAGGTGAACTTTTATAGCGGTTTTGAAGGAGGATAGAGATGCCCTTTCTTTTATACCTGTTGGGAGCGCATTCCACATTGATGTGGCATAGAAAGAGAATGAGTTAAGACCTTTGTTAGTTCGGAATCTGGGTTTAACGTGGTTAGTGGAGCACCCCCTGGTGTTGTGGTTATGACGGTCATTTACGTTAAGGAAGTAGTTTGACATGTACTTCGGTATCAGGGAGGTGTAGCGGATTTTATAGACTAGGCTCAGTGCAAGTTGTTTAACTCTGTCCTCCACCTTGAGCCAGCCCACTTTAGAGAAGTGGGTAGGAGTGAGGTGGGATCTGGGGTGGAGGTCTAGAAGTAACCTGACTAGCTTGTTCTGAGATGTTTGGAGTTTAGATTTGAGGGTTTTGGAGGTGCTAGGGTACCAGGAGGTGCATGCGTAATCGAAAAAGGGTTGAACGAGAGTTCCCGCCAGAATCCTCAAGGTGCTTTTGTTGACCAGAGAGGAAATTCTGTAGAGAAATCTCGTTCGTTGGTTAACCTTTTTGATTACCTTGGTTGCCATCTATATGATGAATACAATGTAAATTAGCAGGTTCAGAAGTGTTTAATGTCCAAAATTACAAAAATCCAAGTAACAGTGTAACAGGAATATGTACTAAACAAGCACAGGGAAACTGTGCGTGAAAAAATGGCTATAGGAGAGACAACAAGAAAGAACTGCAAAGCAAAAAGGACAAAAATTAGTGATGGTACGAATTGTGCCGAGGCTTCGAGGCGTGTGTTGAGTTATGTTAGGGGCGTTTCTGCGAAGCGAGTCTTGCTTCATGTAGGGTAAGAGTCGGACATGATGACGTGTGAAGCCTCGCTGCAAAGTTGTACCACGTGACTGTTTGGAGACGCGGTTCAGATTTGCTGGGAAATTCAACAACTCCTCTATTGAAAATGTGGGTTTATGAGCGCTGTGGTCAGCTCGGAATATGGATTGAGAATAAAAATAGTCTTTAAAATTTAAAAAGAATAAAAGAATGACGCTAGACTTGATCCAAACCGGTTACCACTATGAATATTAAACAGGTAAATTGTATTAACAACATCAGCAGATCTTTGGTAGTACATAATACATTTTATACCACAAGACGTGGGTTCGATTCTCAGCAACATCACTATTCGAATGAGTTTATCACTGTAAGCATTACATTTAATAAACTAACGCAGTCTGTATTCATTGTTTTTAACCAGCTACCAGAAATCCATAGCTGGACGATGGAGAGGTTTTGTCAAAAAAGAAAAAAAAAGAATCACCTAAAAACAAAAATTAAAATGAACTAAATCTCATGTTCTGTACATCATTGTCTAAGTAATACTATAGTGTCATCTTCCTCTTTATGTCTCCTCAAGGTGACAGAAAAACATACAACCTGTCCTATCATATGATTCTACCATGTTGGCAGAAACACAAACACACAATACATATATATGTACATATATAACACATAAAACAGCTGTTATTATACTTTAATTTAACAAGCATAACCATTTCGTCAAATATTTATTGTGATTCATAGCGCCGTAATAAACGCAACAATTCAATGCATCACATTTTAAGTGGTTAAAGATGCAGCTGTTTGCATGTATTGATGCTTCGAGAAATTCTCGGACGAATTGGCTCAAGTGGTTCAATGCCTCAAGAGGCTTCATCTGACCATCACTACAAAAAAAATAATACTAAACTCTGACAATCAAGACACTAAACTGTTGGAATGATCCCACAAACAACAAAGCAGGGAGACTGATTTAAATAGCCCACTAACACCAGGTGAGACAGAGCAGGTGAGGAGGGAAACGCTCAGAAAGAGAGTAAAGCTACTGAAAGCAAAATACAAACAAAACAGGAAATTTAACCAAAAAGAAGAGCGCAAAACAGGAACTGAACCCAAAAACACTTGAAGAAAACCATAAACTAAACAAAGAACGATCTGATGGAACAAGTTGTAAAATTCAAGTGCATTACTTTTGTGGATCGTCCTTATTCATTTTCTCGTGAAATGTTGGAGCTGACGTTAGTTTTTCACCTGCACAGACGATGATGAGCATCAAACTAAATGCTCAGGCCCCATGGTGGAATGTTTGATTGTACTTTTCCTCAAAAGGTGCTGACTCAGTTACCTGCAACAAGCGCTTGCAGGTGACATTGTCCAAGTAACAGTTTGTAAGTAACTTCATTTTGCTCATGCAATATATGACTTTTGCATATATTACTTGCAAACACCGTTGTAGTCTAACATTGCCAGAATTGTGTATCAATGATCAATTTCTGCTTGAATTGCGCAGAATATATTCTACATGGTAATATGGATTTAAAGTACTGTAAAATTGTGAAGTTTGAATACTTTTTACTTTGAAATATTCTAGATCACTCTATGATTTTCAAATTTTAAAAACAATTATAATCATAAACAAACACAGGATGACAGTGTAACAATATCACAACAATATTTAAACAGTTCCTTATTTTCTTTTATTACATACAATTGTTTGAGCAAAACAAAGTCAGTAGTGCACAATAACTAAACAAAGGCTACTAATGTTTTAAAGTCTTAGTTTCCCGCCCCTCAAAGTCCTCGTGTGTACAGACTTTCCCCCTGAATTTGTAAACGTTAACAAAAAACAACAACAAAAAATAAAAATATAAAATAAATATACATGTAAAATAATAATAAATAATATAAATATAAAATAGTAATAAATAATATGAATTATAATAATATATTATAAAATCAAAATATCAACCTAATCACTCTAGTACCGATCATATACCGAAACAACACTTGGTATTGACAGTAATGCTATATGGATCAATCTGTACTTACCTGCGTACTCATCTGCTTACTTTCCATCGAAGAACTTATTTATTGTGGTGTTGCAAGCTATCTTAGCGGCTAGTTTAGCGATGAGCTCTTACTCTTACTCGGTGAATAACAGGTTTAGCCTCGCCCTTCGGTGATAATAAAACTTGTAAGAAATGCAGTTTATTTGCCGCAATGTAGGTGATGTTTAATAACTTAGGGGCGCAGATCAGCACAGTGTATGGACATACGATAGCTGCCTCTGTCAGCCGAGGGGCCAAAAATAAATAGCATTAAGTATCAGGTGAGAGGGAAGCCGTTTTTATGATCGGCATGAAAGACAATCAGCTTTAGCCGATCACATACTTTTTTACGGAAATGGGCCCGATGCTGATCAATCGGGGTATTTCCAAACCCCAATGCCACCCCTTTATCTGCTATCTGTATCGTGTGTGAAGAAACTATGGCCTAAAATAAATGGCATGTTTTTATTTAGTTTTCAGATATTTGTTGGGTCTTTCTAGAGCAGGGGTGTCAAACGTACGGCCCGCAGGCCGAATCAGGCCTGCAAACAGGTTTTATCCGGCCCACGGGATGAATTTGCTAAGTATAAAAATAAGCCAAAATCTTTGAATGAAAGAAACTGCTGTTGTAAATGTGTCCACGAGATGTCGCAATAGCAATTCTTTGTAGATTATGCTACATACTGTATGTTTAAAAAAAAAACATATGATGTTAGTGCACCAGTCGAGGAAAACGAGCAAACTACATAAATGACATCCTGTAATTTGATTTTGATATCATTTTTTTTTTCTTGATAGATTGAAAATTAACAACAATGATTTGACTGACGAACATTATTTTTTCAGAAAGTATAAATAACGACAAATAAAGATATAATACTATTAACCGCAACATGTAAGTGTAAAAAAACCCCCAAAACATTATGATTTGTACATATTCAGAATGTGATTGTTCTATTTATAAACAGAGAAAACAATCTGAAGTTGTCTTTATTTTCAAGTTATCATGCCGTGATTTTACCAGTGCGGCCCACTTGGGAGTAGATTTTTCTCAATGTGGCCTCGATCTAAAATTAGTTTGACACCCCTGATCTAGAGCTTTTTGTTATGAACGTTTGTGAAACGTTACTGTGGAGGAGTGATTGCAACACTGTCGGCTAAAGTGGGGACGTGCAGGTGTGATGATGTCACACCCACCACCGCGT
This sequence comes from Entelurus aequoreus, assembly GCF_033978785.1. Taxonomy (NCBI): domain Eukaryota; kingdom Metazoa; phylum Chordata; class Actinopteri; order Syngnathiformes; family Syngnathidae; genus Entelurus; species Entelurus aequoreus. The sequence continues at coordinate 23,948,143 of NC_084742.1, read as the reverse complement.
TTGTTTTGCAGCCAAGCTAAGCATTGTGTAGGAAAATTAGAATTCAGAAAAAGAAAGTTAGGATTTTCCGAGACAGGTGTGTGACACTCACAAAGTAGCTGTTGAAGCTATCGCTGAAGTCAAACAGGCTCGCTCTGTCTGAGAGCGAGCGAGACAGCGTCAGAGACTCACAGCCTAGAAAATACAAGAAGACAAGATCAACAAGTTGTTTCGGAAGCTCACTGGATAATCTTCAAACTCCCACAATGACTTCTGTGCCTTCTTTAAGCTAAGCTAAGCTAAGCTAATAGTGCTATTTGGTAACAGTGAAGAGAAAGTCAAACACAAATACAAATAGACGGAATAGAAATTGAAAGAGTAAATGAAACCAAATTTCTAGGTATAATGATTGATGATAAATTGAACTGGAAATCTCATGTAAAAAATATACAACATAAAGTAGCAAGAAACACATCAATAATGAATAAAGCAAAACATGTTCTAGACCACAAATCACTTCATATTCTCTACTGCTCACTAGTGTTACCATATCTGAGTTATTGTGCAGATATATGGGGAAATAATTACAAAAGTACACTTCATTAATTAATGGTGTTACAAAAAAGATCAGTTAGAATAATACATAATGTTGGATATAGAGAACATACAAATCCTTTATTTATTGAATCAAAAATACTGAAACTCCACGACATAGTGAATTTGCAAACAGCTAAAATTATACACAAAGCAAACTGCTCCCCTCACCTCCCAGGGGGTGAACAAGGGGATGGGTCAAATGCAGAGGACACATTTCACCACACCTAGTGTGTGTGTGACAATCATTGGTACTTTAACTTAACTTAACTATAACCTGCTACCCAAGAATATACAACAATTCTTCTCAAAAAAAGAGGAGAAATATAATCTTAGAGAGAAATGTAATTTAAAACATTTGTATGCACGTGTAACGGGTATAAAAAATACTTTGATTATTTGAGTGAAATTCCTGCTAAAATATGTATATTGGTTTGTTATGCAATAAGAGGTCCAATTGCGCCATCTGCTGGTACCTGAAAGTCTGTAAATATGACCGCAAACCGGAAGCTATTAGTAGACTTCCTGTTCTCTGCTAATGACATTGAAAACAGCAGAGGTGCTAACCACATATTGTGTGTATGTGCGTTCTGATCACTCATTGCAGCTACCAGTAAAGAACCACATCATCCAATCCAGCCTGTGTGTGGGTTCTTGGCGGGACGGGTACACAGCAGTTACATTGGTGCCGTGACCTGAGACTTCTATCAAGTTCGTCGAACCGGTGACCGTCCTGCCTACCACATCGCTCCATGAAGCCATTGGTTCACAGTATTTGTGTGTTCACAGTTTGCAAGGGTAGCATATTTTGTAGTGAAGCTCATTATAGTGTGTCACAGCGGCACAGATCATTTTATGTGGCATAACAGTAACGTGTCACACTGGCTGCTGATTTATTGTATAATTTTGATTCTATTTGCCATTTTCTTATTGATTATTTCACAAAGTGGGGTGGACTGTACTGTATTGTGGCAGACATTTTTGAAGCATGTCTTTTCAGAGTAATCCACTTTTCCCAAAGTTTGGCACACCCATTCAAGTTGGCAGAGGCAGGGGTATGCTTACTCCCATCCCCTTTTCTGTTGATAGTCCTGCCCCAGGTGTTAGTTTGCCCTCATTAGAGGCAGTTTCCAATGCTAGCGTACATAATGCAGCTAACCAGCGCACTAGCTCTTATTTGCCTCAAGTCACGTCTACACCAAATCCTATTGGTAGCGTCTCTGAGTGTGTAGCTGACCAGATGAGGACTGTCATTCAGGAGATAGGTCAACAGTTAGCTGATAGCATCATGTCGCGTATGTAGCCAAATAACACTGTAACTCCTGATTCAACTTTCACACAGAATGTAACAAGCACACTGAGTCAGCCTAGCCATGTGTCTGATGTATCTCAGGTTCAGGTTGTCACACAGAGGAAGGTTAAGGAACCACCATCATTTGTAGGAGATGGGTCGGATTCAATTAAGGTGCATGAATGGGAAGATCTGATGAGAACATTCATTAAGAGGAGTAATGTGAGAGTTGAAGAGCAGGCTGAGGAGATCCTTATGCATTTGAGGGGAAAAGCTAATGATGTGGTAAAGTTCGGCATTAGGAACAGTAATATTGACATGTATGCTCAGCCCGACCTGATTTATGGTCTACTTAGGAAACACTTTAGCTGTACTAGGTACTCTTCTGTCCCCTTAGCTGACTTTTACTCGACTTTGCCTAAAGACCAGGAAGACCCCTATGACTACTGGCTGAGACTGAACAGAGCAGCTGACCTCGCCATTGACTGTCTGAGAGAGCAGGGCAAGACGCTGGACAACCCTGAAACAGAGGTGACTCGCATGTTTATTCGGAACTGTCCCTGAAAAGACCTGGCCCTCACTTTCAGATCCAAAACAATCGACAAATGGTCAGCGTGTGAAGTACTGGAGGTGCTGAACGAGCACCATGCTGAGATGAGCTGCAAAGCAACTCCCCCAGTACACACTGTGAAGAGGATGGACATCGCAGTACACGCAGCTGAGGTGAGCCATAGTCCAGCCCTTGACCACAGTGGTCACAAGCCACCTCAAACCCAGAGCCCTCAGTATGTCCCCCTAGCGGAGGTGATGGCTATGTTGGAAAAGGTTCTGCTGTGTGGGACCTCTAACCAGTCACAAGTGAGGAAGCGAGCTCCACCCAGGTGTCTTGAGAACAAAGTTGACAGGTTCACTGACATGTCATGCATTATTTGCAAAGATGAAGGTCACAGTGCTTTCTCTCATTGCCGGGAGAAGAGGCTTTGCTTCAAGTGCTATGCTCCAGGCCATTCACGTTGTGACTGTCCAGCGAGGAGGACCACACCACAGCCTCAGGAAAACTGACCGATCTGCACACAGGGGAGGACTGTGCAGATCAGCTAATTGAACCTCCAACCAGTTATGAGAAGCCCGACATGCTTGATATTGAATCCCTCTATGAGTCGCACAGCAGTTATAGTGGCAGTACAGTAATCTCACCCAAGAAACTGATATTTCAGGGATCCCAGAGAATAGCAGAGACTGGTAGCCTGTTCTACACGCCTGTACTTGTAAAGAATGGCCCCACGTTCAAAGCACTGTTAGACAGCGGGTCAATGGCCTGTACAATAAGTGAGTCTGCTGTTGAGTCCCTGCTGCAGCAATGCCCTAACATGACAAAGGACACAGCTGATGATTATGTCATTGTAGGCTGCGATGGACACCGCGTTTCCCCCAAAGAGATGTATAACCTTGATGTTACCATTTATGGATGCAGGATGATCGTTCCGGTAATGGTTGTACCTGGCCAGACAGAAGCAATTATCCTTGGCAGCAATGCTATCAAGCATATCCTAACTCAACTGAAGAGCACTGACGGCTACTGGAGGCTTGTTTCCTCGCCCGACAATGGTCAGACTGATGACCACTGCCAATTCTTGTCACTACTGTCCAACACAGAGAGATGGAGAGGTGAATGCATTCCAGATAAGGTGGGAACAGTGAAAGTCAAGAGTTGTGTAACACTGAAACCACAGAGTGAGCACCTTGTCTGGGGCAAGTTACCTGAGTCAGCTGTGATGTCAGTAGGCAGTACTGTGGTCGTTGAGCCGACCCAGTCTAAAGCCAGACCCAAACAAATCCTTGTTGGAAGGGTTATTACTCCACTTTGGGGAGATCGATGGGTGCCCGTTAAAGTCATTAACCCTACAGACAGAACTGTGGTGTTGAGAAGGAACACCAAGATCGCAGATGTGTCCCCCTGTATCGCAGTGGAGGACCTACCCAAAGCAGAGGAGGTCAAGTGCAACATGCAGTGTGTGCAGAGCGAAGATGTGCATCTGAGGTCAGAAGAGGACATGGTGCGTGCACTGGAGACTCTGGGCCTTCAAGACATTGATCTGAAGTCATGCGAAGTGTCACTGCAGTGGAAAGACAAGCTTGTTCACATTATTGAAGAATATGAGTCAATCTTCTCCAGACACAAGATGGACTGCGGAGAGGCCAAAGAGTTTGTGCATCGCTTCCACCTTGTTGATGACAAGCCGTTCCGTCTACCATACAGGCGCATACCACCAAGCCAATATGAGAAACTGAGAACGACTCTGAATGAGATGGAGGAAAAAGGCATTATTCAAAAGTCGAGCAGTGAATATGCATCTGCACTCGTTCTCGTATGGAAGCGGAATGGAGACCTCAGAGTATGCACTGACTTCAGATGGCTCAACGCAAGAACTGTGAAGGATGCCTATCCACTGCCGCATCAAGCAGATGCTCTAGCCGCACTCGGTGGAAATGCTCTATTCTCCACGATGGACCTGACATCAGGCTTCTATAATGTCCCCTTGAACCCTGATGACAAGAAGTATACAGCATTCTCATCACCCTTTGGACTTCATGAATATAACCGTCTCCCTCAGGGCCTATGCAACAGTCCAGCTACCTTCATGAGGATGATGATGTCAATATTCGGTGACGAGAATTTCACGAGCCTGTTGTGTTACCTCGACGATCTGATGGTATTTGCACCTACAGAAGAAGTTGCACTCAAACGCCTGCAGATGGTATTTGCCCGCCTCAAGGAGCACAACCTTAAGCTCACACCCAAGAAGTGCTTCTTCCTCAGGAGGAATGTGAAATTTCTCGGGCACGTCATCAGTGAAGATGGAGTTCGAACAGACCCTGAGAAAGTCAGAGCCATAAATGACCTAAAGGTCGCAGACATCATGGAATCTGATGGTAAAACACCTTGTCCTAGTAAAATCAGATCGTTTTTAGGCATGGTGATGTACTACCAAAGTTTCATCGAGGCATGTTCTGCGAAGGCTAAACCGCTGTTCAGGCTCACAGCTGAACCTAGTGCTCAGTGCAAGCGCAAGAAAGGTCGCAAACCTGTGAAGAAAGGAGGTCCTCTGAAGCTGACTCCTGCTGATTGGTCCGACGCATGCCAGACCGCGTTTGAGACACTGAAACACGACCTCATGACAAGTGTCACCCTAGCCCACCCAGATTTCAATGCCCCGTTCATTCTGGCTGTCGACGCATCCTTTGATGGGATTGGAGCTGTCCTGTCGCAACTTCCGCCTGGTGGAAAGGTAGCTAGACCTGTCGCCTTTGCGAGTAGAACGCTCTCTCGCTCCCAGCTAAACTACCCTGTGCAACGACTTGAATTTCTTGCCTTGAAATGGGCAGTAAGCGACAAATTCAGCCACTGGTTGAAAGGCAGACACTTCACCACATGGACTGACAATAACCCCTTGACATATATTTTGACCAAACCCAGACTTGACGCGTGTGAACAGCGGTGGGTGGCGAAGCTTGCTGCTTATGACTTCGACTTGAAGTACATTCCCGGCCCAAAGAACATCGTAGCCGACGCATTGAGCCGTGAGCCATTTGTCCAGTCGTGTGTGGGTCATCGCCTTGTCACTGAACCTTATGCCTCACTGTTGGAACAAGTCAACGGTGTGAATGACAGAACCGTGCAAGAGGTGTTCAGAATGTCCAACAACTATCATGCTGTTGTGGATGAAGGTCGTGAAACATCAGACGGGCCAGTGCAAGAGGCAATTTCACCGAACACAAGAGGCTCAGTTGCGTCAGAGGAAGTCGCTGCCATCTTCAGTGCTCAGTCCACTGGAGGTGTGAGTCGCATGATTGGGGCGGACGCTGCCTTCAGTCTTCTACAGAAGGAAGACCAGTCCACTGCACTCCCTCAGAGTCAGCTTGTTGGTCAACAGGAGCAAGACAAGACAATAGGCAGGGCCATGTACTTTGTACAGAGACACAAGAGCCAGGTGTGAGCGAGCTGTTGAGTCACATAGTGTGATCAAACTTCTAAAGCATTGGAGTAGACTGACCATACAGAATGGCATGCTGTACAAGATAAGGAAAGATCCCCAGATGAACAAGAAGATCCTCCAGTTCATAGTACCAGACTCTTTAAAGCAGAAAGTCCTCCAAGGTCTCCATGACTCAGCAGGTCACCAAGGCCAGCATCGTACCTTGTCTCTGGTGAGGCAACGATTCTTCTGGAGTGGCATGGAACGGGATGTTGTGAACTATGTTCAGTCTTGTCAGCGCTGCATAGTAGGGAAGACACCCGAGCCACACAGCCGTGCACCTCTCAAGAACATTGTCACCTCTGAGCCTATGGAGTTGGTCTGTATAGACTTTTGGACTGCTGAGCAAGGGAACAAGTCTGTGGATGTTCTAGTTGTGACCGATCACTTCTCCAAGATGGCACACGCCTTCCCATGCAAGAATCAGACTGCCAGGCAAGTCGCTCGTCGTCTCTGGAATGACTTCTTTCTAATTTATGGCTTTCCTCGGCGCATCCATTCGGACCAGGGAGCCAATTTTGAGAGCAAACTGATTAAGGAGCTTCTAGAGATGGCTGGGGTACATAAGTCCCATACGACTCCGTATCACCCCATGGGAAATGGTGTCACAGAGCGTTTTAACAGGACCCTGGGAGATATGATCAGGTCTCTTCCCCTTCAGTCCAAAGCAAAGTGGCCACAAATGCTGCAGCAACTTACCTTCTGCTACAACTGTGCAGAGCATGAGACAACAGGGTTTGCACCCTTCTACTTAATGTTTGGAAGAATCCCTCGTCTCCCTGTCGACGTCATGTTTCAACATGCTCTCACCAATGACGCTGTTGTCAGTCACTCAGACTTTGTGTCCCAACTGAAGAAGGATCTGCATGAAGCTGCTCAGATTGTGAAGAGGAACAGTCTCAGGGAACAGACTCGCCACGCCAAGCTGTACAACCGCAAAGTCAAGGGCTCACCCCTCGTCGCTGGAGACAGAGTGTTGATTGCCAACAGAGGTGTGCCAGGAAAACGCAAGGTTGCAGACAAATGGGAGTCGACCCCTTATGAAGTCATCTCAGTCAGACCTGAACTCAATGTCTACAGAGTCAAGGATTGCCTGACAGGCAGAGAGAGAGTCGTTCACCGGAATCTACTACTCTCTGTTAGCTTCCTGCCATGTGACAGAGACTTGGACAATGTCTCTGGGCACTCTGAATGTGACGTTGCTGCGCATGGAAGTGATGTATGTCCTGACGTGCCTGATATGGTGGAAGACAGTAATGTACGTACAGTCAACTGGCTGATGCGGACGGGTGAAGAGGAAGTCCATTCAGAAGAGGAAGTCCATTCTGAAGAGGAGGATGACTCGTTTGACCGGAGGTCTGATGCTGCTCAGTCCGACTCTCTCTCAGTCACCGCGTCCAGTCAGGACAGTCAGTGAGTCCCTGAAGATGTTGACTATGCTGCTGTTAATGGTGCGGAAGGCTCACCACAGTGCTCTGAAGATATAGTCACTGACACAGAAGTTGCCCCTTCCGTAACTATCCATCCAGATGTGACCCCTTTGGACACTGACTCTACTGACATGTCCCCTCCTGACAATATCCCCACAGACGTTGCTCCTCCTGACAAAGACCTTCAACAAGACATTGACCCCCACGGACACTGATGCTCCTGAGACAGCCATTCTTGACACTGACTTTCAGAACAGTGACGTTCCAGGCCCTTTAGCTCAAGCGATTTGCACACAGCCTGGCCGTTATGGTCTCAGGGATCGTAGTTCCATGAACCCTCCACAACGCCTGATTTGTCAGATGAATAAGCAAGTAGTAGATGAAGATTCTGTGTCCACAGTATCAGTTAGTACCTTGTTTAAGTTCTTTAGAGATGCAATTTCAGTTTGAGTTATGAAAGTATTTGACCAAAGAAGAGTCTAAGTAGTACTTGAAGCTATAGGAACAACATTTTGCATTTCAGAGGTGTAATAGGCATCTCTGAGTCTGTGTTTAGTTAGGAGATTGATCACATTATTTCTTTCCACACTCCTTTTTGAGAGAGTTTTAGAACTGACATGCACACCAGTTTTGTTCCTAGTAATGCACTTATTTTTTTTGTTTTTGTCTCAAGTGTTGCACTCCTAAATTTAGCAGAATTTCAGGGGGGTGTATGTAACGGGTATAAGAAATACTTTGATTATTTGAGTGAAATTCCTGCTAAAATATGTATATTGGTTTGTTATGCAATGAGAGGTCCAATTGCGCCATCTGCTGGTACCTGAAAGTCTGTAAATATGACCGCAAACCGGAAGCTATTAGTAGACTTCCTGTTCTCTGCTAATGACATCGAAAACAGCAGAGGTGATAACCACATATTGTGTGTATGTGCGTTCTGATCACTCATTGCAGCTACCAGTAAAGAACCACATCATCCAATCCAGCCTGTGTGTGGGTTCTTGGCAGGACGGGTACACAGCAGTTACACACGTACAACACTTAAAACCTTCAGTATATCAGTATGTGGAATTAAATTATGGAATGGATTAAGCAAAGCAATCAAACAATGTACTAATATGATCCACTTCAAGAAACTCTTCAAACTTAAAGGCCTACTGAAACCCACTACTACCGACCACGCAGTCTGATAGTTTATATATCAATGATGAAATCTTAAGGGGATGGGACAAATGTAGAGGACAAATTTCACCACATCTAGTGTGCGTGTGACAATCATTGGTACTTTAATCTTTAATCTTAATCTTAACATTGCAACACATGCCAATACGGCCGGGTTAACTTATAAAGTGCAATTTTAAATTTCCCGCTAAACTTCCGGTTGAAAACGCCTTTGGATGATGACGTATGCGCGTGACATAGCCAGTGAAACAGAAGTATTGAATCCAATACAAAATAGCTCTGTTTTCATCTCATAATTCCACAGTATTCTGGACATCTGTGTTGGTGAATCTTTTGTCATATGTTTAATGCACAATGGAGACTGCAAAGAAGAAAGTTGTAGGTGGGATCGGTGTATTAGCGGCGCACTACAGCAACACGACCAGGAAGACAGAGATGGATAGCAGACGCGTTAGCCGCCGAACTCAGCTTAACTTCCTCCGTCTCGCCGACCGCATCTGTGATCGGGTGAAATCCTTCGTCGCACCGTCGATCGCTGGAACGCAGGTGAGCACGGGTGTTGATGAGCAGATAAGGGCTGGCTGGCGTAGGTGGATAGCTAATGTTTTTAGCATAGCTCTGTGAGGTACGGTTGCTAAGTTAGCTTCAATGGCGTCATTAGCAACAGCATTGTTAACCTTCGCCAGGCTGGAAAGTATTAACCGTGTATTTACATGTCCCTGGTTTAATAGTATTGTTGATCTTCTGTCTATCCTTCCAGTCAGGGATTTATTTATTTTGTTTCTATATGCAGTTAAGCACGATGCTATCAGGTTAGCTCCGTAGCTAAAGTGTTTCGTCGATGTATTGTCGTGGAGATAAAAGTCACTGTGAATGTCCATTTCGCGTTTTCGACTCTCATTTTCAAGAGGATATAGTATCCGAGGTGGTTTAAAATACAAATCCGTGATCCACAATAGAAAAAGGAGAGACTGTGGAATCCAATGAGCCAGCTTGTACCTAAGTTACGGTCAGAGCGAAAAAAGATATGTATTGCACTGCATTCTAGTCCTTCACTCTAACGTCCTCATCCACGAATCTTTCATCCTCGCTCAAATTAATGGGGTAAACGTCGCTTTCTCGGTCCGAATCGCTCTAGCTGCATTGTAAACAATAGGAAAATATGAGGAGGCGAACAACTGACTACGTCATGCTACTTCCAGTAGGGGCAAGGCTTTTTTTTATCAGATGCCAAAAGTTGCGATGTTTATCGTCGTTGTTCTCTACTAAATCCTTTCAGCAAAAACATGGCAATATCGCGAAATGATCAAGTATGACACATAGAATGGATCTGCTATCCCCGTTTAAATAAAAACATTTCATTTCAGTAGGACTTAAAAGTGTTTACAAAGTACAAAGAAGAAGAATACTGAATTTATTTCATTTATCCATTCTTTCACTCTCAAAATAATCTTACTTATCTCATCATATGAAATGTAACTTACTTCACCAATTATTATTATTTATTTATTTTTATTGTGATTACTTATGGAGTATATTGTGAATAAATTGAGAACAGGAAGTGAACAAAAGTTGAGTTGAGTTGAGTTGAGTTTGAGTTTATTTCGAACATGCATGCATACAACATGATACATCACAATTTCCAGTTTCTCTATTCAACGTTTTAGCTACTGTTACGTAAAAGAAAAGGGGTAGGATTAAATAAGCTCTGCTTCTTCCTACTCCTTTTCGAACATGTTGAAAAGAGAAACTGGAAATTGTGATGTATCATGTTGTATGCTTGCATGTTCGAAATAAACTCAAACTCAAACTCAAATAGTGTGCAAACACAACAAACTTGTGTTTCAGAAGCAAACACGTCACTGCATCACTGTAAGCTAAGAGTCTTTGAGCAGGACAAAGTGTCTTGTTCTGTTGCTGGAACAAATCCACGCGGTGAGGATTTAATACATAACATCAGCCACTTTCTAAAGCCGGTTTCTAACAAGAGCTAATGATGTGTAAGAAAACCAATAGGCCTACAATAGATCCCTGCTACTCGCAGGGGTTATGCTCTAAGACTACGTGCAATTGGTGAAATACCGCAAATAATGAATATACCCATACGCATTTTTGATACTCTAAACCAGGGGTTCTTAACCTTTTGGACCTCCGGTCTCAATTCTTCCGCTACAGAGGCACCCGGGGTCCACTCAAAGATTAACACAGAATTAGTCATCTTACTATTGATTTTAACAGTATGCGATAATTATATATAACCTACTTACAGTTTACAACCTTCTCAAATGATATATGAGATTATTGTTTAATTAACACTTAAACCTAAGGCTTAGGTCAGGCTGATTGGAAAATAAGTAGTAACTAAATATCCTACATAAGAAGGGAGTCATAAATAACTGACAAAAAAATATATGTATGTACATACAATAATGTTGTGCTAATACAATAAACAATAATGAACATGTTTCTTAACTAAAGTGTCAAAACAATTAAAGTGAAAAAAAAATTACAGCATCAACACTTTAGTCACAATTTTTGCGCTTAAGAAACTTCTCTATGACTTTAGCTCTAGACTTCTTCTGTTTCTTTTAGTGGATGGAAAGTGGTGGAAAAGTGTATTACAACTGAGTATTCATTCGGACAAGAGCTGGGAAACATATTTTTTGGCGGCCCCCAAGTGGGCGTTCGCTGCCCAACAATGGGCCTTGAGTCTACTGTTAAGAAACACTGCTCTAAACCACACTTGTCAAACAAACTTAACGCCAGATCTGATCCGCCACATCATTTAATGTGGTCCACTTAATTTGAAAAGTGACTTTCCAGTGAAATGTGTTGTTCTGCATGTACTGTATTCAAGATGTTCCATGCAGTCCTTTTTTTTTTGTGTGGAGTGGTAGTGGGGGGTTACTTTAAGGAGGGGGTTAAGGAGTTAATAAGTATGACACCCCTCCTTTAAACCCCACATTATGCCTCTCAGTTATTAACCATATTTTAAATATTTTTTGCCCTGGAATAAACTATTACAGGCTTACAGTATACAGCATTGTACTAACAAAACGTGCAGTTACTCAACATCACGTCTTGTCAAAACATCTTCCTCTTGGAAAATGTTGAGTTTATTGACTTATGAGACAGGACCTTCTGCTGGATTCCCAGTTGCAGCACCAGCTTTCCCCTGCAGATAGCGCCATCAAACCATTTTCTATTTAAGTTACCGTAAAAAAACAAATACCATATATAAATAGATATTGACAACTTCAAGAAGAAAAAATAAATCTCTGAATATGGAGAGTGCGAAAATGAAAAGGCAGGGATCAACTGTACAGTCATCCCTCATTTATCTCGGTTAATTGATTCCGGACATGAACGCGATAAACAGACTTCCGCAAAGTATGAAATATCGATTGATTTTCATAGCTAGGATGTAAGATATGTTTACTACCTTCTAAATATGTATTCAACATAATAAGAGCCCTCTATCCATGAAATAACACCCTTTAGTCATCTTTACAATGTTTTAATGCAATATAATAATGCCCGTTGGGGCTGAGCCAATCATCCATCCATCCATTTTCTACCGCTTGTCCCTTTCGGGGTGGCAGGGGGTGCTGGAGCCTGTCTCAGCTGCATTCGATCAGTGGCCACAATACTGAACAGCAGTGTTGGGACTAACGCGTTACTAAGTAACGCGTTACTGTAACGCCGTTAGTTTCGGCGGTAACTAGTAATCTAACGCATAATTTTTTTATATACAGTAACTCAGTTACCGTTACTGCATGATGCGTTACTGCGTTATTTTACGTTATTTTTCTGTAGTATCGGCTAGAAACTGAAGATGTGAGTGTGTTTTATTGGAGCGCTCCGGTGGAAAAGAAGAGGCGTGCTTTCCCCCACCCACAGAAAGCACGCCTCCCCGCAGGGGAGACGTACGTTCCTCCAGAGCTGTACTTCGGGTCTAACAACCTTCACTTTACCCGGAAGAGGGTCTTTACAGCTGAGGGTGAATGACGAGCCCGGCGGTTTGTTGCAACTTTGTGACTTTATTGGACGCAGCCATCCAGCAAGCTAGAGCACCTACACGCACTCACTGTCACCGCTCCCTCACCTCTCTCGCCCACTCACTCACTGACGTCACTCACCTCTCATGCTGTCATATCTTAAAGGGCCACACACACACACACACATACGCTACTCTCATAACAACTAACAAGACATCATGGCGAAGCCAGAAGTCGAGTTTTTTAACATTAAGATTAAGATTAAAGATTAAAGTACCAATGATTGTCACACACACACTAGATGTGGCAAAATTTGTCCTCTGCATTTGTCCCATCCCCTTGGGGAGCAGTGGGCAGCAGTGGGCAGCAGCGGCGCCGCGCCCGGGAATCATTTTGGTGATTTAACCCCCAACTCCAAGCCTTTGTTGCTGAGTGCCAAGCAGGGAGGTTATGGGTCCCATTTTTATAGTCTTTGGTATGACTCGGCTGGGATTTGAACTCCAACCTACCGATCTCAGGGCGGACACTCTAACCACATGGAGACATTCTCAATACTTTTCTTTTGTCGAGCACAAAGAAAATAACATTTTAGTTAAATGTAAGTTGTGTCTTCGATCAAAGATCCTATCTACTTAGAGTTAAAGTTAAAGTGCCATTATGTTGCAGCTATTTAAAATAGTTTTGTCAATTTTTTCTGGCCTGAAATAAATTGGCCCTTTGAAACATATCTTTGCCTTTGTGTGTTGTATGTAGACCACATTGCTTTCTGAGTTCAGTGATGCAAATGCATGTCAAGTTGATCAACAGATTGTATTATTCTCCAGTGCAATAACAGTACTGAAATGAAGGCTAAAAGGGCATTAATGGGAGCCTTAAAAAAAAAGGGGGAAAAAAGAAGTAACTAAATAGTTACTTTTCACAGTAACGCCTTACTTACTTTTTGGTGTAAGTAACTGAGTTAGTAACTGAGTTACTTTTGAAATAAAGTAACTAGTAATTGTAACTAGTTACTGGTTTTCAGTAACTAACCCAACACTGGTGAACAGCGCACTCTGATTGGTTTGGTCTCCTTTAGTTGCCAATACTACTGTGGTATTGATATTTTAAGTTAATTTAGTCATTTTTATGCTTGAAAAAGCTTACTGTAGGCCAAAATGTTGTAAAATATCCCTTAAAAATGTGATGTGGTAAGGCCCAGTATTTGAATGGCGATGTGGCGAGAGATAACTGCATGCACTTTAGGTTCTTCTAAATACAGCCAGCAATCTTGGGGTCATTTCTGGTTTACATTTCGACAGTCACATCAAATCAGTAACAAAATCGGCCTACTATCACCTCAAAAATGTAACAAGACTTAGAGGGCTCATGTCAGCTCAAGACTTAGAAAAACTTGTACATGCCTTTATTACCAGTAGGCTAGACTATTGTAATGGTCTCCTTGCAGGTCTTCCCCAAAAAACTGTCAGGCAGCTACAGCTTGTTCAGAACACTGCTGCTAGAGTTCTAACAAAGACCAAAAAATGTGAGCACATTACACCAATTCTTAAATCCTTACATTGGCTCCCTGTACATCAGAGAATTGATTTCAAAATCCTCCTGCTCACATATAAATCACTACATGGTCTAAGGCCGAAGTATATCACCGATATGCTCCCACTATATAAGCCCTCTAGATCACTAAGATCTTCTGAGACCAATCTGTTAGCGGTTCCCAGAGTAAACTCAAATCAAGGGAGCGCATCATTCAGTCACTATGCAACAAATAGCTGGAATAAACTTCCTGAATATGTCAGACTCTCCCCAACTCTGACTACTTTTAAAACTAGACTGAAGACTTTTATGTTCACCTTAGCTTTCAGCTAAATCTTTTAATCTTTTAACTCTTAACGTCCGCACTGTTTTTATTTTATTGTCTGCATTTTAATTTTGCTTTTATCTTCTTTCATTTCACTTTGTTGTCTGTGAAGCACTTTGAGTCTGCCTTGTGTATGAAAAGCGCTATACAAATAAAGTTGCCTTGCCTTGCCTTGCCTTCTCCACTCTAGTGGACAAACTCACGTCTAGGTGTGGTGGCAGAGTTACTCCTGGTCACTCCCCCGGCAACTTCCACGCTTCCAGGGCTCAGCCCCGACTCAGAGCCCTGCCCGTTCGTCAGACTCTCACCGATGGCTGCCATGGCAATGGGCTTAGGCGGGCGCGGTGGAGGAGTCGGGGTGGAGGTGAAAAGCTCAGCCTGTATTAAGGAGTCCACACTAGGGGTGGAGTAGGGGTGCAGAGGGGGGGGTGGCTGATGTGCGGCTGCCGGGCGGGGTATCTGGTAGCCACTGGAGGCAGCGATTGCCACGGGGCGCAGGTGGAAATCCAGTGAATGCTTCCTTGGATGTGGAGAGGGGTGACATCGAGGTCTCTCGCCTGCTCTCTGGAGGTAAGGACTCATGCTAGAGTTCAGAGACTGGCTAAGGGCATCTGTTGTGGCAACAGATGTCCACGGCGCCGTCCGAGAGCCGGAGGAAGGCGGAGGGAGGCTGGTGGGAAGTTGGGAGGGCGAGGGCGAAGAGGAGGAAGAGGCGATAGAGGGAGTAGGAAAGAGGTGGTCGCCACTGTCGCTATCTAGAGAGGTGGAGGAACCTTGTGGAGGCCTGCAGGACAAAAGCAAATGTATTTGAAGGGCTATGCTTATCGCCATGGCAACTAAAATAGCTGAGGGAGACCTAACCTGATGTGGGTTCGACATTGCGCTAGCCACATGTAATCCTCCACACTGCCACCTTCCATCACCTGGGGGCGCACTCCGACAGGCTCGTAGGGGGCACCAGAGACCGTTACCGTGGCAATAGTAATGCCAGGGGAAGTGCTGGAGACGGGAACGCCATCATGTACTGGAAGAACAAAATGGTTGACATTAACATGAAATGTATGTCACTAAGATTTTCCATCCCTCGGTCCTCCACCTTCGTCTGTTGGGTTGAAGCCACACAGCAGGCAGATGGAGGCCACCCAGTGATTCATGTCCTCCTCAGACTCAGCCACCAGGTACCACGTCCTCTCCCCCGTCCTTACATCAAAAACAAAGCTTTTCTCCAGTTCCTTCTTTGTGAACGACAAGCCGGCGTCCACCTGCAGGACCGAAAGAGATGAAACCTCTCCTGGCAGGAGAACGAGATGTGTTGTGTGTGTGTGTGTGAGGGTACCTGCTCACACATGCTCAGGTTTATGGTTCTGATGGGCCGACGGGAATGTGCGTTCTTGTAATACTGCAGAACGTCAGGCTCACCACTCAGCCGGCCGCTACGCAGCACAAACCAACGCCTCTTCCAGGCCTACAGTGGGAAACCTTCATAAATCACTAACTCCTGTGTGTTTATGTGATCAATGTGCACAACAACATTCCTCCCCCCATGTTTCGCCAAACACACACAGGAAAAGGAAGTAGTGGGACAGGACTTGAGCTCGGCTTGACGATCTTCAAGCAGCATGTCGATGCTATAAGAGAGAGCCATGAGAGCTGCCACGACAACAGCTAATAATCTACGATGTTGTTAATCCGAGTGATTGAACACTTCCTCTCATCATTCTTCCTGTTCTTTTTGTTTTCTCTTTGACCCCTGACCCCAACAGGAAGTGGAAACAATGCCTCCCCCCCAAAAAAACACTTCCTCCATCCGGTCTCCGAACCAAAATTAACGGCAAACCTTCCATTTGCTTATTTAGACACGTGTTCCACCACTTCCTGTCCCATCCATGCGGAATACAACTCCGGGCTTTTGTGTGTGTGTTGTTTTCCAGATGCTTTGGAGGTAAGTCCTTGCAAATTTTCCAAGAGGGCCCAGCTGAGAGCGATTACAATGGATTGCATAACACACACACACACAATAGGGAGTGTGTACGCCGCTTGAACTTTGGTCCAAATCTTAGCATGAACACACATTTCTGCTGCAGCCGTCACAAGGCTCTGTGTGTGTGTGCGTTGACAGTGACAGTACACAGCTGAGCAGACAGTGTTTGTCTGCATGTCAGACATCACCAACATGAAAAGATACACACAAGCACGGAAAAATACTTTTACTCCTCAAAGTGTTGGACAGAAACCGTTATTTCTGAACACAACAATGATGGAGACTAACACGACTCATTGGCCAGGCATGCCAGATATGCAGAGTGAGTGTGTGTGTCTTTACTGGAATGTAAAACCAGTCAGCATAGCCTGACACAGCAGTGTGTGTTTGTTTTCCTGGTGAAGGAAGACATTTGCTCAACTCAACAAAGTACACTTTCAGACATTCCCATACACTTTTCCGACCTGTACTCACGTAACGGCGTAGCTTTTTCTCTGGTGGAGATTTCCTGAGCCAACCTGAACAGACCACTTCGCCATCTCTGCTCATTGTGGCGCCAACAGGGTCGTCCAACCAGCAGCCTCCACTTCAGTCACGTGACACTGAAAAATCTGCACTTACTCAAACTCGGTTCTCAGCGGTCGGCCCTTTTCATGTTTGATCCAGAATCAGATATTTTCTTTTAAGGTGGTCAGCAAAGTCATCCTCCAGGTATCAAAGGTCCTGCTCCTGAGTCCACCAATCAGAGAATGAGTGAGTCACAAGTCCTTCTAGAAGAACATCCTCTTCCCAGCATTGGCTCCTCCCCCATCCCAACTATTTGGACATTCCATCCTTGCTCCACTCCCACTTGTCTTCTTGTCTCCTCTACACTGGAACAGCCTGTTGTTTTCTTTTAGAGCTTAGTAAGACATTACGTTCTTTACTTTTTTTAATATATAACATGGTATGCACAAAAAAGTAGAGTAAACACAACACATCTAGTTTTGACATGCCTTTGTGAATGCTGACACCTAGTGGGACTTTGTGCTACTACATCTTTTGAACCGCATCAATTCTGGCCATGGTCGCCGACGTAGACTCGTTTTTTAAACCTCACTTATCTAAATGAGAGGAAAAAAACATTAAAGAGGTTTTTTTTTACAGTCATTTAGTTCATTAAAAGACGTCATGTTCATGTAAAATAAATATAGTCGTGAAACAAGGCTCCTGGTGACCGCACCCCGTCCCCAAGACAAAATCTAATTTAATTTATGTGAAACTATTTTTATACTTTGTAAATCAAAATCGAATTTATTTTGATGTATGTTTTTCACCAAAACGAATTCATGGTGTTCAATTATTATTATTATTTTTTAAAGATCATTAAAATTGTAGACTTTGCTACCTCAACTATGAACAGGATTTTAATTGACTACTTCCTGCTTTGCAAAACAAGTATTAATGCTGAGCACCAAGAACTGGAAGGGAAATCTACTGTGTTCTCATTCTATAACTAAGATTAATACAATTTCATATGAAGCACCCTGTCATTCATTCATTCACATTTTACATCAATCATCAATCAATCAAAGTTTATTTATATAGCCCTAAATCACGAGTGTCTCAATGGGCTGCACAAGCCACAACGACATCCTCGGCTCAGATCCCACATCAGGGCAAGAAATAACTCAAACCATTGGGATACAATGAGAAACCTTAGAGGGGACCGCAGATGTGGTCCCCATGGGCGACCGGTGCATTGGACGTCGAGTGGATCTAGTTAAAAGTGTGAGAGTCCAGTCCATAGTGGATCTAGTTAATAGTGTGAGAGTCCAGTCCATAGTGGATCTAGTTAATAGTGTGAGAGTCCAGTCCATAGTGGATCTAGTTAATAGTGTGAGAGTCCAGTCCATAGTGGATCTAGTTAATAGTGTGAGAGTCCAGTCCCTAGTGGATCTAGTTTATAGTGTGAGAGTCCAGTCCATAGTGGGGCCAGCAGGGGATCATCTTGAGTGGAGACAAGACAGCAGCGAGCGCAGAGACGTCCCCAACTGATGCACAGAGGAGTGGTCCACCCCGGGTCCCGACTTTGAACAGCTAGCAACTCATCTGTGGTCACCTAATAACCTCTCCACACAGGAGAGGGGGCAGAGCAGAAAAGAGACGGCAGATCAACTGGTCTAAAAGGGGTCTAATTAAAGGATAGAGTATATAAATGAGTTTTAAGATGGGACTTAAATGCTTCTACTGAGGTAGCATCTCTAACTGTTATCGGTAGGGCATTCCAGAGTACTGGAGCCCGAATAGAAAACGCTCCAAAGGCTGCAGACTTTTGGGCTCGGGGAATCACTAATAAGCCAGAGTTCTTTGAATGCAGATTTCTTGCCGGGTCATATGACACAATACAATCAGCAAGATAGGATGGAGCTAGACCGTTTAGTATTTTATACGCAAGTAGTAAAACCTTAAAGTTGCATATTAAGTGCACAGGAAGCCAGTGCAGGTGAGCCAGTATAGGCGTAATATGATCAAACTTTGTTGTTCTTGTCAAAATGCACATGAACTTATTCATGCAAAACAAGGCCCTCCAAGGATCGCAGGGCTTATACACACAACTTATTTTCTGCGATTAGGGCAGGGCAGTCCTGCGTCAAAGTTCAGTAATAAGGTTGCTTGAATCAACTTAACAACACCCCCTCACAAAAATGTTGGTTCCACCCAGGTAGCAGCTAACCTAGCAGCAAACACTTCACACAACACAGATGTCATAACGTCATCAAAGCTCACATTTAAGCATTCACACAGCACCAGCATTTTGGAACAAAGACAAGGTGATAGAAGAATGGGGAAAAAAATAATACATTTATTTGTGGTAGCATAGTAGAAAGTACAAGGCACAAGGTTCACTTTTGCATCTCATTGCACATAACTGTGGTGTGTTCAAGGACCCTCTACTGAAGTTAGTAACAGAGACACCTCTAGTTTTTAAAAACTGTGGGAGACTTAACCCCCGATGAGATGCATTTATAATATAATCATTACAATAATGATGCATTAATATAATTGGTATTATCCACCTATGATAATCCTACAGTATGTGTATAAACTAAAATCTACACTCTGAGGTAAAGAACTTGACTGATTTCTAATCATATTTAAGTGACTACTGACAGGTTGTATGGTTATTTGAATGTATGTGTCAGAAGCTGGCTTGTTGTGAAGTGTTTGCGATTCCAAAGATGCGGAGGACCTCAGGCAGCGTGCAGGTAACAAGATTATTTACTTCAAATACACAAGGAAACATAAACTGGGTGCTAGTTTAGCATGGCATGAAAATAGAGTGAAAACCGTACATAGCATGAAACAAACAACAAAAAACTAGAAACAAACCGTTGTCTGTAGCGAACAGTGTACAGCAAACAATGGACCAGCAACTAAGACAAGGAAAACACCAGAATATAAAGGGGAGTGATTAGGGGCAGAAACAGGTGAGGACGCTAATCAATAAACAGAAACCAGGTGCGGCTAATCAGCCACCTAGCAACAAGGAAAACAAACAAGGGTGCTGAACCAGAAATAACCAACAACAAAGGAAATACTAAACTAAACTAAACATGACCCAGGCAATGGATCATGACAGTATGTTTTGGCACTTTTTTGTTAAAAGAAAAAAAAAGAAAAATTTAAAAAACAAACAAACAAATCATATTTAGGGGTTTATCTAGATGTTTTAGAATAGAATAGAATAGAAAGTACTTTATTGATCCCTGGGGGAAATTCAGAACCACAGTTTGTTCACAATAGACAACAATAATAATAAATAATATAATATATACAATATATTATATATATAATATATAATATATCAATAATATAAATATATTCTACATATATTCTACATTTAAGTGCAGTCAAGGAACATATGCATTATACAGTCTGATGGCTGTCAGTATGAAGAGGCGATAGAGTCGTTCAGTGTTGCATTTTGGGAGTCTGAGCCTTCCACTGAACGTGCTCATTCTCTCTGCCAGGTCCGAGTGTAGTTGGTGGGAGGTGGTGTCCATGATGGCTAGGAGTTTTGCTAGACTTTTCCTCTCTGACACCACCGCCAGAGAGTCTGGCTCCACTCCCATCACGTTACTGGCCTTCTCTACCAACTTGTCCAGTAGATATGTTAATCCAATCTTTAAAAATTACAAAAACCTTTTAGGGCCGCTTTTTTTAGGGCTGGCATTTTTTTTAATCACAGGTGATTATAACCTTGCATAATTAACATTTTGCAAGGGAATATATACATACATATATATACACATTTATATATACATACATGTATTTATATATATATGTATGTGTGTGTATATATATATATATATACATACACATATATACACACATATATATATATGTATATATATATATATATATATATATATATATATATATATATATATATATACATACATATACACACACATATATATATATATATATATATATATATATATATATATATATATATATATATAAATACATATACACACATATATATATAAATACATATACACACATATATATATAAATACATATACACACATATATATTAGGGTTGTCAAGTGATTTTTTTATTTTATTTAAATGAATTACACTTCAGTGCTGTGATTAATCATGATTAATCACGGGTTATTATTTACTGCATAAATACAATTTGCTTAAGAAAATACCTCAATATTAGGATACCAACAATTTTGTAGTCAGAATGTCATAAAGGAATGTTTTTCTTTAATGTTTTACTGAACTGCAAATCGTTGGTTTGCTCAAAACTTGGTTACAGTAAGTACAGTAAGAATTAAGGGGACATTTTGAAAGTATTTGCAGTCATATTGCAAACAAGGTACCGTTGCTAATGGATACTGTAGTAAACGCATACATAAACAACTTGACAATTTATATTTTAAATGTGCATTTATTCTTTAGTTTAAACAGTTGTTTAAACAAACAAGCTTGTTTACCTTTTCAGATGACAATACTGATGTCTTTTTTTGGTACAATGCGACCCCAGCTCTTTGGGATTACTTAGAGGGGAACTGCACTTTTTTTCCCGGAATTATTCACAATCATTATGAAAGACATGACGACAGATGTTTTTTTTTTAATGCATTCTAAATATTAAATAAACGTAAATAGTAGGTCCGCTTACAGTGGAGCCAATGTCAATTAAAGTACCACAAAGTCTTTCATAATGATTGTGAACGATAGGCAACAGTCCGAAAAGAGTGCAGTTCCCCTTTAAAGTTATCAGCTGTGGTGTTATGAATGACATCTTCCTGCAGGAATTAGTCTTCACAAATATCAAGTAACTTGAGCAAAGGCATAAGTTAAACTTAACTGTTGTACTTTAAATGACAACATTGACACGGGTAAACCGCCAGCGTAGCTTTCTCTGTTTGTTGTCAATGTAGCGTTCACGCTATCGGTGCTATCATCAAGTAAGTGTTTCGCTTTAGGTTTAAACTTGGGGTGTGCCGATGATAATTTTTGTTGCTGCAATGTCAACAAGTAATCTAAATGTTATCAAAGTTGTCTTCTGAAGCAAAATTGGCCGTATAAAACAATGGCCGCAATTAATCTTCATTCATATTTGATGACTTGATGACACGGTGACAGAGGTGTTAGTGCTTGTGCCTCACAATAAAAGGTCGTTGGTTCGAATACCGTTCATAAGGTCTTCCTGTGTGGAGTTTGCATGTCCTCCCTGTGACTGCGTGGGTTCCTTCCGGGTCATCTGGATTCTTCCCACCTCCAAAGACATGCACCTGGGGATAGGTTGATTGGCAACACTAAATGGTCCCTAGTGTGTGAATGTGAGTGTGAATGTTGTCTGTCTCTCTGTGTTGGCCCTGCGGTGAGGTGGCGACTTGTCCACTTGTCCAAGCAGTATATACAGTACAGGCCAAAAATTTGGACACACCTTCTCCTCATTCAATGCATTTTCTTTATTTTCATGACTATTCACATTGTAGATTGTCACTGAAGGCATCAAAACTATGAATGAACACATGTGGAGTTATGTACTTAAAAAGGTGAAATAACTGAAAGCATGTTAAATATTCTAGTTTCTTTAAAATAACCACCCTTTGCTCTGATTACTGCTTTGCACACTCTTGGCATTCTGTCGATGAGCTTCAAGCACACTTGTGAAGTGAAAACCATTTCAGGTAATTACCTCTTGAAGTTCATCGAGAGAATGTCAAGAGTGTGCGAAATAGTCATGAAAATAAAGAAAAAAGCATTGAATGAGAAGGTGTGGCCTAAATTTTGGCCTGAACTTTATATATGAGTGTGAGTTATAGAACCCAAACTGTGGACATGATCAATAACCATGTCCAGGTACTTCTCGACTGTCACCCAATGCACGCAGTTGGTCGTTCTATGGGTGTTTGTGCCGATGGGTAACTGGGGGGATGTGCATCACATTTCAGTTTGACAAAAACATACTTCGCAGATGAAAGAACATATTTTAATCCACATTTAGATACACACAAGCAGTTAACAAAAGAAAATGTACCCCTTCGAGATTAGAGAGGGCTTGGAAACCATGTTGATAAACTCAGGGCATTGAATTGATCACAACTGGACTGTCTGGTATGTCTTGGAAGACAATTGGCCTCTCATCCGAGTAGGCTTCATCATTTTTTGTTCGTAGACTTAGATCTGAGTCGATGTGACTAATCTAAGTCTATGAGCACGAAATGATGAAGCCTACTCAGATGAGCGGCGAAACGTCTTCCAAGACAAACCAAACAGTCCAGTTGTGATCGATTGAATGCCCTGAGATTACAATGACTAGGAAGAATGAGAACATTCATATACAATGTTAATTAATGTACTTTAGAGTACAGAAGAATAAATTACAGTCAATAACATTGCATTATGTGTGCAAGCATATAGATTCACCGACAGCATGGTAGTGGCCATGTTTTGTTTAGGAAGAGGAGGGGCAACACCAAAGAGCTGGGGAGACACATGAGGGTTTCAATCAGATACAGCACACAATTAGTGAAGGTGAAGTGGTAAGAAATAATCAACATTAGAGTGAATATCAGACTAAAGAAAACTCTCAGTAACAACACCGCCAGGATGATCATGATGGTTTGGAACGCCCTTCGTTTTCCCTGGTTGATCTTATTTCTGCATGTTGACCCTCGCCCTGGTCCAATTAGAGCATAGAGAGCTGAAAGGCTGCAGAAGGTCACGACAATTACGGCTAGGCACAATATGATGATGTCCATGGTGAGTGAGGAAAGTTTGAACATCGCAAAAATGGCTTCAAGGATGCAAAACAGCCAAACACCTGCTATGGTGAAGTTTCGGAGTCGCACACCCTGCTTCTGCCTCAGCCCCATGTAGGTGACGGGATGGACCACCGCCAAATAGCGATCCACGCAGGTGAGTATGTGAAAGAGCACCTGACCGTACCATGTTAAGTAATATAACTCCATGCCCACCATTATGATGTATGTATGCTTCGCCAACATTACGTGAACTTTCATGATGCTGGCTGCCACACCGATCAGCTCGATGGCGACCATGTGGAAAGTGAACATGTCAGAGTGAGTGAAGGATGAGGTCTGACAGCAAGCGGCGTATAGGATGGAGATGAAGAGGGGGAGTAAGAATATGTTGGTGAAGTGATTCAGAATGAAGATGGGGCTCATGGGCGAATTGATGACGCAGGAAATGTAGTCCAGCTGAGATGACGAGTTCATCTGCAAGAAGACAATCCAATCATACTTATTTAACCTTTGAATGAAGATGGATGACACAAAGGCTGTCCTTTTGAATGAGGCTGTCGTTTACATTACAAATAAGCAAACTTGTCGATTATAATATCTAATGTTAGCTCGCTCTACGCTTTAATTGAACGTGATGATAAAAGAATGAAAACATACTTTTCTGAACCCACCTTGTCAGAAGCTCCTTCAGTCCAAACCTTTTAAATGATCAGTGTGATACCTACACAGGTGAGAGGCTGCTTTGCAAGTTGGAGAGCATCATGTCTTTACTGTACAAACTGTAACTCGACCCAAGCTCATTTATTTTCCACCACTGCACGCTCCAGGAAGCACGACATGCACGTTAGGAAGCATAACCATTTTTGAAAGTGTGATGAGGTGTGGGTGTTCACCACATGAAGTCATAATGCAGCTCAAGTATTTGCTATTTAAATTGTGCATGTGTGTGGTGGGGGTTTAGCTTTAACCCGTTTGAGAGAAGAGGAATTAAAATGCTTTGTAAGTGTAGCAAAGAAGATTGAACAATTCTTTTCTTTTCTTACGTTTTCTGTTTGGAACTTGTTGACTCAATGTGACCAGGAGAATGTCCGTTGGGATCTTTTCAGGCTTCTGTCATGGCTGCAACAGGGACAGGTTAATTAGATCTGATGGGGCTGCAACAATTAATCGGTTTATTTATATTAGAAAAAAGCTTCCATTTGTATTCTGTTTCTTGGATTAATTGTTTAATGAATGTAACTAATAAACTTGAACAAATTTGGACGGCATGGAGTTCCCAGAACTTTAGACATGCAAACACAGTGTCCACACCACCGCTGCAATAAAGTGCACATGCGAACTGTGGAGTGTACGGGTGCAACATATCTGACTGTATTGTTCTTTTACAGTTACGTTTCACTAATTTTCATAATGAAAAGCAATAAATAATCAAATGTAAACACATAATCAAAGACAAAAATCATGAAGTAAATAGCAACACCCAATAATACTGAAAACTGTTTTTAATATTTTCTAACGTGCATGTCGTGCTTCCTGGAGCGTGCAGTGGTGGAAAAAACATGAACGTGGGTCGAGTTACAGTTTGTACAATAAAGACATGATGCTCTACAACTTGCAAAGCAGCCTCACACCTGCTTCCTCATCACACTGATCATCTAAAAGGTTTGGACTGAAGGAGCTTCTGACAAGGTGGGTTCAGAAACGTCTGCTTTCATTCTTTCATCATAAAGTTCAGGTCGAGGCATCTAGCCAGCTAACATTAGCTATTATAATCAACTAGTTTGCTAACACAGACCCGGCTGCAGACAAATATTGAAGGGGGGTGTTACATTTTTTCAGGGGGCACCCTGCCTAAAATTGATTCCCGTTAGTCATTTCTGTAGTGTTAATTGTATAGGACTGATGTAGTTCCGATGAAGATGTGCAAAAACCTCTTTCTTGTTAAAAAGCTACAGCCTATATTAACTGTTAATTGTTCATGCACATAATAAATATTAATAAAGTGTTTGGATGTATTCATTAAATCAATGTATTCTTGGTTGCCAAAAAGGGATTCAAGGTAATATTTTGATATTGACAAACCTCATATGTGCATACATACATTACTAGAATAACCTTAATACTGTAGATGCACAAATGGGATGTGTCAATATCAAAATATTACTTTGAAGCCCGCCCAGGCCCACCCTTGATGCCGGGACTGAGCTAACTTTAGATATTATAATCAACAAGTTTGCTTATTTGTAATGTAAACGACAGCGTCATTCAAAAGGACAGCCTTCGTGTCATCCATCTTCATTCAAAGGTTAAGTATGATTGAATTGTCTTCTTGCAGATGAACTCGTCATCTCAGCTGGACTACATTTCCTGCTTCATCAATTTGCCCATGAGCCCCATCTTCATACTGAATGACTTCACCAACATGTTCTTACTCCCCCTCTTCATCTCCATCCTGTACGCTGCTTGCCGTCAGACCTCTTCCTTCACTCACTCTGACATGTTCACTTTCCACATGGTCGCCATCGAGCTGATCGGTGTGGCAGCCAGCATCATGAGAGTTTGCCTAACGTTGGGGAAGTATCCTCACATCTTGACGGTGGCCATTAAGCTAAATTACTTTACATGGTACGGTCAGTTGCTCTTTCACATACTGACCTGCGTGGATCGCTATTTGGCGGTGGTCCATCCCGTCACCTACATGGGGCTGAGGCAGAGGCAGGGTGTGCGACTCCGAAACATCACCATAGCAGGTGTTTGGCTGTTTGGCATCCTTCAAACCATTTGTATACATTTTAGCCTGTACTCAACCATCGTGGACATCATTATCTTGTGGCTAGCCTTAATTGTCGCGACCTTCTGCAGCCTGTCCATTATCTACTCTCTGATTGGACCAGGGCGAGGGTTAAAATGCAGAAATAAGATCAACCAGAGCAAACGAAGGGCCTTTCATACCATCCTGGTCATTCTGGCGGTGTTGTTACTGAGGCACATTTGGGGTCTGACGCTACATTTCATGTTGATGATTTTTCACCACTTCACTTTCACTAATTGTGTACTAGCAGTGATTGATTTTACCATGGCTCTCCCCAGTTCTTTGGTGTTGCCCCTCCTCTTCCTACACAAAACATGGCCACTGACGTGCTGTCAATGAGCCTGTGCTTGCACACATAATAGAAACATTCCTAGTTTGTGAACCTGTTCTCGAACAATGGCAATAAAAACTATTCTGATTCTGGTAATGTGACATCACTGACTGTAATTTCTTCTTCTGTACTTTGAAGTTCCATATCACAGAAGAAAAATATACGACAACGATAAAACAAATAAAAGAAAGTAAATCAGCAGAATTAAAAAAATAAATAAAATAAATGTGACATCATTGACTGTGATTTTTTATTCTGTACTCTGAAGTTTATCAATAATAAGTCATTTATTTCAGACCCAGGGAATCCATATCACAGAATTTAAACATATGACAATGATAAAACAAATAAGAAAAGTACAAGCACACAAACTAAAACACAAATAAAAAACAACTTGTAATCAAAATTGTTTCCAAGCCCTCACTAATCTCTAATCTCTCTATACTTTTCTTAACTGCTTGTGTGTATCTAAATTTGGATGTCCTTTCATCTGCAAAGTGTGTTTTTGTCAACCCCTCACAAGTGAATTAGATTATCTTCATTTAATTTGTGGAATAAACTACTTTGCAACACATTTTCATTACAGTTATATATAAATCTATAATACGAAGGTTCTGAGTAGTCCTGAGTTCAATCCCGGGCTCGGGACGTGGGTTCCTTCCGGGTACTCCGGCTTCCTCCCACTGCCAAAAACATACACCTGGGGATAGGTTGATTGGCAACACTAAATTGGCCCTAGTGTGTGAATGTGAGTGTGAATGTTGTCTGTCTATCTGTCTGTGTTGGCCCTGTGATGAGGTGACAACTTGTCCAGGGTGTACCCCGCCTTCCGCCCGAATGCAGCTGAGATAGGCTCCAGCACCCCCCGCGACCCCAAAAAAGGGACAAGCGGTAGAAAATGGATGGATGGATATACACTACCGTTCAAAAGTTTGGGGTCACATTGAAATGTCCTTATTTTCAATGAAGATAACTTTAAACTAGTCTTAACTTTAAAGAAATACACTCTATACATTGCTAATGTGGTAAATGACGATTCTAGCTGCAAATGTCTGGTTTTTGGTGCAATATCTACATAGGTGTATAGAGGCCCATTTCCAGCAACTATCACTCCAGTGTTCTAATGGTACAATGTGTTTGCTCATTGGCTCAGAAGGCTAATTGATGATTAGAAAACCCTTGTGCAATCATGTTCACACATCTGAAAACAGTTTAGCTCGTTACAGAAGCTACAAAACTGACCTTCCTTTGAGCAGATTGAGTTTCTGGAGCATCACATTTGTGGGGTCAATTAAACGCTCAAAATGGCCAGAAAAAGAGAACTTTCATCTGAAACTGGACAGTCTATTCTTGTTCTTAGAAATGAAGGCTATTCCACAAAATTGTTTGGGTGACCCCAAACTTTTGAACGGTAGTGTATATATATACATATATATATATATTTATATAATATACTGTATATATACAGTATATGTATATATTGTTGTGCTCGTAGCGTGAAAGCTAGACAACTTGACGTATAGTTGACACACAAAAACGTGTGCGTCGTTTATTCATCAAAGCACAAGCAAGAATGAACGCTTTCATCACAAACACTCAAATATCGCGGGAACAACAAACCCCCACCTTTGTGAGAATCTACTGACGGCCACTTAAAGGGGCCGCGCCGAATTACTCGCTCTTAACTGCACACAAAGAACAACATTGTCATGTACACAATAGAACAGTACGGTGAATGATGATGACAAAGTCAAATAACAGGTGTGGTGAATTATGTCCTTAAATCAACCGCTACACACGTCCCCTCAGAATTTGCCATCACAAAGGAAAAGTTAAAGTTAAAGTTAAAGTACCAATGATTGTCACACACACACTAGGTGTGGTGAAATTTGTCCTCTGCATTTGACCCATCACCCTTGATCACCCCCTGGGAGGTGAGGGGAGCAGTGGGCAGCAGCGTAGCCGCGCCCGGGAATCATTTACAAACTGTCAATGGACAGGGGCACCGACGAGCTGACCAGACCGGGTGCGCCGGACTGGTACAAACGTCGGGGAGTCAGTAGGGGGGACCGGAAGGGTACCTGTACTGTCTAAGGTCCCGGGGGCCTGCGTAGAAGGATGCATAACATTATCATGGGGCCTAGGTAGAACGGGCGGACGACCCCGGCGCGGGGGTACGGCCGTGGTAACCGGCTGACTAAGATCCAAGTGGGCCGCTTTCAGCCGGTCCACCGTGATCTTTTCAGACCGAGCCCCGATGTCCAACAAAAAATGCTTATCTCCGCTCTCTAGGACGCGAAATGGCCCATCGTAAGGAGGCTGCAGGGGACCGCGGTGAGCGTCGTGGCGGATAAAAACAAACGCTGCTCCCCTCAAGGAAGCGGGAACATGAGACGGCGTAAGGCCGTGTTGAGAAGTGGGGATGGGGGAAAAACTCTTGGCAGCATCAAGGAGAGCAGCTCGCTGCTTACCGGCGGACCAAGGTGCCGTCGTGCTAGGAATAAAGTCACCTGGCACCCGCAGGGGCTGGCCATACACCAACTCTGCCGAGGAAGATTGCAAGTCTTCCTTGGGGGCAGTCCGAAGCCCCAGCATCACCCAAGGGAGCTTGTCTACCCAAGCGCTGTCCTTCAGGGACGCCCTGAGCGCTGCCTTCATGGATCTGTGAAATCGCTCACACATACCATTGGCCTGCGGATGATACGCCGTCGTGTGGTGGAGTTTCACTCCCAAGCTCTCGGCCACAGCGGCCCAGAGCTCAGAAGTGAACTGAGAGCCCCGGTCGGATGATATGTCCGATGGGGTACCGAAATGGGCAACCCACGTACCAATGAACGCGCGCGCCACCTCCGCGGAGGTGGCGGACGTCAGAGGTACTGCCTCCGGCCAGCGGGTGGTCCTGTCGACTATCGTGAGGAGGTATGTGCAGCCGCGTGAGGATGGGAGAGGCCCGACCAGGTCCACATTGACATGGTCAAAACGGTGCTCCGGAACCGTAAACGGTGCCAGTGGGGCCTGCGTGTCGCAGTGCACTTTTGAGCGCTGGCATGCCACACATGTGGAAGCCCAGTCCCTAACGTCTTTCTTCAGGCCACGACCAGACAAATTTTGCAGCAACCAGCCGCTGGGAAGGTTTCCTCCCAGGGTGGGAAAGGCCGTGGATGGAGTCGAACACGCGCCGCCTCCATATGGCGGGCACAAGGGGCCGTGGCCGACCGGTAGCGACATCACAAAGGAGCGTAACCCCTGTGTCCTCAAATGGGACTTCAGACAACCGTAACCCTGTGGCTGCAGCCTTCAGAGCTTGGATGTCCGGGTCGTCGGCCTGGTCAACTGCCATTTGTGCAAAATCGAGCCCCACATGGACAGCGCTCGCGACGGCTCGGGAAAGGCAATCAGCAACGATATTGCTCTTACCAGCAAGGTGCTGGATGTCCGTCGTGAACTCTGAGACGTAGGAGAGGTGCCTCTGTTGCCGAGCCGACCACGGTTCAGCCGTCTTGGCCATCGCGAAAGTGAGGGGTTTGTGGTCCACAAAAGCTGTGAAAGGCCGGCCTTCAAGCAACGAACGGAAATGGCGTATGGCCAGATAGAGGCCAAGGAGCTCACGGTCAAATGTGCTGTATTTCCGCTCGCAGGGGCACAACTGCCTGCTAAAGAAAGCCAAAGGTTGCCAAGTGCCACCCGCCCACTGCTCATGCACTGCACCTACAACATAATCAGACGCGTCCGTGGTGATTGCAATAGGAGCATCGGGTAATGGGTGTGCCAGCAGGGTAGCGTTAGCGAGAGCAGACTTGACCCCCAAAAAAGCACTGTGCTGCGCGTCAGACCAGTCTACCATGTACTTGGGAGCAGCTCCTTTAAGAGCATCATACAGCGGCCGCATGAGGTCAGCTGCCCGGGGAATGAAACGATGGTAAAAATGTACCATGCCAAGGAACTCCTGGAGAGCCTTAACCGTGAGTGGGGGGGGGGGGGGAAGTTTGCGACGGCAGCAACCTTCGCTGGGAGGGGAACTGCCCCGCACTCCGTGACACGATGTCCGAGGAAGTCGATAACAGACATCCCGAACTGGCACTTAGCTGGGTTGACAATGAGCCCGTGTTGGCTAAGGCGCTGAAAAAGGGACCTGAGGTGGGTCACATGCTCGGCCTGAGAGGTGCTCGCGACCAGGATATCGTCCAAATAGACAAACAGAAACGGCAAATCACGTAAAACAGAGTCCATCAACCGTTGGAAAGTCTGTGCGGCACTCTTAAGACCAAAAGGCATACGTAAAAATTCAAACAGTCCAAATGGGGTGATGACCGCTGTTTTCGGGATATCAGAGGGGTGGACCGGCACCTGATGATAGCCCCGGACGAGATCTACCTTAGAAAACACAGTTTTCCCAGCGAGGTTGGCGGAAAAATCTTGTATGTGGGGGACCGGATAACGGTCCGGGGTAGTCGCGTCGTTGAGTCTGCGGTAATCACCGCATGGCCGCCAACCACCTCCGGGCTTCTCCACAATGTGGAGGGGCGACGCCCACGGGCTGTCTGAGCGGCGAATGATCCCGAGGCGTTCCATGGTCTCGAATTCAGCTCTAGCGATGGAGATCTTAGCAGGGTCCAGGCGCCGGGCTCGTGCGTGCACAGGGGGGCCCGTGATGGCAATGTGGTGTTCCATACCATGCTTGGCGGTAGATGACGAGAACGTGGGCTGCGCCAGGGTGGGGAACTCAGCGAGGAGGCGCAGAAAAACGTCTGCGGTGGGTAGCATGCTGGAAAGCCTGATGGAGTTTGTCGCGCTGAGACTGCACTTCTACGAGCGGAACGTAATCGCATCCACCAAACGCCTGTTTTTTACATCCACAAGGAGGCCGAAAGCACAGAGAATATCTGCACCGATGAGCAGCACCGTCACTTTAGCAGTCACAAAGTTCCAACTGAAACGCTGTCCACCAAAACACAGTTCCACATACCGTATTCCATAAGTGCGGATAGGGCTGCCATTGGCCGCTTCCATGGGGGCCATGTGACTCAGACAGCATGTCCAACCTTGATGCTGGCAGGACGCTCCTCTGCGCGCCGCTGTCACACAGGAACCGTCGTCCAGAGAGGGAGTCCTGGATGAAGAGCAGCCTGCCAGTACTGCCGACGCTCATGGCCACTGCTGAGCGCCGGCCCCGGCGTTTCCCGGCGGCGGTCCACAAAAACTACACGGGAGACGGCACCGCCTAGCTTTGGTCCCGAACTTTGCGTGGAAAAAACATAGTCTAGAATCCGGTTGCCGCCTGGGGGGCGCAGCAGCAGCAGTGAGAGTGGAAGAATCTGCCATGGGTCTTTCTGTCTCAGCCGGAAGGAATGCAGCCACATAGGTCGGTTGGGAAGCTAAAAAAAACTTATCAGCTTCAGCAGCTAGTTCGCGGCAGTCCAAAATGGTGGTGTTGGCTAAAGCAGCCCGCACCTGAGAAGGCAGGAGTCTCAGGAAAAACTGCACGAAGAGGAATCCAGGTCTGTGCTCACCTAAGAGTCCTAGCATGTTGTTCATTAGTTCAGAGGGCTTGCAATCGCCAAGCCCCTGCAACGAAAAAAGGCGGCTAGCTCGCTCCGCATCGGAAAGTTGAAATGTCTGTAAGAGGTGAGCCTTCAACGTGAGGTACTTGTTCCTCTCCGGTGGGTGCGTAAGGGCGTTAACCACTCTGGTCGCCGTTGCGCTCCCGAGGGAGGACACGACATAATAAAACTTAGTGTCGTCCTCGGTGATACCACGCAGGGCGAACTGTGCCTCCGCCTGGGCAAACCATGCGGTCGCGGAAGTTTCCCAGAACTCGGGCAGCTTTAGAGAAACCGCATTCGCCGTCATGGTCGATAAAAATCACTGAATCCGTTCAGTGAAGCGTCGGGGTCACCAGTGTTCGTAGCGTGAAAGCTAGACAACTTGACGTATAGTTGACACACAAAAACGTGTGCGTCGTTTATTCATCAAAGCCCAAGCAAGAATGAACGCTTTCATCACAAACACTCAAATATCGCGGGAACAACAAACCCCCACCTTTGTGAGAATCTACTGACGGCCACTTAAAGGGGCCGCGCCGAATTACTCGCTCTTAACTGCACACAAAGAACAACATTGTCATGTACACAATAGAACAGTACGGTGAATGATGATGACAAAGTCAAATAACAGGTGTGGTGAATTATGTCCTTAAATCAACCGCTACAATATATTATATATGTATATATATTATACAAGCGGTAGAAAATGGATGGATGGATGGATGTATATACATATAATATACATATAATATACATATACAAATACTGTATATATATTATATAAAAAAAATAAATATATATATATATATATATATATGTATATATAACTTATATATAGCTTTATATATAACTGGAATGAGTATGTGTTGCAAAGTAGTATATATATTATATATAGGGATGTCCGATAATGGCTTTTTGCCGATATCCGATATTCCGATATTGTCCAACTCTTTAATTACCGATACCGATATCAACCAATACCGATATATACAGTCGTGGAATTAACACATTATTATGCCTAATTTGGACAACCAGGTATGGTGAAGATAAGGTCCTTTTAAAAAATAAATAATAATAAGATAAATAAATTAAAAACATTTTCTTGAATACAAAAGAAAGTAAAACAATATAAAAACAGTTACATAGAAACTAGCAATTAATGAAAATGAGTAAAATTAACTGTTAAAGGTTAGTACTATTAGTGGAGCAGCAGCATGCACAATCATGTGTGCTTACGGACTGTATCCCTTGCAGACTGTATTGATATATGTTGATATATAATGTAGGAACCAGAATATTAATAACAGAAAGAAACAACCCTTTTGTGTGAATGAGTGTAAATGGGGGAGGGAGTTTTTTTGGGTTGGTGCCCAATTGTAAGTGTATCTTGTGTTTTTTATGTTGATTTAATTAAAAAAAAAAAAAAAAAAAAAAAAAAAAAAAACGATACCGATAATAAAAAACCGATACCGATAATTTCCGATATTACATTTTAAAGCATTTATCGGACATCTCTAATTATATATGTATATTATATGAATATGTATATATATTATATATGTATATATACATATACAGTCACGATCAAAAGTTTACATACACTTCTAAAGAACATAATGTCATGGCTGTCTTGAGTTTCCAATACTTTCTACAACTCTTATTTTTTTGTGATAGAGTGATTGGAGCACATACTTGTTGGTCACGAAAAACATTCATGAAGTTTGGTTCTTTTATGAATTTATTATGGGTCTACTGAAAATGTGACCAAATCAGCTGTGTCAAAAGTATACATACAGCAATGTTAATATTTGGTTACATGTCCCTTGGCAAGTTTCACTGCAATAAGGCGCTTTTGGTAGCCATCCACAAGCTTCTGGCGAGCTTGTGCTTGAATTTTTGACCACTCCTCTTGACAAAATTGGTGCAGTTCAGCTAAATTTGTTGGTTTTCTGACATGGACTTGTTTCTTCAGCATTATCCACACGTTTAAGTCAGGACTTTGGGAAGGCCATTCCAAAACCTTAATTCTAGCCTGATTTAGCCATACTTTTACCACTTTTGACGTGTGTTTGGGGTCATTGTCCTGTTGAAACACCCAGCTGCGCCCAAGACCCAACCTCCGGGCTGATTATTTTTGTTGATGCTGTTCTGTTGTGGTTTTTATTGTTGATTTTGTTGTTGTTGTCTCTCTGTCTTATCACCCTCTTGTCCCCACAATTTACCCCTCTGTCTTCCTTTTTTTTCTTTCTCTTTCTATCCCTTCCTGCTCCGGTCTAGTTGCGCCAAACATGAATATAAATCCATTTAACAATGTCAAATACTAATAAGACCACAAGAGAAGTATCCTACTCTTTTCTTTTGTAAAGTAAATGTGTACAACAAATATGGGCATCTACATCAACAATATGATTTGCCTGAGTAGCTAGACAGGACAAAAAAAATGCATTTTACCTGCACTTTGCCTGCGGTCTCTGCATCCTGGGGTCACATTTCAAGCTAATGATCCAGCCAGAGACTGGTTTGGGTTCTTGGAGGTAACAGATGACTGCCCATCAGGATGCCCTGGGTGAAAAGTGTACCAACAATTTACCACGTTGGAGAAGCTCTTTGGCTTGATGACTTACACAGGCAGACGCCCTTCCAAAACTCCCTCCCACCCATCCCTGTCATCTTTTCCAGCCAGATAGCCTGAGACAGCATGACCTGAGACCTTTCAGTCCCTTCACTGTTCTTCTGCCCCTTTGGGAGACAGATAGGATATGTTCCTAGAATATGTTCCTGTCTCCAAGTGTGGTCGTCGCCTGCTTTTTCTCTTGTGACATAATTGCCTCCTCTTCTGGCGGATCCTTCCGTGACATCGGCATTTCTTTTGGTAGGACCTCTCTCAAGATGCCATTACCTGATCGGCTTCTAACCTGGCTGACGATGGAAAGACATACCGTATTTTTCGGAGTATAGGTCGCTCCGGAGTATAAGTCGCACCGGCCGAAAATGCATAATAAAGAAGGAAAAAAACATATATAAGTCGCACTGGAGTATAAGTCGCATTTTTTGGAGAAATTTATTTGATAAAACCCAACACCAAGAATAGACATTTGAAAGGCAATTTAAAATAAATAAAGAATAGTGAACAACAGGCTGAATAAGTATACGTTATATGATGCATAAATAACCAACTGAGAACGTGCCTGGTATGTTTACGTAACATATTATGGTAAGAGTCATTCAAATAACTATAACATATAGAACATGCTATACATTTACCAAACAATCTGTCACTCCTGATCGCTAAATCCGATGAAATCTTATACGTCTAGTCTCTTATGTGAATTAGCTAGATAATATTATTTATTTATTATTTATTTATTATTTGATATTTTACGGTAATGTGTTAATAATTTCACACATAAGTCGCTCCTGAGTATAAGTCGCACCCCCGGCCAAACTATGAAAAAAAATGCGACTTATAGTCCGAAAAATACGGTACACTAAAATACATTTGCTAAAAGATCACCGCAATAAAAACACAAATTATTGCACACTCGTCCTCAAATAGACTTGTTCAGGAATTGAATGGGGATCGGAACAAATTATTCGTATATAGTTATGCCAACCCTTTGTTCTGTATGGCGCTGTCTTTGCTTTGCTGTAATTTGTGCTTTGCATTTCCATGCCACATTGCCTGTTGTATGTCTTCTTAACCTGTATGTTCTCAGCATCTTCAAGTCACGCTTCAAGTTATTCTTGAGCAGGATGTCAGAGGTGGCAGGACGTAACCCGATCCAAATGAAAACTCCCCTGAAGCTTTCCTCATCTGTGTACTGTTCATTGTGTGTATTCCATGAGGGGATAAGTAGCACATTACAGTTTTTGCAATTGCTAAAACACAATTTTGCAAACTACTGTGGTTTTATCAACATACTTAACACAAATCCTGAAAAACACACACCCAAACTGCAAAATACTTCCTATAGCCTGCAAAATGAAGTAAAGCATCCATTCATCATCTACCGCTTGTCCCTTTCAGGGTCACGGGGGGTGCTGCAGCCTATCTCAGCTGCATTCGGGCGGTAGGCGGGGTACACCCTGGACGAGTCGTAAAGTAAAGCAACTAAACTGCATTTAGCTGTCTTGACCCATTGCCGGGTCAGCTCTTGATTTATGTTTAGTCGCTTTTTTCCTATGTTTAAGTCTGTTTCTGTTCTCTACCCTCTTTCCTTCTTTTTACTTTTGGTTGCCATGGACACATTAAGTCAACGGCAGCTGAATGGATGAATGTTTTTCTTCCAACATTAAGACAGCTAGTCATCCTTCCCCGAGACGCATTAAATCTACTGTTGCTGACTTTCTGGATATTACTCCGCCTCCTAAGGCTCAAAGTCCGCCCCCACATGCTCAAGCCCTTCCCTACAAAGTTAAAGCTCCGCCCACCTCAACTACTCAGTCGATCACGATTCAAGCTCCTGCACTCCCTGGTTCCCCACCAAATCCGGCTCCCAGGCTTATTAAAGCCCACCCACCTGTCCCCATCGAACAGCTCTCCCCACGACCTCAAGATTTGAATCCGTTTCCTGAAGGGGGGCTAATGCTGGTATCCATGCATCTTGTGACACACAGCTTCCTTCAGTACCAGTTCCTTGTCCTGCCGCGCCACCACCTCCCTTAAGGGCCCTGCCAGCCTCTCCACCAGCCAGTGGCGTGCCGTCACTAGAGGCAGGGGAGGCGAGGCCTCACCTGCCATCATGGAAAGAAAAAAAATGTAAAAAGAAAAAACAATTAATTAAATTGTTATATGTATCCAGTGATTATACTAAAGTTATTTTCCATTTAACTTCACCAGTTTTAGATTATTTTTATTTTTATTTTCACATTTGCCGTTCAAATACTGAGAAGAGACGGTGCGGTGATCAGCAGCCAGTTGAGGCACGTCACTGATTTGTGCCTCAACATGGATTGTGCACAATGACTCGGCTAACTGCTGAGCTGCTGTGCAGTGAGACTGTATTGCTATATGAATTATATCAGCTAACTAAACTATGGTATAGTTTAGTTAGCTGAGGTATATAATGTACAGTGTATTTTGTCAACAACTGTATGTGTGTAACGTATTTCTTGTGCTGAGCATTCATAAAACTGCTGCAAAAAACGTACTGTCTGAGGCTCGCAGTAATCCGGCCTCCTGGTGGTAGAGGGCGGTAGTGATCCCAGAGATCATTCCTCGCCGCAGAAGAAAAAATAAAAAAATTAAAAAAAGTTTGCAAGTCAATTAGTGCAGCGATTGTTTATTTCCTCTCGCCTGGACTTTTATTAAAAACATGGAGGATTACATATGTAAAATAAAACAGTTTTCTAAACTGGACTTTCAATCGAAGCAGGAGGTAATAATTAAAGGAAGACCAACGCCGGAGCTAAAAGGTTTGCTTTTGACTTCGGGACAGAAGACCCGTTCTTTTCAAACGGCGTGGTACACACGCAAAGGCTGGCTGTGTGGATGTCCAGCAAGAAAGGTAAGACCATAATTATGTTTTTTTTAATTAAGTGTGCTTTTTTGTGTGCTACAGTTGTGTAAAGAATGCTGGTATGAGCTTTTAAACATAACCCGTTAACTGCTGCCAATCACATGGTGAATAAGATACTATTTAGGGTTCATATGTTTGTAAATCTGACTGTGATGATGCAGTCGTGCCTCACCAGACATTAACCTCACCGCACGCCACTGCCACCAGCGAGGGTGCTGTTGGCTCCGGCTTCACTTCCTGAAAGTCCGCCTCCTTCAACCAGGGACCCTCCTGAGAAGTAGTGTGGCATTAATGAACGAGTGGTACCAGAGGGTGCTGATAAAGCTGGAGATGGAGGAACAATTGTGTCCGGTAGTGGATCAGCCAACGCCACCCTCACCGCCAGTCCCAGCCAAGCACGCCCAAACAGCAACTACAGCAGCCAAGCTCGCTCCGGCTTCGACGCTCGATCAAGTCGAGCTCGCTCCGAGTTTGACGCCCGATCAAGTTGAACTCGCTCCTCGTCTCCAGTGGGTATCCCGACGACGCCACAATGCTCATCTCCAGTGGGTCTCCCAACGACACCACCATCCTCGGCTCCAGTGGGTCTCCCGACGACGCCACCATCCTCGTCTCCAGTGGGTCTCCCAACTACACCACCATCCTCGTCTCCAGTGGGTCTCCCGACGATGCCATCATCCTCGTCTCCAGTGGGTCATCCAGCTCTGCAGCCAGCCTCTACGTTGCCTCGAACTCTGCAGCCAGCTCCAGCCTCGCCTTCAGCTCTGCAGTCAGCTCCAGCCTCGTCACCAGTACTGCAGCCAGCCACCGCCTCCTCTCCAGCTCTGCAGCCTTCTAGACTTCCTGCCCAGCAGCCTGCGCAACCTCCAGCTTGCCTGCTGCGGAGGCGCCCGCCTGGCACACACACGCTTCCTCATCAGTCAAGAGTGTGGCTGTTCCATGGACACTTTCTGTGCCATTGGCAGCAAAGCCCAGGACCCGGACATGGATCCTTACGGCTGCTGGTGCGCATCTGCTGCTCACGCCCGCCTCCCCACAGGCCACAGAAGTGGCCGTTCCGTGGACGCCCGCCTCGCCAGCTGCAGTGGCATTCAACTAGCCGATGCCACCTGACTCGTCTCCGGTGGCTTCGGGGACACCGCCAAGTCCTCTCTCCACCCACCCTTGAGTTTGCACTTTTTCCCCCCCCTTGGGACGTCTGGTATCCCTCCTTTCGGGGGTGCGGGGGCTACTATCATCACGTCTTGACTTATGTTTACTAGCTTTTTTCCTATGTTTTAAATCGGTTTCTGTTCTCTACCCTCTTTCCTTTCATTTACTTTTGGTTGCCGTGGACATGAAACGATCACACCTTTTTTCTGTTTAGTGATTTGTGTCCACACCTGGTTTGCCCCTAATCACTCCCCTTTATATTTTGGTTTCTCCCAGCCGCAAGTCACTGGATCAATGTATGCTCTATGTGTCAGGTACAATCACTCTTGCTGTACCTGTAAAACTTTTCCTTTTGTTTATCATTGGCAATGGTTGCCTGCTGTAGTTTGAGTTTTTTCACCTCTCTGTCATGTTTTTACCTCTTATATGGAATAAAAGGAATATTAGGATTGTGCTGAAAATTTAAATTTCCCCTCGGGGATTAATAAAGTATTTCTGATTCTGATTACCTGCACACTACTCTTGCTGCTTCCTGTCCTCCGCATTTGTAACAACACTGCCTTTGCAGCAATTACCCGAACAAAACAATAGCATTGTCAAAGTCAAACTTTTGCACCAAGTGGCACACACATGCACATTACCAGATTTTTGTCGAACCAACTCCACACTGCTGGGCTTATAGTAAAGCTTATCTTTAGTATGCTTTGCAAAATACTAAAACAATTCAACTTGTAGAAAATTCTTCAGATTCACATGCACAGATTCCCACAGGTTCACATGCACAGAAATGATTAAAGAAATATTTTTTCCCCTCAAACAAGACACTGCAGATATATATACGTTGGAATTAACAAAAATATGTTCACAAAAAAACAGTTAACTGAAGAAGAAAATAGCAGAAAAAAATATAGGCAACAAAAATAATCAGGCAGCATCTTGCTGCACAGCTAGATCTGGCCACAACGCCTGGTCCATATTACAGACAAACTCCTTCCATTGTTGTAAAAGAATGAGGTGCTCACCAGTGGTGTTATTATAGTGCTCATTTCCTGACTGAAGTGTTTACAATTAAGCATTCAGGCGTTTGGCTAAGTGGGACATATATTGGCGAATTAGCTCGTTTGTCATTTTGAATAGCAGTGTTTCGAAATTGCAAACATGTGACTTTATGTCAGATTGTTGTGTCTTATGCAGAGAACTGTGTTCAGTTCATTTAAGAAGTGTCATTTTCAATTGCAAAATGTGTGTGAAACCGAAAATGTGTTTAAAGAGTTTTGGAGGTGTTTTTAGCTCTCTGTGTGACGGTAAAATAATTGTGCTAT
Source organism: Entelurus aequoreus (assembly GCF_033978785.1). Taxonomy (NCBI): domain Eukaryota; kingdom Metazoa; phylum Chordata; class Actinopteri; order Syngnathiformes; family Syngnathidae; genus Entelurus; species Entelurus aequoreus. The sequence goes on along the minus strand of NC_084742.1, from coordinate 23,907,846 downwards.
GGATGTCATTTTAGTGTGTTACCATTGGAAAACACTAATACACCAGTTCAGTGTGTTTGGCTGCACAAACCACCTTAAGAGAGCGCTCCCTCGTGGCCACAAACTGGAAATCAACATCTAAAGACAGGTTTTTAGCTCTGTGACACTGAAGCCTGTTAAATACTTTGAGGATCAGATGGATCTCTGTGAGCCTCCCTCGAAACCCAAATTGGGGCTGGATCACGCCAAAGTCACTGTGCCCTTCTACCTTACACACACACACACACACACACCAGACACACACACACAGAGTGAGAGTGCATTTTGAGGCGGTGGTTCAGCTTGACCCAGTTGGAGGGAATAAAAACAATGTTCTTCTCTCCTCACGTTCTTTGTTTGGGGCTTGTTGACTCAATGTGACCAGGAGAATGCCTGTTGCGATCTTTGCAGGCTTCTGTCATGGCTGCAACACGGACAGGTTATTTTGTGAACACTTCTAATTAGATTAGAATAGGGCTGCAAATACTAATCGATTAATTTGATGAAAAAAGATTCACTTCTATTTGTGTTGCTTTGATTAATTGTTCAATGAGTTTAACTAATAAACTTGATAAAATCCAGACTGTATGGAATACCCAGACCTTAAAACACGCAGACACAGTTTCCACACGACCGCAGCAATATTGCGCACATGAAAGCAGTGGAGTGTAGGCGTACTGTGTGGCCGATTTTATTGTTCCTCTATGTTACACTTCACAAACTTTCATAATGAAAAGCAATTAAAGGACAAATAAAGGACACATTATCAAAGACAATAATCCTGTGGTGAAGAATCACATTATTTTGACCCTACTTTAGCTAAATAAAGCTTTCAAAATGATGAGAATAAGTTTCCTATCGTGCATGCCGTGCTTCCTGGAGCATGCAGTAGTGGAAAATAAATGAACTTGGGTCAAGTTACAGTTTGTACAGTAAAGACATGATGCCCTACAACTTGCAAAGCAGCCTCACACCTGCTTCCTCATCACACTGATCATCTAAAACTGAAGTTCAGACTGAAAGAGCTTCTGACAAGGTGGGTTCAGAAACGTCAGGTCAAGACATCTTGCTAGCTAACATTAGATATTATAATCAACAAGTTTGCTTATTTCTAATTTAAATATCACCCATCTTCATTCAAAGGTAAACTATAATTTAATTGTCTTCTTGCAGATGAACTCGTCATCTCAGCTGGACTACCGTTTCTGCTTCATCAATTTGCCCATGAGGACCATCTCCACGCTGATTTACTTCACCAACATGTTCTTAGTTCCCGTCTCCATCTCCATCCTGTACGCCGCTTGCCATCAGACCTCTTCCTTCACTCACTCTGACATGTTCACTTTCCACATGGTCGCCATCGAGCTGATCGGTGTGGCGGTCAGCATCGTGCAGGCTTACGTAATGTTGGCAAATCAATTGCCCGCTATCAATGTGGGTGCTAGTTTATATTACTTAACATGGTACGGTCAGGTGCTCTTTCACATACTGACCTGCGTGGATCGCTATTTGGCGGTGGTCCATCCCGTCACCTACATGGGGCTGAGGCAGAGGCAGGGTGTGCGACTCCGAAACATCACCATAGCAGGTGTTTGGCTGTTTTGCATCCTTCAAGCCATTTTTTTAAAACCCAGCCTGCACTCACCCACCGCAGACATCATCATCTTGTGCCTAGCCTTAATTACTGTGACCTTTTGCAGCCTTTCAGTTCTCTACTCTTTGATTGGATCAGGTCAAAGGTCAAAATGCAGAAATAAGATCAACCAGAGCAAGCGAAGGGCCTTTCATACCATCCTGGTCATCCTGGCGGTGTTGTTACTGAGGTTCATTTGGAGTCTCACGATGAATGTGGTTGTGATTATTTCTTACCACATAACCTTTACTCATTGTTTGATAAAAGTGATTGAATTGAGCATGTCTCTCCCAAGCTCTTTAGTGTTGCCCTTCCTCTTCCTACACAAGACATGGCCGCTGCCATCCTGTCAGTGAGCCTATTCTATGACTTGTACACGTCATGTGACGTCATTGACTGCAGTTTCTTCCTCTGTACTCTGAAGTACATCAACATGTAATCAAAATTGTTTCCAAGCCCTCACTAATCTCTAAGGGCTACTGCATGTCCTTTTCTTAACTGCTTGTGTGTATCGGAGGGTGAATTAAAATCTGTCCTTTTATCTACAAAGTGTGTTTTTGTCAAACTGAGGTGTGATACACATCGCACAATGCCTCCCTCCCTCCACGCAAGCACGCACATACACACGCACACACATCCGTAGAACGACCAAGTACGTACATTGGGTTACAGTCGAAAAGAAGCGCCTGGCCCAATCTGGTCTTCATCCTCCAAGTTGGGTTTTTGGCACATGGAATGTTACCTCTCTAGGGAGGAAAGAGCCTGATTTGTTTGGGAGGTCTAGAAGATCTGACTGGACATAGTCATAGACCTCATCCCCCATTTTGCGGTCTACAACTCAAACTCCTCGCAAAGGGCTGCACCGTGTACTATGCAGTGGTAATTCCATTTATGAACCCCTAACTGTAAGAACTTTTCGATTTACAAACCACCGACCGAATAAAGATATCCTTTGTTGTGCAAACCTTGTCTCAGTGTGTGAACGTTTCCCCAACCCATTTTGTGCAGTATAGTACAGTCATTGTGGGCGGATTGATAAGCATCAAACATTTACTTTACCTCTAACACAAATTCTAAAGGGGCTGTTTGCAACATTTACATAGATGCCCAGAGCGCGCTTACTACTCATGTATTTGTTTACTTTATTTGCCGCCCTCTTACGGCTTCTAGGACGTAATGGCGTAACTAGGTACGTACGTAACACAGGCATTCGATTTGGGTGTTTGGTAGCTATGTCTTGACATGCTATGTTTTAATGCAGAGAACTGTGTACAGTTCAATCCAAAAGTGACATTTTCAATTGCAGAATGTTTGCCAAGCAGAAAATGTGTTGAGACTTTTGGAGACTTAAGAGGTGGTTCTGCTCTCTGTGTGCCAGTAAAAAAAAACTGTGCCTTGGATGTCATTGATGTAATTAATCAATTCCATTTGTATTCACATTCTGTTGCTTCAAATAATCGTTTAATATATGTAACTCATAAAATTGATCAGATCCGGACCGCATAGAATGCCCAGAACTTTGAACATGTGGACGTAGTTTCAACAATGCACTGCAATAAAGCGCTAATAAGAGTGTACAAACTGTATTGTTCCTTCACAGTTACGTTTCAAAAACGTTCATAATTAAAAGCAATAAAAAGAAAAATGGAGACACAAAGACATCACAGACAAAAATCATGTGGTGAAGAACCACACCCATTCATACTTAGAGCTGTTGCTACTATTTTGACTCTATTTTAGCTAAATAAATGATTAGAATAAGATTCCTGTCAAACATTTCGTGCTTCCTGAAGCAAGGAGTGGTGGTGAGCTTGGGTCAAGTTACAGTTTGTACAGTAAAGACATAATGCTCTCTAACTTGCAAAGCAGCCTCACACCTGCTTCCTCATCACACTGATCATCTAAAAGGTTTGGACTGAAGGAGCTTCTGACAAGGTGGGTTCAGAAACGTCTGCTTTCATTCTTTCATCATAACATTCAAGTCGAGGCATCTAGCTAACTAACATTATAATCAACAAATTTGCTTATTTGTAATGTAAACGACAGCCTCATTCAAAAGGACAGCCTTTTTGTCATCCATCTTCATTCAAAGGTTAAATAAGTATGATTGGATTGTCTTCTTGCAGATGAACTCGTCATCTCAGCTGGACTACATTTCCTGCTTCATCAATTCGCCCATGAGCCCCATGCTCATGCTGAATCACTTCACCAACATGTTCTTACTCCCCCTCTTCATCTCCATCCTATACGCCGCTTTTCGTCAAACCTCATCCTTCACTCACTCTGACATGTTCACTTTCCACATGGCCGCCATCGAGCTGATCGGTATAGCGGCCAGCATCATGCTGGCTTACGCCATGTTGGCGAAGCATCCTCACATGATCATTTTGGGCAGTGATTTCTATAACTTTACATGGTACGGTCAGGTGTTCTTTCACATACTGACCTGCGTGGATCGCTATTTGGCGGTGGTCCATCCCGTCACCTACATGGTGCTGAGGCAGAAGCAGGGTGTGCGACTCCGAAACATCTCCATAGCAGGTGTTGGGCTGTTTTGTATCCTTCACGCCATTTTTCTAAAATATAATTTGTTGTCACTCATCGTGGACATCATCATCTTGTGCCTCGCCTTAGTTGCCGTGACCTTCTGCAGCCTTTCAGTCCTCTACTTTCTGATTGGACCAGGGCGAGGGTCAAAATGCAGAAATAAGATCAACCAGAGCAAACAAAGGGCCTTTCATACAATCGTGGTCATCCTGGCGATGTTGTTCTTGAGGTTAATTTGGAGTCAGACGGTGAAAGTGGTTGCCATTTTTGTTTACCCCTTCAACTTCACTGATTGTGTGCTGATCGGGATTGAAACCATCACGTGTCTCCCCAGCTCGTTGGTGTTGCCCCTCCTCTTCCTACACAAAACATGGCCACTGCCGTGCTGTCAGTGAGCCTGTATGAGGGGCCGTTAGGGACATTATTCAGAATTACCTCTTACATACACTACTGAAATGCTCTCACATAAACAACTGAAATCTTTTTCTTTTATACACACTACTGAAACACTCTTATAAACACTACTGAAATGCTCTTACATACACTACTGAAATGCTCTCACATAAACAACTGAAATCTTTTTCTCTCACACACCCTACTGAAACACTCTTATAAACACTACTGAAACATTCTTACATACACTACTGAAACACTCTTATAAACACTACTGAAACACTCTTATAAACACTACTGAAATACTCTTACATACACTACTGAAACTCTTACATACACTACTGAAATGCTCTCACATAAACAACTGAAATCTTTTTCTTTTATACACACTACTGAAACACTCTTATAAACACTACTGAAATGCTCTTACATACACTACTGAAATGCTCTCACATAAACAACTGAAATCTTTTTCTCTCACACACCCTACTGAAACACTCTTATAAACACTACTGAAACATTCTTACATACACTACTGAAACACTCTTATAAACACTACTGAAACACTCTTATAAACACTACTGAAATACTCTTACATACACTACTGAAACTCTTACATACACTACTGAAACACTCTTATAAACACTACTGAAATACTCTTACATACACTACTGAAACACTCTTACATACACTACTGAAAAACTCTTATAAACACTACTGAAATACTCTTACATACACTACTGAAACACTCTTATAAACACTACTGAAACACTCTTATAAACACTACTGAAACATTCTTACATACACTACTGAAATGTTTTTGTCTCACGCACACACACACACCTGGAATTAATTTTCACTAGTATGTATAAACGGGTTTCACCTGTGCGTGTGTGTGCTTTTTACACGTGTGTGTAAGGGACAACAATTTCAGTAGTATGTGTGCAAAGATTTCAGTTATGTGTATGAGCGCATCTTACCATTGTGTATACGAGCTTTTTACCACTATGTGTAAGAGCATCTTACTAGTGTGTGTGAGCGATGTTGCATTCCGGTTCCGGTATAATCCCCGCCCCTTTTCAGACAAGTTTATTTTTATTTTTTTTAAAGCCAAGTTGTGGACAAAATGTCTGCCGACAAGTAGCTTAACCGAGGCGGGAGCTCCACTTCATATTTTGAGGGCTTCAGCGGAGAATATAATAACACTTTCAATGCAACAAGGGTCGGACTGCCGCCATGGGTCTCCCCCGCAGGACGCGGCACCTGAGCGGCCACACAGCGGTGCCTTTCTCCTCCCGACAGCCGCAGCCTGGAGCACTCGTTCCATTGCGAGTTTGCACCGCACACATGCAACGTTTCAGTTCATGGACATCGGGGCAAAAGGAGGAAAAGGTAATTAGACATTATTTATTTCTAAATGATTTGTTGAATCACACGAAATGTAAGACAACATGGCATTGTAGTGAGCTACAATGGTAACATGTCGAAATGTGAGTCACGTCGTGTTACGTCAGTAGCTAATCATATACTAATGATAATGGATTGCATTTATTTAGCGCTTATCATCGACTAGATAAGGGGTCCCCAAAGTACGGCCCGCGGGCCGGTTACGGCCCTCCAAAGTCCAACATCCGGCCCGCTGGGAAAAACAATTTTTTTGTATTATTATTTTCAATCTTTCTTTTCTAATCTAATCCATTTTTTGGTGTTCCCTAGCCGCTCAGGCAAATCATATTGTGTACTAGGGATGGGCGATACCACACTTTTAGGATTCGATACGATACCAATAGTTTTTCTTGCATTTTCATCGATACCAA
>NC_084742.1:23751438-23898938 GCF_033978785.1 Entelurus aequoreus | reverse complement strand
GTAGTTGATGTTGATATATGTAATGCACATAAGGGTATTCTAGTCAGATGCGCGTGTGTAAATATGCGATGTGTAAATATCAAAATATTACGTACGTCGTATCACTTTTTGTCAGGCAATATTACATTTAATGACAATTTTACATAAATGAATACATCCAAACACGTTGTACATATTTATTATGTGCAGGAAGAAATAACAGTTACAATTGTGTGTGTATCTTCTAAGCAAGAAAGAAGTTTGATCACATCAACATCGGACTAACTGACACACTCCGCTTCACTGCAGGTCCGCAAGCCACGCCCACCCCCCACAGCCACAGAAGAGGAAAACTGTCCTTTCCCGGGCATGATAACGTCTTAAATAATGTCAAACACGTAGCGTTACAATAACCAGGAAGATAAAGTGTTTGTCTCACACCTACTAATCAAGCATTCACATTTTGCCACAACACACATGGGGGAAAGTCCTATCTGGAAATACAGCCATATTAACTCCTAAACTGCCATTTTAACACACACTAAACCATCAGCACGCATCCAATGCTTTCTCGTGGCCACGAGAAAGTTTCTCGTGGCCACGAGAAAGTTTCTCGTGGCCACGAGAAAGTTTCTCGTGCGCACGAGAAAGTTTCTCGTGGCCACGAGAAAGTTTCTCGTGGCCACGAGAAACTTTTTATAAAAAAAAAAAAAAAAAAAAAAAAATATTAATTTTTTTTTTTTTTTTTTTTTTTTTATAAAAAGTTTCTCGTGGCCACGAGAAAGTTTCTCGTGGCCACGAGATACTTTCTCGTGGCCACGAGATACTTTCTCGTGGCCACGAGATACATGTCTAAAAAAAAAAAAATTCCCATGTCCCTTTAGGGCAGGGGTCTCAAACTCAATTTACCTGGGGGCCACTGGATGCAGAAACTGGGTGAGGCTGGGCCGCAAGAAAAGATTTCTTAAAAAAAATCTAACATGCACTTTTTAATGAATTCACCTCCTTTGAATGGCTTTCCCGCCCTAGCAACCATCTCACTCACCATGTAGCTAGCTTTGACTGCTGCATCGCTCTTTTCGCTTGCTTTCTTGACGAAATCTTGTTGCCTCACTAGACTGGTTTTAAAATTTGCAACCCGGTTCACTCCCCTAGTATTTTGCATACTCCTCAGCATGTCTAGTTGTATAATGACGTTTCAAATTGTATTCCTTGTGCAACGCAACTTTCTCTGTATCAACTACAGAAAAGAGCTATAAGGATTATTCATAAAGTAGATTACTTAAAACACACTAACATATTATTTATTAATTCTGGTTTATTGAAACTACAGGAGCTAGTAAAGTTACAGACATTATGTGTCATGTTTAAGGCTAAAAGTAAAACATTACCAGCAAATTTACAAAAAATGTTTGTCATCACTTCTGAGAATGAAGAGCATAGAAGAAAAGGTCATTTCAATTCTTGACGAAATCTTGTTGCCTCGCTAGACTGGTTTTAAAATTTGCAACCCGGTTCACTCCCCTAGTATTTTGCATACTCCTCAGCATGTCTAGTTGTATAATGACGTTTCAAATTGTATTCCTTGTGCAACGCAACTTTCTCTGTATCAACTACAGAAAAGAGCTATAAGGATTATTCATAAAGTAGATTACTTAAAACACACTAACATATTATTTATTAATTCGGGTTTATTGAAACTACAGGAGCTAGTAAAGTTACAGACATTATGTGTCATGTTTAAGGCTAAAAGTAAAACATTACCAGCAAATTTACAAAAAATGTTTGTCATCACTTCTGAGAATGAAGAGCATAGAAGAAAAGGTCATTTCAAACATCAGTATTCAAGGACAACTTTAAAACAAATGTGTATATCAGTGGTGGGGGTTAAACTATGGAATTCTCTTTACAAGAGATAAAAGATTGTAAAAATATATTCCAATTGAAAAAATATATAAGGACAGAACAATGAGATCATATGGACAGCCATAACTGTTTACATTTTGCTTTATATTTATTATTTTACTTATTTTTTGCCTAGTTTTGTATTTGTTTTGTATCATCCTGTGAGGTGTATACTACTTATTTTGTTTTTTTTGTTCTTTTTGTACATCATGAAGTTTTGCACTTCTTGTGTTTTTTTGTTTGTTTTCGTTATATTTGGATGTAATTGTTTGTTTATATGATATCATTAAGTAAGACTACGTACTATGTTGAAGGGGGCAGAAAAATATAAGATTTTTCTTCATCCTGCTCCTTCTCAGGCATTGGTGTGTAAATGTATAATTTAAAAATTGAGGTATAATTGTCTATCGATCAAAGATGCACATCAATGAAGGAGATAAATAAAAATGAAATGAAATGAAATAAGACACGTCGGGGTGCCCCTGTGAAAGAAATATTGCATCAAAAATCGTCTCTGTCTGGAGCCAACGGGAGGAGGGTGGGGGGTGGAGTTTACAGTTACGGTAGCACAATTAGCCCCGAACGGGTTAACATCACCACGTCTGTATCAGCGCTGGGGTCCAGTGCACCACACTTTTGTATTGTCGCTCGCTCCTTCGGCGGAGTGCTCGTCTTCCCCGCCCGGACTGTTTACAACGGGGGCGGGAGCGAGCAGGCGGGCGAGGGAGGGAGGCAGGGAGGGAGGAAGGAAGAGCGTGTGTCATAGAAAAGCGGCAAAATGTTTCTCTGCTTGCATTACGCAAGTGACATCAATGCATACTTGCCAACCTTGAGACCTCCGAATTCGGGAGATGGGGGGGGTTGAGTTGGGCGGGGTTAGGGGTAGCGGGGGTGTTTTTGTAGCCCGGAAGAGTTAGGGCTGCAAAGGATTCTGGGTATTTGTTCTGTTGTGTTTATGTTGTGTTTAGGTGCGGATGTTCTCCCGAAATGTGTTTGTCATTCTTGTTTGGTGTGGGTTCACAGTGTGGCGCATATTTGTAACAGTGTTAAAATATAAATAAAATAAAATATGACCACCCTCAGTGTGAAATGTATGGCTGTTCCTCAAGTATGTCTTGCAATAACCTGCGTGTGTCTCTAGAAGCCTCATACAACATGTGTCTGGGCTGGCACGCTGTTAGTATGGAGAAAAAGATGATGCGGTGACAGATTCTAGAGGACACTGATGACAGTGCCATCACGGCACGCCCTCGACATTGTCGAGAGCCTCATACCACAACGTGATTGGTAGATTTCTTCAGCTCCGCACACAACGCTGTCAAGCGCCATTCATTTAAAACTCGCGGGCCGCACTAACATTAAACTTTCATATTAAGGTGGGGGCCGCAAAATAACGTCTCCCGGGCCACAATTGGCCCGCGGGCCGCGTGTTTGAGACCCCTGCTTTAGGGGCTCCGTAAAATACAGACCATTTATACCACATGTATTATGGTCAATATATAATAAAAGTAAAATTAAAATAAATAACATAAATATGAAAAATAAATTTAATATTATATATAATAATAATTATATATTATATATAATAATAATTACATATTAGGGCTTTCCAATTAACTGTCAAATCCGAATCGCAAGAAGCTGCAGTTATTTTTTAAAGTTTGTGATATAATTAGCAATTAATGAAATATGAAATAGGCTAATGTTTTCGAAATGTAAGAAATCATGTTACAGATTAAAACCAAAATCACATTCAATCATATATTTCAAGATTTTCTTGGAAAAAAATAAAACTGTAATGCAAAGATGTATCTCTTTCTTATCTTGTTTTAAATACTCAAGCAATTTTCAACTAACAGTAAATTCCCCTGAGTGGAAATTATTTGAATTTAGGATAATCATCTAAACAAAAATATTCAGTAAAAAAATAAAATAAACAATGCCTGACACTGGATATGCCTGGCTGCATCGCTGTCGGCTGGCTGTGTGTGTGTTGCACGTTGACGACGCTCATTTGCTGTCTCCTGTCACGTGACTGGGCCAGCTCTATACTCTGCCAGGTACAGGGGTGTCCCAGCACATAGTAAGTTAAGTAAGTCATCAAAAACATCTGAAAGTGATGCTTGCACCCCCCACACGCCGTTTTTTGGTTTATATCGATACTTTTTTCAGAAAAGTGATGCCAAATGAGTAGCGTGTGAGTATCGATATATCGATACCACAGGATCGATACGCACATCCCTATTGTCTACAAATGCATTTCCCTGTATGACGTATATTGTCTTAGCAGTTTTCATGTGATCTGATTGTTACATTCTTATTTCAGAGTCACCACACAGCTGCATGACCATCTCAACAAGGACGGAATAAACAACCTCTGGATTCATGGAACTTCTCTGCACACAAATATATTAATTGGAATATTCAATACATTTCTCATAAACATATTAAATATCTTCTTTTTTTTTTTTGTCAAAAAAGGTTCCCTATGCCTTATTATTTATATACTTTTCAATGCTTCTTGTAGTCAGACAATAGATATTGTTTGTCTAAAATTATAGTTTAAGTTAATGTGTTAATATTTACACCTAGCCCCTAACCTAAATACAATAATCATAAGACAAAAAAATTGTGTATCACAAGCGTTTGGGACAAGTTTGGGGAGATTTTGACAAAGTGTGTGTGGTGGTGGGGGATGGATGACATTACTAGTCAGAACATAAAATAACTTAAAAACATCAACCGTAGAAACATAAATGTTCACAGCACAAACGTATTGCGGTTTTATTCTGATATTTGCAATAATAAAGTGGGCAACTTCATACAGGTCTGTATAACAGGTTCCTTATTTATTTATTGTTTACAAAATGTTTAAACAAAATGTTAATTTGCAGAATACACTGCACAAGTGAAGAAAACATTTTAACAAACCTTATTATTCCCATGTTGTCCACTGAATAAAGTGCAGAATTGAAGTGAAAATGTCTATTCCATAGTTGCCATCATTTTCAAGTGGGTTCACTTGTTGAAAAATGTTCATCGTTGTCTCATTAATGTTTACATCTATGTCTGGAATTACACACCGACAAGTATTGAAAGGATATGAATAATAAGACATAAGGAACCTTTCTGAGCCAAAAAAGGTTGTTTTCAACACACTGTTGAAAATAATATTCACAATGTTTCTATGTGAAATTTATTGAATATTCCAATTAATATATTTGTGTGCAAAGAAGTTCCATGAATCCAGAGGTTGTTTATTCCGTCCTTGTTGAAATGGTCATGCAGCTGTGTGGTGACTCTGAAATAAGAATGTAACAATCAGATCACATGAAAACAGCTAAGACAATATACGTCATACAGGGAAATGCATTTGTAGACAATATGATTTGCCTGAGCGGCTAGGGAACACCAAAAAATGGATTAGATTAGAAAAGACAGATTGAAAATAATAATACAAAAAAATTGTTTTTCCCAGCGGGCCGGATGTTGGACTTTGGAGGGCCGTAACCGGCCCGCGGGCCGTAGTTTGGGGACCCCTTATCTAGTCGATGATAAGCGCTAAATAAATGCAATCCATTATCATTAGTATATGATTAGCTACTGACGTAACACGACGTGACTCACATTTCGACATGTTACCATTGTAGCTCACTACAATGCCATGTTGTCTTACATTTCGTGTGATTCAACAAATCATTTAGAAATAAATAATGTCTAATTACCTTTTCCTCCTTTTGCCCCGATGTCCATGAACTGAAAGGTTGCATGTGTGCGGTGCAAACTCGCAATGGAACGAGTGCTCCAGGCTGCGGCTGTCGGGAGGAGAAAGGCACCGCTGTGTGGCCGCTCAGGTGCCGCGTCCTGCGGGGGAGACCCATGGCGGCAGTCCGACCCTTGTTGCATTGAAAGTGTTATTATATTCTCCGCTGAAGCCCTCAAATTATGAAGTGGAGCTCCCGCCTCGGTTAAGCTACTTGTCGGCAGACATTTTGTCCACAACTTGGCTTTAAAAAAATAAAAAAATAAACTTGTCTGAAAAGGGGCGGGGATTATACCGGAACCGGAATGCAACATCGCTCACACACACTAGTAAGATGCTCTTACACATAGTGGTAAAATGCTCGTATACACAATGGTAAGATGCGCTCATACACATAACTGAAATCTTTGCACACATACTACTGAAATTGTTGTCCCTTACACACACGTGTAAAAAGCACACACACGCACAGGTGAAACCCGTTTATACATACTAGTGAAAAATAATTTCAGGTGTGTGTGTGTGCGTGAGACAAAAACATTTCAGTAGTGTATGTAAGAATGTTTCAGTAGTGTTTATAAGAGTGTTTCAGTAGTGTTTATAAGAGTGTTTCAGTAGTGTATGTAAGAGTATTTCAGTAGTGTTTGTAAGAGTGTTTCAGTAGTGTATGTAAGAGTATTTCAGTAGTGTATGTAAGAGTATTTCAGTAGTGTTTATAAGAGTGTTTCAGTAGTGTATGTAAGAGTGTTTCAGTAGTGTATGTAAGAGTATTTCAGTAGTGTTTATAAGAGTTTCAGTAGTGTTTATAAGAGTGTTTCAGTAGTGTATGTAAGAGTATTTCAGTAGTGTTTATAAGAGTGTTTCAGTAGTGTATGTAAGAATGTTTCAGTAGTGTTTATAAGAGTATTTCAGTAGTGTATGTAAGAATGTTTCAGTAGTGTTTATAAGAGTGTTTCAGTAGTGTATGTAAGAATGTTTCAGTAGTGTTTATAAGAGTGTTTCAGTAGTGTTTATAAGAGTGTTTCAGTAGTGTGTAAGAGTATTTCAGTAGTGTTTATAAGAGTGTTTCAGTAGTGTTTATACGAGTGTTTCAGTAGTATATGTAAGAGCATTTCAGTAGTGTTTATAAGAGTGTTTCAGTAGGGTGTGTGAGAGAAAAAGATTTCAGTTGTTTATGTGAGAGCATTTCAGTAGTGTATGTACGAGCATTTCAGTAGTGTTTATAAGAGTGTTTCAGTAGTGTGTATAAAAGAAAAATATTTCAGTTGTTTATGTGAGAGCATTTCAGTAGTGTATGTAAGAGGTAATTCTGAATAATGTCCCTAACGGCCCCTCATAAGCCTGTGCTTGCATACATTCTTCTTCTGTATATTGAAGTACATCAAAATGTAATCAACATTGTTTTCAAGCTCTCACTAATCTCTTTTTCTTCTTAACTGCTTGTGTGTATCTAAATGTGCATTAAAATCTGACTTTTCATCTTTAAAGTGTGTTTTTGTCAAACTGCAATGTGATGCACCTCAACCCTCCTCTACACACCCGTAGAACGGCCAGCCTGGCGGGCAAACATACGGGTCTGAAGCAATGTGCAGTGGGTGACAGTCAGGAGGAGGTGCCTGCTGCAACCTGGTCTTCATTTATATATATTAAGGCTGTCAAACTATTAAAATATTTAAATGTTATTAATCACACTTTATTCATGGTTAACCTAAAATTAGTTCATTTCAGTTTCAGTTTCAGTTTATTTCAAGTATGCATGCAATACAATGAAATTCATCACATATTTCCAGTTGTTTCATTACAGCACGTCCGAAAAGGAGTAGGAAGAAGCTGAGCTTATCTAATCCTACCCATTTTCATACCATGGCAATTTTAGCCCGATTTCTTGTTGTCTGTAACATAACAGTGAACAAATAAATAATAAACAAATAATATACCACAGTAAGTAAACAAATATTAAATACATAAATAATCTATGTCTCAATAAAATATAAAATAAAAAAAGGTTTCTATATGTTCATCATACTTCTTGTTCTGTGTATTTTGTGAACACTTGTAGTTTGAACAGTCTCTTAAACTGAATCATATTGGTGCTTTGTTTGATTTTTTTGGTTAATCCATTCCATAATTTAAATATTAATCGCGATTAATCTCATTCTATGTGTCATACTTGATCATTTCGCGATATTGACATATTTTTGCTGAAAGGATTTAGTAGAGAACATTGACGATAAAGTTCGCAACTTTTGGTCACTGATTTAAAAAAGCCTTGCCTGTACCGGAAGTAGCGTGACGTCACAGGTTGAAAGGCTCCTCACATTTCCCCATTGTTTACACCAGCAGCGAGGGCGATTCGGACCGAGAAAGCGACGATTACCCCATTAATTTGAGCCAGGATGAAAGATTTGTGGATGAGGAACGTGAGAGTGAAGGACTAGAGTGCAGTGCAGGACGCATCTTTTTTCGCTCTGACCCTAACTTAGGTACAAGCTGGCTCATTGGATTCCACACTCTCTCCTTTTTCTATTGTGGATCACGGATTTGTATTTTAAACCACCTCGGATACTATATCCTCTTGAAAATGAGAGTCGAGAACGCGAAATGGACATTCACAGTGACTTTTATCTCCACGACAATACATCGGTGAAGCACTTTAGCTTCGGAGCTAACGTGATAGCATCGTGCTTAAATGCAGATAGAAACAAAAGAAATAAACCCCTGACTGGAAGGATAGACATAAAATCAACAATACTATTAAACCATGGACCTGTAAATACACGGTTAATGCTTTCAGCCTGGCGAAGCTTAACAATGCTGTTGCTAACGACGCCATTGAAGCTAACTTAGCAACGGGACCTCACAGAGCTATGCTAAAAACATTAGCTATCCACCTACGCCAGCCAGCCCTCATCTGCTCATCAACACCCGGCTGGCCTGCGCTACCATCTTCAGCCAGGCATACTGCGTCATCAACTCCACTGCCACGTAGGACACAGCAGCGGACAGCTGAGAAGAGGAGAACTACCAATAAACCTCCCCAGCAAGCAAGTGTCCAACTAAAGAACAGGTTTGCCCCACTGTTGATGGACAATGGATCCCCCTCTGATTGCCTGAATAACCCACCATCACCACGCAGAAGGGTAAGACCTGCTAACTTTACACCACAGAGAAAGCTAACGAGAGCTCCTGAAAATCTGATTGTGGGGGACTTTTCTGTAAAAGATATGAAAAGCAATAATAACACCAAAGTACTCTGCTTTCCGAAGGATATGGTATCTGACATGGAAAAAAGAATCCTGGAAATTGTCGCTGCACACCCAAATGTGAAAAATATCATCCTGCACATTGGTTTTAATGACATTGTAAAACAACAATCAAGAGAGCTGAAAGAGCACTTCAATAAACTCTTTGAAACAGTCAGCGCTGTGAATGCTGACGTTTTTATCAGTGGTCCTCTACCCCCAATCAGGAGAGGAGCTGAGAGATTCAGTAGACTTTACTCGCTGAATGAGTGGCTATCAAGTGCACTTCTTGCTCGTTCAATGCATTTTATTGACAATTTTAGCTTTTTCTGGGACCGCAGGCATCTTTTTAAGGCAGACGGACTTTGCCTGAATAAGATGGGAGTAAAGCTATTCATGAACAACATGTTTCACTTCCTGCATCTTGCATCTATCATCACTGCCAAGGACAAGAGACAAGAGGAGCCACCGAGGAAGGAAGACACAACACAGCCTATCAGGAACGTCGAAGGAGGACCGCCACTGCAAAAGGAGAACGTCGACCATGAGATACACCAGAGCAAAGAGGAGAGGTGTCTATCCTCCTCTACCGCCCCTCCCTCCATTCTGAATGCATGTGAAGATCCCTCCCCCACATCCCCCAAGCCATCCACGTCTCCATCTTTCTCCCTCCCTCAAGTAGACCTTTCTCCCCCCTTCTCCCCCTTGGAGTTCCGGGAGCTACCCCCACTCACGCCCCACCCTACTCAGATTTTTACCCCCCTAGATCATCGCTCACCTCCACCACCCCCTCCACGAAGGCGTGCTCCACAACCCCCCAGCCATACTTCACCTTTAGCACGCCAACCCCTTACACGCCCTCAACGTCCACCTTCAGTAGTTCGTCCCAGCTCTGACGCTGCTCACTCCCCCTCCCCCTTACGGCAAACCCCGCCTCGCCCTGACAGCAGTCCTGAATATTTCTGATACAGAAAAGGGTTCAGCAGTAGACCACATTATCAGCTGGGCCCAAGGTTGCCTACATCAAATCATGGCACCTTCTACATCCCTGTTGTGACTACCAAGAGAGTAAACATTGGGAAACTTAGCCACCCTGCTAACCTAAACAATCTCATTCCTATTATCTCCAAATCAAAGCCAACATCGAAGCCTGTCAATAACACCATCAGGATGGGTCTGCTCAATGTCAGGTCTCTGAATAGCAAATCATTTTTAGTCAATGATTTTATTAGCACTTCTAAACTTGACTTTATGTTTTTAACTGAAACATGGCTGGAACAAAATAACAGTGCAAGCATTCTGATCGAGACAGCACCCCCCAACTATAACTTCATTGATATATGTAGATCGGGGAAAAGAGGTGGAGGGGTTGCTGCTATATTTAAAAACATGTTTCAGGGGAAACAGATGTCACTCGGTGAGTTTACATCATTTGAATACCTGTGTGCTGTGTTGAAATGCTCTCCCAAAATTCTCTTGTTAATTATCTACAGGCCACCTAAATATTCTGCAAATTTTTTTGATGATTTTACTGAACTATTGTCTAGCATCTCCACTGACTTTGACTGCCTGGTTATAACTGGTGATTTTAATTTTCATATTGACGATTTAAATGACAAGGGCGCAAAAGAACTTTTTACTATTTTAGACACATTTGAACTGTCTCAACATGTGAAAGAGGCTACACATTATAAGGGACACACCCTGGACCTGATTATCACAAAAGGTCTCAATGTTTCTGATGTTCTTGTGATTGATCCTTCATTGTCTGATCATTTCTGTGTTTTCTTTAATATTTCTGTAATTCCGGACACACAAACAGAATCAAAGAATGTCAAAAAGCGGTACATAAATGAACATGCTAATGTCCTCTTTAAAAACGCCATCTCCTCACTACCACCTCTAAACCCATGTCATGCTGATGATCTTGTAAGCAACTTTAATTCCAAAATTGTGAATATCATAGATATCATTGCACCTGTTACAGTTAAAACGATTTCTGGCAAGCAAAAGGCACCCTGGAGAAAATCTGCTGCTGTAACAGCCCAGAGAAGAGAGTGCAGGAAGGCTGAACGAATCTGGCGGAATACAAAACTTCATATTCACCATGACATCTATAAAGAGAGCCTCCAGGCCTACAATTTAGTCTTAAAAAGTGCTAGAGAAACATTCTTCTCCAATATCATAAACAGCAACACAAATAAGGCCAAAACCCTATTCACAATCGTTGACAGACTGACTAAACCCCCAACACAAATACCAGCCGAACTCCATTCCACGCAGAAATGCAATGACTTTGCATTCTTTTATACTGATAAAATTGAAGGCATCAGACGCACCATCAATATCTCAAGTAAAAAAGTTGGATCACCACCCCATTTAGGCAAAAGTAACACAGCAATGATGGCAAGCTTTAATGCCATAGACTCTAAAACTCTAGTGGAAACGGTGACAGCTCTAAAGTCATCCACCTGCTGCCTTGATGTTTTACCTACCAACTTCTTTAAGAATGTTTTTGACTGCCTATCAACAGACATCTTGCAAATAGTTAATAATTCTATTAAATCGGGCAATTTCCCGAAGGCTTTCAAAACTGCAGTCATTAAACCTCTTCTAAAAAAGCAGAGCCTAGATGCCTCTGTTATCAACAACTACAGACCAATTTCAAATCTACCATTCATAAGTAAAATAATTGAGAAAGTTGTCCTCCAACAACTAAATCACTTCTTGGCTTCTACTGGCTGCCACAACAACTTCCAGTCAGGATTTCGACCTCTTCATAGCACAGAGACGGCCCTTCTTAAAGTTATAAATGACATCCGTCTAAACACAGACTCTGGCAAAACTTCAGTATTAATGCTTTTGGACCTCAGTGCTGCATTTGACACTGTCGACCACTCAATACTTTTGGACAGGTTGGAAAACTGGGTGGGGATCTCAGGCACAGTTTTAAGCTGGTTCAAGTCATATCTACAAGATAGGAACTATTTTGTTTCCATTGGTGACTTTGTATCAGAACCAACCAACGTAACGTGTGGAGTCCCCCAAGGTTCAATCTTGGGGCCGACTTTATTTAACATCTATATGCTCCCACTAGGACAAATCATGCAAAATAATAACATTGACCATCATTGCTATGCCGATGACACCCAAATCTATGTAGCGCTATCACCAAATGACTATCGCCCCATAGATCTTCTGTGCCAGTGCATTGAGCAAGTCAAACACTGGATGTGCCAAAATTTCCTACAACTAAATGAAGATAAAACTGAGATAATTGTTTTTGGTGCTAAAAAAGAAAGGTTTAAAGTCATCCAACACCTTCAATCACTGTCCCTGAAAACCTCAAATAAAGCCAGAAATCTTGGGGTTATTTTAGATTCTGATTTACATTTCGACAGTCACATCAAATCAGTAACAAAATCGGCCTACTATCACCTCAAAAATGTAAAAAGACTTAGAGGGCTCATGTCAGCTCAAGACTTTGAAAAACTTGTACATGCCTTTATTACCAGTAGGCTAGACTATTGTAATGGTCTCCTTGCAGGTCTTCCCAAAAAAACTGTCAGGCAGCTACAGCTTGTTCAGAACGCTGCTGCTAGAGTTCTAACAAAGACCAAAAAATGTGAGCACATTACACCAATTCTTAAATCCTTACATTGGCTCCCTGTACATCAGAGAATAGATTTCAAAATCCTCCTGCTCACATATAAATCACTACATGGTCTAGGGCCCAAGTATATCACTGATATGCTCCCACTATATACGCCCTCTAGATCACTAAGATCTTCTGACACCAATCTGTTAGCGGTTCCAAGAGTAAACTCAAATCAAGGGAGATCATCATTCAGTCACTATGCAACACATAGCTGGAATAAACTTCCTGAAGATGTCAGACTCTCCCCAACTCTCACTACTTTTAAAACTAGACTGAAGACTTTTATGTTCACCTTAGCTTTCAGCTAAATCTTTTAATCTTTTAACTTTTAACGTCTGCACTGTTTTTATTTTTATTGTCTGCATTTTAATTTTGCTTTTATTTTTTTTCATTTCACTTTGTTGTCTGTGAAGCACTTTGAGTCTGCCTTGTGTATGAAAAGCGCTATACAAATAAAGTTGCCTTGCCTTGCCTTGCCTCACCTGCGTTCCAGCGATCGACGGAGCGATGAAGGACTTCACCCGATCATGGATGCGGTCAGCGGCTAGCGTCGGACAGCGCATCTGCTATCCAAGTCAAAGTCCTCCTGGTTGTGTTGCTGTAGCCAGCCGCTAATACACCGATCCCACCTACAACTTTCTTCTTTGCAGTCTTCATTGTTCATTAAACAAATTGCAAAAGATTCACCAACACAGATGTCTAGAATGCTGTGGAATTTTGCGATGAAAACCGAGCTTTTTGTATTGGATACAATGTGTCTGAATACTTCCGTTTCAACGATTGACGTCACGCGCATACGTCATCATACATAGACGTTTTCAACCGGAAGTTTAGCGGGAAATTTAAAATTGCACTTTATAAGTTAACCCGGCCGTATTGGCATGTGTTGCAATGTTAAGATTTCATCATTGATATATAAACTATCAGACTGCGTGGTCGGTAGTAGTGGGTTTCAGAAGGCCTTTAAAAGCTCATACCAGCATTCTTTACACATACAAACTGTAGCACACAAAAAAGCACATTTAATTAAAAAAAACATTATTATGGGCTTACCTTTCTTGCTGGACATCCACACAGCCAGCCTTTGCGTGTGTACCACGCCGTTTGAAAAGAACGGGTCTTCTGTCCCGAAGTCTGAAGCAAACCTTTTAGCTCCGGCGTTGGTCTACCTTTAATTATTACCTCCTGCTTCGATTGAAAGTCCAGTTTAGAAAACTGTTTTATTTTACATATGTAATCCTCCATGTTTTTAATAAAAGTTCAGGCGAGAGGAAAAAATAAACGATCGCTGCACTTGACTTGCTAACTGTTGCTTGTTCTCACTTCTTCTGCAGCCGAGGAATGATCTCTGGGATCACTACAACCCTCTACCACCAGGAGGCCGGATTACTGCGAACCTCAGCCTGTGCGTTTTGTTGCAGCCGTTTTATGATTGCCCAGCACAAGAAATACGTGACACACATACAGCTGTTGACAAAATACACTGTACATTATATACCTCAGCTAACTAAACTATGCCATAGTTTAGTTAGCTGATATAATTCATATAGCAATACGGTCTCACTGCACAGCAGGCCAGCAGTTAGCCGAGTCATTGCGCAATCCATGTTGAGGCACAAATCAGTGACGTGCCTCAACTGGCTGGTGACTCACCGCAAGTATTTGAACGTCAAATGTGAAAATTCAGCGATTTTGAATAAAAAAAATCTAAAACTGGTGAAGTTAAATGGAAAATAACTTTAGTATAATCACAGGATACATATAACAATTTAATTTATTTATTTTTCTTTCCATTATGGCACGTGAGGCCCCGCCTCTCCTCTACTGACTGCACGTCACTGATACCTACATACTCAAAGTTTGTACATCCACACGCATATTCACTGTACAAACTTACACATACACATACTGTACATATACATTCACTGTACAAACATACATATACACATACTGTACATATATATTCACTGTACAAGCACACATATACACATTCTGTACATATACAAGTACATATACATACATACACTCAAGCACATAATCACGTTTCATCAATCATATTAACGTTGTTGACCTAGGGTAAACTGGGTAACACATGGCACACTGACAAAGCTTAACCTATTGTTACTATAACAATCTACAGGGTTAATATGGGTTGCTTCTTTTTCTTCCCCTCCATTTTTCTGCATTCTTTCGTATCTCTAGTTATCATTGCGTGTATGTATTGTTGCATTTGAACAACTGTATTGTTGATAATAGAGGTAAATTATTGGTATTGTTCATTATCAATAGCGCTATTTCTATTGATATTTGTATTGCTCCATTTGTAGTGTAATAATGTTCATTGTCATTTCTGTATTATTTTTTATTTTCGCTAACTGCTTATTTGCTATCACTTTTACTATCATATTTGTACATGTCGTATTTGCTGATGTTGCTCTATTGTTGTTGTTGTTGTTATTGTTGTGTTTGCTGTTGTTGTTTTTGTCTCTCTGTCTAATCCCCCTCTTGTCCCCACAATTTCCCCCTCTGTCTTTTTTTCTCTTTCTACCCCCTCCTGCTCCGGCCCAGCTGCACCAAATGATAATATAAATACATTTAATAAAGTCAAATACAAATAAGGCAACAAGAGAAGTATCCTACACTTCTCTTTTGTAAAGTAAATCTGAACAGCCGATATGGGCATCTACATCAACTATATGATTTGCCTGAGAAGCTGGACAGGACAAAAAAAAAAGAATGTCAGAGTGACATCTCACTGTTTAAATAATTATAGAATAATGTATTTTTTACTATATAATATGGCTAAAGAACTAAATAAGTACATACGTCATATCCTAGACATTCCTATATTTGTGTGTGCTGTACATGCATTTTTATATGTGGTATTATGTGTAGTATTGTTAAAACCCACTGTTAATTTTTTTTTTAAATGTTGGGAGTGATATAATCTTTTAGTTTTTAGTGTGTAGAAGTAAAGAAAAGCTTATTTTGTGTTAATTACATCTTGAAAAGGCCATTCTGATGCATTCAGGTAAGGGAGATACCATAGATAGTTTGTAGCAGTTAAAAAAAAAGAACCTTTACCCTAATGAATAGTTGTACAATTGCCTTAAAAATTATTCATTTATTCAATCAGGAAAATGAGTATGACACATCTAGCAGAATTCTACCAAAGAATAATACAAATGTGATATTTTGCACAGTGTACTGTCTTCTAGGTAACAATATTGACCTTTAGACTACAAATATAGTTTGCAATATAATTAGTATTATTGCTGTAGCAAATTGTTTGGGCTCGATAAATAAAAAATGCGCTCTAAAATACTAACATACAAAATAAGCTTAGCTTCAGGAAAAACTATGTTAAAACCATAGGAACGCATGATTGTCTAAAAGCTCCATAAAGTAGATATTTGCACTTGTATAACCATTGTAAATCAAGAAGCTATGGTTAATTGCAGCTTTTCAAATAAATATGACACATTCCACTTCGGCCTATATGTAGCTGTCTGTAAGTGTATGTGAATGCAAATTGCCTTGTGAAGAATGGGGGTTAGAAAAGACAACGTTGGGGGCTTTCCTAACGCATATTACTTAATGATGACGTTGTATGGTAACTTTATAACAGTGGATTAAGAAATACAAATTAGATACCACTTTAAGAAGAATGGATTAAGATTTACATAATCAAATTGAAGTATTTCAGGTAAAAAAAAAAGATTTAGAATACTATACAATACGCATATGTATAACCATATACAGTTGCGATCAAAAGTTTACATACACTTGTAAAGAACATAATGTCATAGCTGTCTTGAGTTTCCAATACTTTCTACAACTCTTATCTTTTTTGTGATAGAGTGATTGGAGCACATACTTGACATCAAATGGACAAAGATAAGACCTTCTGGAGGAAAGTTCTGTGGTCAGTTGAAACAAAAATGTATCTGTTTGGCCAAAATACCCAGCAATATGTTTGGAGGAGAAAAGGTGAGGCCTTTAATCCCAGGAACACCACACCTACTGTCAAGCATGGTGGTGGTAGTATTATGCTCTGGGCTTGTTTTGCTGCCAATGTAACTGGTGCTTTAAATGGGACAATGAAAAAGGAGGACTACCTCCAAATTCTTCAGGACAACCTAAAATCATCAGCCCGGAGGTTGGGTCTTGGGTGCAGTTGGGTGTTCCAACAGGACAATGACCCCAAACACACATCAAAAGTGGTAAAGGAATGGCTAAATCAGGCTACAATTAAGGTTTTAGAATGGCCTTCCCAAAGTGCTGACTTAAATGTGTGGACAATGCTGAAGAAACAAGTCTATGTCAGAAAATCAACAAATTTAGCTGAATTGCACCAATTTTGTCAAGCAGAGTGGTCAAAAATACAACCAGAAGCTTGTGGATGACTACCAAAAGCGCCTTGTTGCAGTGAAACCTGCCAAGGACATGTAACCAAATATTAACATTGCTGTATGTATACTTTTCACCCAGCAGATTTGGTCCCATTTTCAGTAGACCCATAATAAATTCATAAAAGAACCAAACTTCATGAATGTTTTTTGTGACAAAAAAGTATGTGCTCCAATCACTCTATCACAAAAAAATAAGAGTTGTAGAAATTATTGGAAACTCAAGACAGCCATAACATTGTGTTCTTTACAAGTGTATGTAAACTTTTGATCGTGACTGTATACATCCATCCATCCATCCATTTTCTACCGCTTATTCCCTTTGGGGTTGCAGGGGGCGCTGCAGCCTATCTCAGCTACAATCGGGCGGTAGGCGGGGTACACCCTGGACAAGTCGCCAGCTCACTGAATATATATATTTACAATATGTAGAACAATGCCATTTGGCCCCCGATTCCTTCCTGTGACAATTCTCTTTGATGTAGAAGAGAGACGCTAGCCATGTCTATGGGATTAAGAATGCGTGTGTTTGTGCATGAGTGTGTGTGTGTGTGTGTGTGTGTGTGTGTGTGTGTGTGCGTGTGTGTGTCTGTGTGTGTGTGTGTGTGTGCGTGCACACGTGAGGCTGTGTGTATTGCACAGAAAGAGAATTTAGTTTTTTTAGAATAAAATAATGTATATAAAATAAGAAAAACAGAAAAGGACAAGCGGTAGAAATTGGATGGATGGAGTATGTAAGCTAACTTTAAATTGAAACACATTAAATAATACATCATAAAGGCTTAAAATATAGGCTGTGTGTATTCTGATCTATGCAGATGAGGAACAAATATCCTGTAAAATAGTAATTAACTCATATATGTACTGTGTGTCATTAAGCTTATAGTTAATAGTGTTTATAAAATAAGAAAAGAGTATGTAAAGTAATTGTAGGTTAAGCACATTAAATAATACATCATAAAGGCTTAAAATATAGGGTGTGTGTATTCTGATCTGTGTCAATGGGGAACAAGAAAATCTGTAAAATAGTAATTAACTCATATGTACTGTGTCATGGACTACAACAAAGATGGCGGACAGCTTCAAAAACGACAAAATTAAAATGGCGGTCAGATATGATGTATACTTCCTGTTTCCGGTTTAGGCAACAGCCTCTGAGTGTGACGTCATCCCCCCAATAGGTGCTACGTGGAAGCCACGCCCACTTCCTGGGGTGGTCATAACCCCATCTCTTCCCCACTTGCGGGTCATAAATCAATTATCCCCTTCAGTCCCCGCTGAGCCCCCTTTTTTGTTGCTACATAATTCTTCTATCGCTATCTCAAAAACATGGATAGATAATAAATTGAATTTTGACCTGGAAGGACACGAACTAAATTATATTAACAAAACCAAGAAGAACAGAGGGGGAGTAGCTGTGTACGTGATGAAGAACCTAAACTACAAAGTGGTAAAAAAAGATGTCATTAGCTATTGATATTATCTTAGAATGTCTAACCATTAAAATATGTCAATTTAAAAAAAAATAACATAATAATGATCTGCATATATTGATCACCTAAATAAAACATTGATACGTTTGCGAACTGGATTAAGGCAACTTTTACTAAAATCAATCAAAAAATAACCTTCTTATGTGGAGACTTCAACATTGACCTCTGGAACCCTATATTTTTACTAATGATTTTGATAACAATACCACAAGTGGTCTGATAATATCCGACATCAGTGATCATCTGCCAGTTTTCATTATCTATGACGGAAACTACAAGAAGAGGAAAATTAATGACAAAAAGACATCTCGAAGGATATGCACAGAACAAAGTATGAGAGCTTTCAAGAATTATCTGAGGAATCAAAGTTGGGACAATGTATACAGTGAAAATGATGTAGATGATGCATATGGTCATTTAAAAAAAAAATACTTTCACAATGCTTTATGACAAACACTGTCCGTTGAAACAACTTAATAAGAAGCAAAATAAAAACAATAAATCATAGATGACAACAAGAAGAATACATTATATACAACATTTATAACACAAAGATCTACATAGACAGAAAACAAGTACAAAACATATAAGAAGCTAACTAGCATACTATGAAAACATAGGAAAGAATATTACAGTCAATTATTGGACCAGAACAAAAACAATATGAGAGCACGATGGGGCATCCTAAATAGCATTATTAAAAATGGTGCTAAAAAGGACTATCTTAAATACTTCTCAGATGGAAAAGTAAAGAGTGACAATATGAACGAAGTAGTTGAAATCTTCAATAATTACTTTGTGAACATTGGACCAAATCTGGAGGAAAAAATTCCGGATCCGGAGTCACTTGAGGACTTGAAAGGCACTATAGACAGAAATCTCAACTCGATGTTTCTCGAAAGTGTGGCAAAAGACGAAATAATCAATATTTTGAAAAAATTTAAATTGAACACATCAACTGATTGTAACGGAATTGATATGGAAATGATAAAAAAGGTTATTGAAGAGATTTCAGAACCTTTAACATATATCAGCAGCCTATCATTTCATTTAATTTCCCAGACAAAATTAAAAATAGCAAAAGTTGTACCAATTTAGAAGACTGGAGAAAAACACCAGTTTACAAACTACAGACCTGTTTCTCTACTTCCACAATTTTTAAAAATGATTGAAAAACTGTTTAACATCAGACTAGACAAATTCATGAATAAAAACGAAACACTCACAGACAACCAATACGGATACAGAGCCAACATCTCAACATCAATGGCATTAATCGTAATAACGGAAGAGATCACCAATGCAATAGATAGTAAACAGTGAGCAGCGGCAGTGTTTATGGATTTAACAAAAGCATTTGACACAATCAATCATAATATCTTAATGAACAAATTAGAACGGTATGGCATCAGGGGGTTGGTCTTGAACTGAATATTTACTCCGTCTATTTTTTGGACGTGCTGTAATGAAACAACTGGAAATATATGATGCACTACATTGTAATTGTACTTTCTCTGGACGCAACAACACAATAAGCTGTAAAATGACACATTCAGTAATTATTTCTAGAGCGCACCAAGATATTAAGAACACAATATCAGTTTTCATGCAAATGTTTAATCACAGTTTTTTTTCATAAAATCATTTGTGCATTTCAAGCACAAAAACTGAACAATCACAGCTGTGCATTTTGCATCGCCGGTGTTGTACCGAAATCTGTTACCCATCGGAATTTGTAACTCCAGGGGGCGATGTTCCCATGGCATTTGTTTGATGGTTAAACGGCAAGCCCAAGGAGGAGGAGAAGAAGAACGCTTGCGTAAATGGCGTAAACTATCCTTAATGCTGAAACGTCAGTTGTCAGAATTTCAGCATTAATAAATTACACATATTCTGGAAATCAATGACTTACTTTCATTATAGTATGAGTCCATTGTATCGCGTAAATGGCGTAAACTAATGCTGAAATTCTGACAACTGACGTTTCAGCATTAAGGATAGTTTACGCCATTTACGCAAGCGTTCTTCTTCTCCTCCTCTTTGGGCTTGCCGTTTAACCATCAAACAAACGCCATGGGAACATCGCCCCCTGGAGTTACAAATTCCGATGTGTAACAGATTTCGGTACAACACCGGCAATGCAAACTGGGGTTTTTTTGGTGGTGCACGCGAGCCTTGCGGGAAGGCACGCAGGGGGAGGGCGCATTGCGCAAACTACACAATGAGAGAGTATATTCCAGGCCTAACTGTCAACAAACAAGAAAGTTGGGGGGGAGCGGCTAAAAGTTGGCACTTTTTTATGCAAAATGTTACCCAGTATGGCCTCTGTGTGTCGCTGAAGTATCCACAGCCTGTAGAAATGTGGGTACGACAGCTATGGAGCACATTTCTATGTCAACGTCAGTCTTGATACATTTCATCTTTACCGTGAAAAAGGTTGTACGCCAGGTTTTTGTGCATACGCAAGCTTGTTACACGAGGGCTCTAAAGTCCTTCATCTTGTCTTGATCTTGGTTCTGAAATGCTGTGCAAAGTCCTCGCAAAGAGCATCAGATGGTGCTTTAAAATCTTTATTAAAATTTGTACTGGTTAGATTAGCGAAAGTGGAGAAGAGTGATGGTCAATTCTAGCATGTTTGACTGTAAAATTGTGGGTCTTGAGTTGTTGGCTAAAATATGATTATGTATTGTTAATTTTGAAATCCTCCATTTCTTCTCAGCACTCCTGCAATTTCTTTTCAATCAATGTATTTCCTCGTTTTACGTTTGTTTTGTTTTTCCTAAAAGTGGAGCAAGTGAGTCCAGAGTTGACCTCAGTTTACAGTTAAAATGATCAGTCACATGGTGCAGGTAATATTTTCGCAGGAGTGTTCTTAAAATCCCAATGAAATTTGCAGCCACTTCAAGAAGATAGGTAGTGTTTCATCACTGTTCTCCCCAGGATCCCATGCTGGTTAAGACTGGTGATGTTAAAACACACACAGTAGTGGTCTGGCACAGCCAGGTCAACAACAGAGGACACACCAACAGACAGGCAAAGGCTTCTAACCAGGTCCAGGGTCCAGATGGGAACCGAATCCAGTACTTTGTTTGGCACAGACTGAATCACGCCGATCCTACCGGTAACCGATTCACGTAAAATCCAACGGTACCATCTTATGGTGACTGGGTTGCACGTGATGTCATGTCCTGTTGCCGACTCAGCTGTCTCTTTGCACTTCGGCACTTGGCGATCACTCTATTAGCACTGAGAACGAACTAAGCCAAACTACGTTTAGGTGATGTTGCAATTTCCAATGCCAACAAAGCAATTGACTCCGAAAACCTTGCGCTACTTTCGTCGTGTCAACCAAGTTGACCAACTTATTGATGCACTTCATCTTCAACTCCTGCCTTATTAAAACATATCTCCATTTTGGTTAGCCTTTGCCGTGAGCAATATCAAACGACGAGACGCGAGGCAGACCAGTACTGTCGTGCCATTTAATTCGAACAAGACTCCTATTAGCTATCAGAAGTTGTCTCAGAAATGCTAAGTGAAGATGAACTCTGTCGATGCACTTCATTTTCGACAATATCAGCTCTGCATGACGTTGGTGAACTTTTGGTGTGAACAATGTGAAATGACAATGTGGAATGACATGGAAGGTTATTGTCATTGCACTTGAAAACCCAATTAGTTTTCAGTACAGGCTGTCCAAGAACAGACATACAGTAGACAGGGGCCAACAGAACGGGAAGACTCATTGGTCGCTACAAGGGCTGCGCCCCATACAAAGGTAGAAAAAAAGGGTAAACATGGGGGAAGAGGGGTACCAGGAAGAAAACCTTGAGCAACATAAGCACATACTAGGACACACGAAACTCGAGACTCGCAACGGCAATTATGGGGCGGACATCCGTCCCAAAGCTGCTGCCACCAGGGCAGCTGCTGCGTTGTCCATTATACCACAGGGGCTGAAGCCACGAATGTGTGGGATGTGGGGGGTGGGGCATGCATGCGCGTGTGTTTGTGTGTGTGTGTGTGTGTGTGTGGGTGTGTGGTGTGTATGTAAGCCTGAATATTTGCTTGTCTCTAGACCAGGGGTCACCCACGCGGTGCCCGCGGGCACCAGGTAGCCCGTAAGGACCAGATGAGTAGCCCGCTGGGCTGTTCTAAAAATAGCTCAAATAGCAGCACTTACCAGTGAGCTGCCTCTATTTTTTTTAAATTGTATTTATTTACTAGCAAGCTGGTCTCGCTTTGCTAAACATTTTTAATTCTAAGAAAGACAAAACTCAAATAGAATTAGAAAATCTAAGAAAATATTTTAAAGACTTGGTCTTCACTAACTGACAAAGAAACAGATAACAGATTTGGTGTCCAGTTCAAAGTGTGACATGATTTCTTGAAAAATTTGAGAGTTGACTTTTGTATTTTACATGAGTTATTATTTGTACAAACATGGTGCAAAGTAATTCATGATTTGTTAAAAATGTTAGTGGCCAGCTAGTTAAAATGGGATATTGTGATTGCACAAGACTGTCTTAGAAGTGATCATTTGAAAATGTTCAATTTGAAAAATGTGCACTTAGAGAAAATATAAAAAATAAAGTGTTGCATATTGATATTTATCTGTTTCTATATATATTTATTGTGACAAATCATTAAGATGATCAGTGTTTCCACAAAGATAAATATCATTAATTATTAATAATAACATAGAGTTAAAGGTAAATTGAGCAAATTGGCTGTTTCTGGCAATTTATTTAAGTGTGTATCAAACTGGTAGCCCTTCGCATTAATCAGTACCCAAGAAGTAGCTCTTGGTTTCAAAAAGGTTGGTGACCCCTGCTCTAGACCATGGTGCTCTCGCAGTGTTTTTGCGATTACACAGTCAGTCAGTCCAACAAACAACAAACGTATGTCCATGAAAGACAAGGAAGGAATGTGGGACGGGCAACAATATGGAATGCTAACAACAATGGCTAATGGTTGTAGTTGCCACTGACCAACTTTTGGCACAGCAGTTGTATGGAAGCCCAGTTGTAAACTTGAGGAATTACACAGGATGATGTGACAAAGTACTTCCAGATAGTGGCCATGTTACAGTGACCGAGCGACACTTGTGAACCTTCAGGCTACCGGTGAGTACTGTGATCTACAATAGAAAACACTCAAGGCTACTTGAGTAAAATAAGTGTAATGATGACTATAACGGTGTTATTTCATGTTTAGAGAGCTGTAATTATGTTTAAAAGAACATATTTCGAAGGTCATACATTTTTTAAAATTATCTAACTATGAAGATAATAGATGTATCA
The DNA here is from genome assembly GCF_033978785.1 of Entelurus aequoreus. NCBI lineage: Eukaryota > Metazoa > Chordata > Actinopteri > Syngnathiformes > Syngnathidae > Entelurus > Entelurus aequoreus. The sequence goes on along the minus strand of NC_084742.1, from coordinate 23,875,186 downwards.
ATCATAATCCTACTTTGCATGTGCAGAAATTGTATTACAATGGTCAGGCGTGGAACCAATTTGTCGCGATAAAACGAGGGACGACTGTAACCAGAACAACTCCAAATAATCCACAGAATCAGGGTATGCTCAGCGTAGGCCAGCTGGGAACCGTGACTCGTCCAGCATGTGAGTATGTCCTAATAAAGAGATGTATAGTGTAAGTAGTGAAGTGAATTATATGTACATAGACTCAAAGCGTTTTACATTGTGAAACCCATATGTAAGCTACATTTAAACCAGTGTGGGTGGCACTGAGAGCAGGTGGGTAAAGTGTCTTTCCCAAGGACACAAAGGCAGTGACTAGGATGGAAGCGGAGATCGAGCATGGAACTCTCAAGTTGGCGGCACAGCCGCCCGCCCAAGCCACGCCATCCCGAGTAGCAGACGTTGCATTGAGCACTGAACCATATGTCAACGTCACAACCATGTTGGGCGCTAACAGAGAAATTGCCTCTTTCACGTGCTGCGTGGAATTGTACCAAACGGTTTGCAGTCCAAACCAGATATGTCTATGGTTCTACTTTTGGTTTGGTGCTTACATTTATAATAATCACATTGAAACTTACATATGTTGTTTTTGATGCCCATTTGTATCTCAAATATATTAGGGCATGAATTTATATAACTTTGTAGAAAGGCACTTTAGGAATTTCGTTTTTTTGCATGAGTTTTCAGGGCAGATATGCCAGAAATGACGTATCGCTGCAACAGGCCTACCCAATGATGAGGCGTCGACATATTCTATGTGCCTTGAAGATGTCACGTTTGGATCATACTGTAGTACATATACCAGCCAGCAGAGGGAGACCAAAGACCGACCAACATGGAGGTACATAAATTTGAAAAGACTTCTACATTCCAAGTTCCCCTGGCTGGGCAGCAGAGGTTACTCCTACATATTGCAAATAAATATGTGGAACAAATCTATGAATTAGACTGTTGACTACTTAATTTGTTGTATCTATCATGGAATGACAGTTAGTTGCAGACACTGGAAAACTCCCAAAAATGTTTTTTGACTTTTTCATTTTATTTTATACAAGTGTTACAAAAAAGATCAATTAGAATAATACACAATTTGGAGATAGAGAACAAACAAACCCTTTATTTATTGAATCAAAACTATTGCAATTCAATTACCTAGTCCTAGTGCATTTGCAAACAGCTGAAATTATGTACAAAGCAAACTATAACCTGCTACTCAAGAATGTACAACAATTATTCTCAACAAAAGAGGAGAAATATAACCTTAGAGGAAAGTCTAATTAAAAACATTTGTATGCACTGAAAGATTTATATATATCTTCATATATCCATATTTTGTGTTACTTATTAATTTTCATAGTCATATTACATATAGCTAATGTTCCATATTGTACTCTTTGCTTTTCTTTTCATCTCATGACAAAGTGCTCGCACTTGGGCCGGCCTTGAAGTAGAAGGCAGAGAGGAGGAATTCCTCCTTCCTGTGCTTCCCAGGCCGACTCAAGATAAGAGACAATGAGCATGTGTTTGAGGTGAGACAAGTGAGGGCGGGGGGAGATACTGAAGAGGAGAGTGCTTTCCGGGAAGTTTTCAGATCAACTTGGGCTACGCATTTGTATGTGTTGTTCGAGGCTGGTCTCTATTCTCAAATATTTGACAATAAAATACAAAATACCTATACTGTGCTTGGTGTATATTTGAGATCAGTTTATGTGTCATCTAAGGAACTTGGGACTGACCAGCGTTTTACATCCCACTTGGAGGAACATCTGGTCAAACGCAACAGCACGTACAACACTTAAGACATTTAGCATATCAGTATGTGGAATTAAATTATGGAATGGATTAAGCAAAGAAATCAAAGCACTAATATGATTCAGTTTAAGAGACTGTTTAAAACACAAGTGTTCACAAAGTACAGATAAAAACAATTATCATAAATATGTTGAACCTTTAAAAAGGAGAGAGACAATGATTATTTAATTATTAAATATTTTTTTTACCTACTTACGGTATATTTATTTATGTATTTATGTTTTATTTATTCACTGTTCTGTTACAGAGAACAAAGAAATGGGATGAGACTGCTATGATATGAAAAGGGGTAGAATTAAATAAGATAATTTTCTTCCTACTCCTTTTCAGACATGCTGTAATGAAACAACTGGAATATATGATGCACTACATTGTATTGTATGCATGTTCGAAATAAACTGAACTGAAGTGTTTATTCATATTTCACTCTAAAGCTTTCATTCGTCTTCCTATGGTGAGCCACTAACTGAATGAAGGACAAACATGCTGATGTATAAATTATGGCGTGTTGTGCATGTTGACAAACGCTCACTTCATAATCAGGAAATACTGAAAGTCCCCTCTCAAAGGTCAATGCTCTACATTAAAATGACCTTACTGAATACAACTACTGTAGCTGTTTGTAGTACATTTTATTGTATTGTTTTACAAACAATATTTGTTATCTAGAACTTTTTTTAACTAGTTTAAAAGCATAATACATGTTAAAATTGTGCTGTTTTTGGAGGGGAGAATGCATGGAATAAATTGATTTAAATTAATTTCAATAAGAAGATTGATTTTTACATCTAAGTATAGTGGGTTATGAGCTACATCACAGAACCATTTAAACTCGAAAGCCAAGGTAACAAAGAATCATGTTATATCCAAAGCAGCCTAAGGGAAAGACTAAAAGTAAACTGTTTTTCTGAGAAACTTTTCTCTGGTTCACCATGTCAGGTCATGTCTTGTTTAGTTTTTGGATGTTTTTTCTATGTTTTGGATTTACGTCCTTTTTTGCGCTCTTATTTTGTTCCTATTTTCTGTTTGGTTTGTGTTGTCCTACAGTAGCCTCAACCCTGCTTCTGAGGCATTCTCATCACCTGCAGGTGATTAGCAATTATGTGTTTCTTCTACTGCTAAGTATCTCCTGAGGGCTTTAAAAGCCAGTGTCACTTCTTAGTCAGTGTGGGATCTTTGTTGGAGGTACAAAGGAACATGTGCATGAAAAAAATACAAGTCCAAAAATAAAGTGCAGCAGGAAAAATGCACACAAAAGCACAGGGAAAGCTGTGCATTGCACAGCTTTCGCTGAGCTTGTTTGGTGCATTTCCTGGCTGCACCCGGTTGATTTTTGCATTTGGACTTCTGACATTAAAACCTCTTCACCTGTACACTGCTTGCTGTCTCCTGCATTGTAGGGGCACAACTACTGCTACGACTAGTGTACCTTAACACACCATAGGGCTGCAACGATCAAATATTTTAAGAGTATTTTACTGAAAATTCCTTAGATGAGTTGAGTAATCAAATAAAACATTATTGGTTTCATTTAAAAATTACTAAGTAAAAATGACAAATTATTGTATGTTCATACAGATGTGCATTTATGAAACTTAAACCTAGATTGACTACCTAGGAATAAGACAAATATTCTGAAATGTTCAGTTGTTGCAGTATTTAAACTAAAATTAACTACTAATGTAGAAATAAACTATCAACTCTACCAAGTAGCTCAGACTTGCAGTACTTCCTGTTCCCGTCTACAGCTCTAAGCCTTCTGGGTAGTATACAATCATTTAGCAACAAGTTGGCATCCCGACTTGCTAGTTTACATATATTTATTCAGGGTAAGCAATTGACAGAATGACAGGAATGTTGATATAATCTCATCGTCTCATTTTGCAATACATATTACTGCTGCAGATCCATTTCTGCAGTTCACAAATGCTCTTAACGTTTTGGAACATGAATTAATGTTAAGCATTGACAAACATTTTTCAAGCGTAAAATAAACATGAAGAATGTCTGCAACTTGTGAATGACAGAGCAGACACCTAACTATAACAAAGTTGTGTCTGTGTTTATAATTATTACTAATATTAAGTACCACTGATAGTCACACACACACTAGGTATGGTGAAATTAACCTCTGCATTTGACCCATCCCCTTGTTGCACCCCCTGGGAATTGAGGGGAGCAGTGAGCAGCAGCGGTGGCCACTATCGGGAATCATTTTGGTGATTTAACCCCCAATTCCAACCCTTGATAATGAGTGCCAAGCAGGGAGGTAATGGGTCCCATTTTTATAGTCAGTTAAAATGAACTGAAACGAGTTCTAAGTATGCGATGTTAGTGTCTACTTTTGAGTCGGTGTCGTATAAAACGAGTAAAACAATTCAGTATTTTTCCGATTTTTGTTGGAAGTCTAGTGCTTTTTTAGTTTAAGGTTACAAGGAACAGTTATCACGTGGATGCGCCAAATTACAGAATGTAAAAAAATGTTATTGAAAAATTGTACATTCATTTGGAAGGTTTTCTTTAATAAAAAAAAAACCAAACCTATTACGTGCTACTAAGTTAAGTTATTGTTTCATTTTCAGGAAAATTATTTAAATTGCTTATTTTTTCTTTAGATTGCATTTTTTTGTGTCTTGTCATGTAAAAATATTTCAGAACTGTGTAATGCTGCATGTAGATTGAGGATGAGGGAGAAACTTTTCTCGGCGTCAAATGATCTAGATCAGGCCTGAGCAAATATTTTGACTCGGTGGGCCAAATTTAGAGAAACAAATGTGTCTGGGGGCCGGTATATCTGATTTTTAGGAACACTAATACAAAACCACAACATAATATCTGATGTAATGCTAAAAACGTTATGACAGACCGCCTTAAAAAACGGAATGGGATTTAATTTTTTTTTACTGAATGAGACACCCAGAATATACATTAAAATAAAGAATGTGGGATTGACGATATTAACTATGAATAATAAAACACGGAATATTGCCAACACATGAACGTCACACCCCCTGTTATTGATATTTTACAATCAAGTGAAATGCAAAAAACAGCCAAATATGAATGTGAAGGGTAAAAAAAAACCCACCTAAAATCTGATATATCACAAAGCTTTAGAACTTTGTTGTAAAAATCTCCTTCCGCGTCTGTCCCTGACACCCTCATTTTAAGCTGGCCGCTCTGGAAACACTCTGTGGAAACGCTCCCCACCCACACTTCTTGGTGCCTCGTCTGAGCTGCTGTGACTTAGATTACCATAGTAACTAGTATATCATGCAAAAGCACAGATTCCAACCATTTAAATACTTTGTATAGTTCAAGACTTACGGTCATTTGAAAACATCGCTGCATCATAATGGCAGCTACAGTTTCGATCTTAAAGATCTAAAAAAAATATTTGGGAATATCCGGCGGGCCAGTTTGAAACGCTTAACGGGCCGCATGTGGTCCCCGAGCCTTAATTTGCCCAGATCTGATCTTGATGGCGCTTGTCGGATTGTGTGTTTTAGAAGCAGCTTTGCTCCTCTGACTGAAAAAGAGTGTCCAGCCCTTGGTAAGCTGTGCATGCCACCAGCAGACTTCTTGGACTTTTTAATATTCAAGATATAGGCATCTCTGAAGCCTTCAATATACAAACAACTGTGATGTAACTCAGTGTTTCTTAACTTCAGAGTTGTTGGGGCGCGGGTGCAGAGAGGGCCGACAAAAAAATATCTGTTTCTCACCTGTGGTCTGTATGGGCCGCAGCGGTACTCAGCTGTAATACACTTTTCCAACACATGTGGCAGTAATGAGATCATCAAACAACCAGAAGAAGTCTGGAGCTAAAGTCAAATAGAAGTTTATTCAGCAAAAAAATATGATTAAAATGGTAAAGCTGTATTTCCATTGGCACTTTTATTTTATTTACAGTTTATCAAAGATACCGTTATTTATTAGTATTTATTATCCATCCATTCCATCCAAACCTGCTCAGTGGCCTTGTGGTTAGAGTGTCCGCCCTGAGATCGGTAGGTCGTGAGTTCAAACCCCAGCCGAGTCATACCAAAGACTATAAAAATGGGACCCATTACCTCCCTGCTTGGCACTCAGCATCAAGGGTTGGAATTGGGGGTTAAATCACCAAAATGATTCTCGAGTGCGGCCAACGCTGCTGCTCACTGCTCCCCTCACCTCCCAGGGGGTGGGACAAGGGGATGGGTCAAATGCCTAGTAGGTGTGACAATCAAGAGTACTTTAACTTTTTCTACCGCTTGTCTTAGGGGTCGTGGGGGTGCTTATTGATTTTTCATTTTTTAGTTTGAATGTTGTCTGTCTATCCGTGTTGGCCCTGCGATGAGATGGCGACTTGTCCATGGTGTTCCCCTCCTTCCGCCCGAATGCAGCTGAGATAGGCTCCAGCACCCCCCGCCGCCCCAAAAGGGACAAGCGGTAGAAAATGGATGGATGGATAGTTCTGGGTATATGCATGTAAATGTATTTTTCATCAGTTTTTATGAGTCCCTTCTTTTGCAGTATATTTGTATGTATATTTCTTTGATTTTATATAATCAGTCTGACCTAAGCCTTGATAATAATCTTTGTGGTTAACACATTGTTTCATATCATTTGACAAGGTTTATGCTGTTAAATATACAATTATTGGGTAACACTTTAATATGGGGAACATATTCACCATTAATTAGTTGCTTATTAAGATGCCTTATTCTAAAGTTAAAGTTAAAGTACCAATAATTGTCACACACTTGGTGTGGTGAAATTAGCCTCTGCATTTGACCCATCCCCTTGATCACCCCCTGGGAGGTGAGGGGAGCAGTGGGCAGTAGCGGTGCCGCGCCCGGGAATCATTTTTGGTGATTTAACCCCCAATTCCAACCCTCGATGCTGAGTGCCAAGCAGGGAGGTAATGGGTCCCATTAGTCTTTGGTATGACTCAGCCGGGGTTTGAACTCACAACCTACCGATCTCAGGGCGGACACTCTAACCACTAGGCCACTGAGTAGGTGGCATGGCCTTATTACACAACCAACCCTAACTCAAATAACTCTAAATCAGTGGTTCTTAACCTTGTTGGAGGTACCGAACCCCACCAGTTTCATATGCGCATTCACCGAACCCTCCTTTTTTTCAAATTCAAGACAAAATTATTATATGTTTTTGGTAACATATTTAGTATGGTGAACATATTCTAAGTAACAAAGACATAATTTAGAGTTATTTGGTTAGGGTTAGGGTTAGGGTTCGGGTTCGGGTTAGGGTTAGAGGGTTAGGGCCAGGGTTAGAGGGTTAGGGTTATAATAAGGTCATGCCGAATAAGGCATTAATACATACTTGCCAACCCTCCCGGATTTTCCGGGAGACTCCCGAAATTCAGCGCCTCTCCCAAAAACCTCCCGGGACAAATTTTCTCCCGAAAATCTCCCGAAATTCAGGCGGAGCTGGACGCCACGCCCCCTCCAGCTCCATGCGTACCTGAGTGAGGACAGCCTGTATTCACGTCCGCTTACCCACTATATAAACAGCGTGCCTGCCCAATCACATTATAACTGTAGAATGATCGAGGGCGAGTTCTTGGTTTCTTATGTGGGTTTATTGTTAGGCAGTTTCATTAACGTCCTCCCAGCGCGGTAACAACACACAACAACAGCAGTCACGTTTTCGTCTACCGTAAAGCAGTTCGTCTGCTGTAAACAGAAATGTTGTGACACTCTTAAACAGGACAATACTGCCATCTACTGTACATGCATATGTGACAATAACATCTACGGCTTTTAGAGAGTGCAGTGCACAACTGCGCACACAACAAGGAGACGAAGCAGAAGAACGAGGAAGATACAGCCATGGCGACGCCGACGCCGAGTAAGATGAAGAAATACGCTTGTAAGTTCCAAGCCGCAGCTGCGATTGGACCTGGATAGCCTCCGGGAAGAAGTAGTGGACTACCAAGTGCTTGGCAGTGAAGATCTTCCTCAGGAAGCAAAGATTGGGCCATGCTAGGGAGAGATGGAAGATTCCAGACTCTAGTGCAGGGGTCACCAACCTTTTTGAAACCAAGAGCTACTTCTTGGGTACTGATTAATGCGAAGGGCTACCAGTTTGATACACACTTAAATAAATTGCCAGAAATAGCCAATTTGCTCAATTTACCTTTAACTCTATGTTATTATTAATAATTAATGATATTTAAACTTAATTGAACGGTTTAAAAGAGGAGAAAACACGAAAAAAATGACAACTAAATTTTGAAACATAGTTCATCTTCAATTTCGACTCTTTAAAATTCAAAATTCAAACGAAAAAAAGAAGAGAAAAACTTAAAAAAAGAATTTATGGAACATCATTTGTAATTTTTCCTGATTAAGATTAATTTTAGAATTTTGATGACATGTTTTAAATAGGTTAAAATCCAATCTACACTTTCTTAGAATATATAACAAATTGGACCAAGCTATATTTCTAACAAAGACAAATCATTATTTCTTCTAGATTTTCTAGAACAAAATTTTTAAAAGAAATTCAAAAGACTTTGAAATAAGATTTTAATTTGATTCTACAGATTTTCTAGATTTGAATTTTAATCATAATAAGTTTGAAGAAATATTTCACAAATATTCTTGGTCGAAAAAACAGAAGCTAAAATGAAGAATTACATTAAAATGTTTTTATTATTCTTTACAATAAAAAAAATAATTTACTTGAACATTGATTTAAATTGTCAGGAAAGAAGAGGAAGGAATTTAAAAGGTAAAAAGGTATATGTGTTTAAAAATCCTAAAATAATTTTTAAGGTTGTATTTTTTCTCTAAAATTGTCTTTCTGAAAGTTATAAGAAGCAAAGTAGAAAAAATAATGAATTTATTTAAACAAGTGAAGACCAAGTCTTTAAAATATTTTCCTGGATTTTTTAATTCTATTTGAGTTTTGTCTCTCTTAGAATTAAAAATGTCAGGCAAAGCGAGACCATCTTGCTAGTAAATAAATGCAATTTAAAAAATAGAGGCAGCTCACTGGTAAGTGCTGCTATTTGAGCTATTTTTAGAACAGGCCAGCGGGCTACTCATCTGGTCCTCACGGGCTACCTGGTGCCCGCGGGCACCGCGTTGGTGACCCCTGCTCTAGTGCATTTGATGAAAGCACTTTTGTGCGTGCCACACAGCAATGCATCATCAGAGAGGGTGTTCAGCATGGTTAGAAAAATAGAGACAGAGAATAGAACAAGGATGGACAATTCAACCCTTAACTCAACAATGAGTAGATGAGTGTTATATAATTTATTTACACATATACACACACATATGTGTGTATATGTGTAAATAAATGAACACTGAAATTCAAGTATTTATTTTATTTATATATAATAAAATAAATATTTATATATAGCTAGAATTCACTGAAAGTCAAGTATTTCTTATATATATATATATATATATATATATATATATATATATATATATATATATATATGAAATACTTGGTGAATTCTAGCTGTAAATATACTCCTCCCCTCTTAACCGCGCCCCCAACCACGCCCCCCGCTCCACCCCCGCCTCACACCCGACCACGCCCCCCGCCCCCCACCCCCCCGAAATCGGAGGTCTCAAGGTTGGCAAGTATGCATTAATAAGTAGTTAATAATGACTAGTTAAGAGCCAATATGTTACTAATTTGCATGTTAATAAGCAACTAATTAATGGTGAATATGTTCCCCATACTAAAGTGTTACCATGTTTTTTTATTGGTGCACAAAATGAACCGTGCATGAACATCACCTTGTTCCAACAACAAAACCAACACAGTGCATAAACTCACAACAAATTACACACCTGCAAATCAGTCTGACTTCTGCTGTTGCCGTATCCGTAATACGCCGATAGGGAGAAGTTTTTATTTACGTGATGAGTTGGGTGTGTTTTGACCTCCGCCGAACCCCTAGGGTTCGATCGAACCCAGGTTAAGAACCACTGCTCTAAATTAAGTCTTTGTCACTTAGAATATGTTCCCCATACTAAAGTGTTTGAGTTTGAGTTTGAGTTTGAGTTTGAGTTTATTTCGAACATGCAAGCATACAACATGATACATCACAATTTCCAGTTTCTCTTTTCAACATGTTCGAAATGGAGTAGGAAGAAGCAGAGCTTATTTAATCCTACCCCTTTTCTTTACATAACAGTTGCTGAAACTTTTTTTATTCACTTCCTGTTCTCAATTTTTTCACAATAAACTCCATATGTAATCACAATAAAATAAAATAAAAATAATAGTAAGAATTTAATAATAATAATTGGTGAAGAAAGTCATATTTCATATGATGAGATAAGTAAGATTACTTTAAGAATGAATGAATGAATGGATGAAATAAATTGAAAATGTTTGTCATGGTTCTTCTTCTTTGTACTTTGTAAACACTTTAAGTTTGAAGAGTTTCTTGAAGTGGATCATATTAGTACATTGTTTGATTGCTTTGCTTAATCCATTCCATAATTTAATTCCACATACTGATATACTGAAGGTCTTAAGTGTTGTACGTGCGTACAAATGTTTTAAATTACATTTTTCTCTAAGATTATATTTCTCCTCTTTTGTTGAGAAGAATTGTTGTATATTCTTGGGTAGCAGGTTATAGTTTGCTTTGTGCATAATTTTAGCTGTTTGCAAATTCACTATGTCGTGGAATTTCAGTATCTTTGATTCAATAAATAAAGGATTTGTATGTTCTCTATATCCAACATTATGTATTATTCTAACTGATCTTTTTTGTAACACCGTTAATGAATGAAGTGTACTTTTGTAATTATTTCCCCATATTTCTACACAGTAGCTCAGATATGGTAACACTAGTGAGCAGTATAGACTATGAAGTGATTTTTTTGTCTAGAACATGTTTTGCTTTATTCATTATTGACGTGTTTCTTGCTACTTTATGTTGTATATTTTTTACGTGAGATTTCCAGTTCAATTTATCATCAATCATTATACCTAGAAATTTGGTTTCATTTACTCTTTCAATTTCTATTCCGTCTATTTGTATTTGTGTTTGACTTTCTCTTCTACTATTACCAAATAGCATTATTTTAGTTTTACTAAGATTCAACGATAGTCTGTTATTGTTATAATTTGTTACCAATTATTGAATAAGATTCAAATCAAGAGTAAGATTACTAATTCAGTTTTAATATTTGAGTGGGGCCCGGGGCCCTTTGTGGTGGAAAAGTTGGGCCCCAAGGTTCAAAAGGTTAAGAACCCCTGATATAAGTAATGCAACATTGTGTCATGATGGACAGGAGGAATTGGCTCATTACATTTCAATGGAAAACACATCCAGAACACACCATCGGTTGGGGAAGGACAAAAACAGCTCTGTATTACAAGTTTGAAGTTCGACCAGCACGGTGCGTGCGAGTGGGAGGGGGTGATACGCAACACCCTCCTGCTGCGTGGCGCACTCCCTCACAACACAGCGGCGGCATCAGCAGCACCGGAGCATCTCTCTTTGGACTAAAGACAATGTGGCGGCGTCACCTGTAGCTCGTGGACGCGGCGCCCACGTCTCCCCACCCCCCCCCAACCCCCCTCGGGCTTCCTTCCACGGGAAAAGGATGGCGCGCGCAGAGCGGCAGCCGCGGCCGAGTCATCAACACCGCGGACCGCTGCCTTCTCGTGCAGGTGGCGCGGCCAGGACGAGCTGATCCCACGTAGAACAAGTGGGAGGAAGCAAAGATCTGCGTGTGAGGCGCCAGGAGGATCATTTATATATTAGCAGGAGACGTTCTCTCCCAGAAACAGGTAAGACCCTTTTTCTTCTTCTTCTTCTTCTTCTTCTTCTTCTTCGATGGGCGTGTGCTAACACCTGTCAGCAGCCACGAGTGATTAATTACACGTCATATCGATCATGTCCACACTGCCCGGGCACCTTTGGGGTCGAGCGCGCATGTTCGGCTGCAGAGGCAGGCGGTTCACCTCTATTGAGTAATACTGGGGGGGAGGGGGGGAGGGGGGGGGGGGACTGCAGAGTTTGAGTGGGTCTCCGTGGGCTTTGCGCGCGAGACGGAGGTTGAGCGCGGCTGGGTGCGCGTGATACTGCAGTGTCTGAGCCAATGATGGCTGAAGCTCTCAGTCAGACCTCATGAAGCCCACCACACCCCCACGAAAAAAAAAAAAAAAACCCCACAAAAAAAACCAACCCAACAACAACAACAACAACAACATACATTTCCACCTGCTGCAACGCGCTCACGTGAACATCCAACCAGGCATGCGCAGAGCGTGAACACGTGGCCCAAACGGTAATTGCGTTGACACTACACATTTTCTTTGATCGGGTAGAAAAAATGTCTTGTCAGCAGTTTTTAATAGAGATGGCCGATAAATGCTTTAAAATGTAATATCGGAAACTATCGGTACCGGTTTTTTAAATTATCGGTATCGTTTTTTTGTTGTTGTTTTTTTAATTAAATCAACATAAAAAACACAAGATACACTTACAATTAGTGCACCAACCCAAAAAACCTCCCTCCCCCATTTACACTCATTCACACTCATTTACACAAAAGATGTGTTTCTTTCTGTTATTAATATTCTGGTTCCTACATTATATATCATTATATATCAATACAGTCTGCAAGGGATACAGTCCGTAAGCACACATGGTTGTGCGTGCTGCTGGTCCACTAATAGTACTAACCTTTAAAAGTTAATTTTACTCATTTTTTATTAATTACTAGTTTCTATGTGACTGTTTTCATATTGTTTTACTTTCTTTTTTGTTCAAGAAAATGTTTTTAATTTATTTATCTTATTTTATTTTATCAATATTTTAAAAAAGGACCTTATCTTCACCATACCTGGTTGTCCAAATTAGGCATAATAATGTGTTAATTCCACGACTGTATATATCGGTATCGGTAATTAAAGAGTTGGACAATATCGGAATATCGGATATCGGCAAAAAGCCATTATGGGACATCCCTAGTTTTTAATGATTGTTTTATTATTATTTTTTTGTCGGATAATTTCTAGCACACTAATGAAAGTGGGAACCTTCCCACTTTCATTTTTGCAGTCATAAGCAGAAAACAAAAAAGGATTGCGACATATTGAGGAGCATTCTAATCAATTAATTGATTGTTAAAGAGGAAAACTACTAAAATATGATTGCCTGCACAGAAAATGTTGTCAATCTTTGTAAATCTGCATCGCTTTCTTGTATTTTCTGCATCCTGCAAAAATGTCCATCCATCCATTTTCTACCGCTTGTCCCTTTTGGGGTCGCGGGGGGTGCTGGAGCCTATCTCAGCTGCATTCGGGTGGAAGGCGGGGTGCACTCTAGACAAGTTGCTACCTCATCGCAGGGCCAACACAGATAGACAGACAACATTCACACTCACATTCACACACTAGGGACCATCTAGTGTTGCCAATCAACCTATCCCCAGGTGCATGTTTTTGGAGGTGGGAGGAAGCCGGAGTACCCGGACGGAACCCACGCAGTCACTGGGAGAACATGTAAACTCCACACAGAAAGACCCGAAACCCGGGGATCAAACCCAGGACCTTCGTATTGTGAGGCACATGCACTAACACCTGTTCCACCGTGCTACTTGTGCCACGGTCTGTGTACATATACTATAAATTCCGGACAATAAGCTACTACTTTTTTTCCCTCTACGCTTTGCACCCTGCGGCTTATAAAACGTTGCAGCTGATTGAAGGATTTCTCTTTCCTGACGGCCAAAATGTTGTGTGTTCAACAAATAGTTTTCATTAAACAAAAGCAGAGACACTGAAAAAGGTGTGTTATTTTTTGTGCTCTGGCGCCACCTTTTGGACGAGTTTGCTCACTGCAGGTGCTGCGAGGGGAACGTGTACAGTATTTTCTTCTGTTTAGTGCTTTAAACCGGACGTACAAGTGCCGTTCTATCTTTTAGTCGTCCATAGCGTTTCTACTTGTATGAATTCTTCATTCATCACTCCAAGAAATGTTTGTAAGTTTTACAATACAACAAACTATTTATACTATGTGCGATGATGACATCAACTAATATCCTAGCATGTTTAGGAGTGTCTGTGTTAGTATTATTAACTTACAATGACATTCTCTGTCTATTGCTTCAGTTTCACAAATTCATTGGTACATTTACCAAGACATCACCGTGGAGTTATTGAGTCTGTTTAGCTGATTGGAGAGCTAGCCTCTGCAACTAGTGGGTCCATGACAATGACTTCTGTTTTGTTTGATCAACCGTTTTACTGCCATGTTACAGGCACCGTCTAGAAATAATAAAGGCATGGAAATAAACATTTACACAATTTTTCTGTGAAAATAACTCATTTCACAATGCCTATATCTGTGGCTTATCGTCTGGTGCGGCTAATATATGGAAATGTTTATATTTTTTCAAAAATTTAGTGAGTGCGTCTTATATACCAATGCACTCTATAGTCTGGAAAACACGGTAACTTCTCCTAACTGTGACTGTAACGCTGTGATTGGTCACACTCTGAGCCCTGCCTCCTCACTTTGCGGTGCGGGAGTTGAGTTTATCCACTTTTGCCAGGTGCTCGCCTCATGAGGATAACCAGACAAAGATAACTTTCCCTCACACCAGAATTTTATTGGCGCCATCACTCAACTGCTAACACTGTGTAATCGAGCAGCGCACAGCTATACAAGTTCCAAAGCAGAGCAGGAGAGGGAGCAGGCCTAGAGCATTTACATGGGCATGCTCGTAAGACCGGCAATTGACATCAATGAGACCCAACTTTAAAAAAAGACTTTAATACCAAATATCCACTGTGATCTAAATGCATGCACGTTATTATTCGACTCGTTGGAATCGTTCACCACGATAACCGACATTGTAACAGCCTTTATCGGTCAAAAAAGAGGAAAAGGAAAATAGTATGTATATACTGTAGGGTTGGGCGATATGGACGAAAAAGTATATCTCGATATATTTTTACTTAAACTCTATATATATCTTGATATATTTTTCGGTGAAAGTATACATATAAATATATTAATTTTTGAGCGAAATTCACTGAAATTGAAGTGAATGACACTGTACTGTAAACAGTCAGTGGCACTTTTATTAACCCAGTTAGTCAAGATAGGTATTAACAGCACAGAAAATAAACTGTTTAAGTAGCACAGAATTACATAAAATAAATAAAATAGAAAAAAAAAAATTCTATGTAAAATAGATAACATAACTGTGCAAATAATACAAAATGTATCAAACTCAGATAAAAAAAAATTTTTCAGGCAGACACATTTTAATTCCCAGTCGACGATGTAATGTAATGTCACACACGTACGGTTCTGGTCAGCGCCAAGTAAGTGACTTGACTTCATTATGCGGCTATGATCTTCCTCACTTCGGCATACATTTTTGGGAGCATTTCTCGTGCAAAATATGCCCGGGTTGGCAACTGGAGAGCAGTTTTGGTTTGGGCTTACATGGTAAACAACTCAAATGAATGTTTTATCCAGACACATACATTTGTCCAAATGTGGCCAAGTAGACGCATTGTGGACGTCGTCTACATCGCTAAAGGAAACATCTAAAGAAGAGAATCCCTCTGCCATCTTCCACTAGTTTTTTAAATATATAAATCGCTCGCTTGAATATTCCCTCTTCTCTTCTACGACTCAATTCAACTCAATTCAATTCAATTCAAAGGGGCTTTATTGACATGGAACATATGTTTACATTGCCAAAGCCAGCATTAAAACACAATCAAAACAATTAAAATGTATCAAACTTAATAAAAACTTAATAAACTAGAGAATTGTGCAATACCTTTCAATATAGATGCATACATGTGTATATGAAAGTAAAGATATCCATATACTACAAATAGTAGTATTTATAGTGGTTGTATTCCATTGGATATCCTTTTCTTGTCACAACAGCTCACAAATCTTGCTGCTGTGTTTGCACATTGCTTTACTTCCCCCAGCAGGTATGGGAGTTAATTGTCATGTTTTCAAACTCTCTTTGTGTATTTGCATTCTGTGGGAAGTACACAGTGACGTGCAGTCAGGAGAGGCAGGTGAGGCGGGGCGTCACGTGCCATCATGGAAAGAAAAAAAAAAAATTAAATTGTTATATGTATCCAGTGATTATAAAGTTATTTTCCATTTAACTTCACCAGTTTTAGATTATTTTTATTCAAAATTGCTGAATTTTCACATGTGCCGTTCGCCGTTCAAATACTGAGAAGAGACTTGCGGTGAGTCACCAGCCAGTTGAGCCTCACCATGGATTGCGCAATGACTCGGCTAACTGCTGGCCTGCTGTGCAGTGAGACCATATTGCTATATGAATTATATTATACATTTCCATAGTTTAGTTAACTGAGGTATATAATGTACAGTGTATTTTGTCAACAACTGTATGTGTGTAACGTATTTTTTGTGCTGAGTAATCATAAAACGGCTGCGAAGACGCACTGGCTGAGGCTCGCAGTAATCCCGCCTCCCGGTGGTAGAGGGCGCTAGTGATCCCAGGGATCATTTTTGCGACTACTCGGCTGCAGAAGAAGTGACAACAAGCAGCAACAGTTAGCGATCGTTTATTTTTTCCTCTCGCCTGGACTTTACCATGGAGGTTTACAAATCTAAAATAAAACAGTTTTCTAAACTGGACTTTCAATGGAAGCAGGAGGTAATAATTAAAGGAAGATCTCCATCGAGACAGAGAGACTTTTAAAACTGAAGAAAGATAAGGAAGACTTCTATAAACAAGTTATCGATGCTTTTGTTCAGAAGGAGCGGCGCATGGACTTCATTTATAAGTAAAGGTAAGACCATAACAATGTTTTTTTTATTAAATGTGCTTTTTTGTGTGCTACAGTTTGTATGTGTAAAGTTAAAGTTAAATTAAAGTACCAATGATTGTCAACACACACTAGGTGTAATAAAATTTGTCCTCTGCATTTGACCCATCCCCTTGTTCACCCCCTGGGAGGTGAGGGGAGCAGTGGGCAGCAGTGGGCAGCAGTGGGCAGCAGCGGCGCCGCGCCCGTGAATCATTTTTGGTGATTTAACCCCCAATTCCAACCCTTGATGCTGAGTGCCAAGCAGGGAAGAATGCTGGTATGAGCTTTTAAACATAACCCGTTAGCTGCTGCCAATCAAATGGTGAATAAGGTACTCTTTAGGGTTCATATGTTTGTAAATCTGACTGTGATGAAGTCAGTGCCTCACCAGCCATGAACCTCACCACACGTCACTGGAAGTACAGTATATCTCTCTGATGTCTTGACCCTTGACAAATGACTCTCTCGTCGTCATTTGGAATGTCTGTTGTGATTTCCCTTCCTGGTTCCATGACCCGCCCTATCTTGCCTCTGATTGGCCTGTCTCTTATGTTTTGCCTTAATCTCAACCAATCATGGATGTTCTTATTCATACAAGCACGTCTTGGACGGAGGAAGGGGAGGGGTTTCGTAGCCCATGAGAGGGAGTGAGGAGCGGGGGAGAATCAATAAACACAACAAACAAGCCGTGTTTGGTCATTTTAACATGAAATAAATTATATCGATATTACGATAGTTTCTTAATTCATATCTTGTTTGAAAATACATTGATATATCTAACAAACTTGATATATCGCCCAGCCCTAATATACTGTATATCGTTACTTTACATGCAGTCGACAGAAATAGTTTTATTTAAGTTCTGGCTTCTCCTTGGCACTATGGTGAGCAATGACTCCCGCTAGCCGCACGCTGGACTGCACACTATTTGTTTATTTGTTTACCGAGTAGACCGGTAAAGCCAGGCAGAATTCCTCCACTGTACTGTGGGAATGCTTTGTACTGAACCGGAAAATCCAATTCCTAATACATGTACAGTTACACCTTTATTCAGCACACAGCTCGTGTGTTGCATTGACATCGGTTCCTATTTCAAGGAGTCATCATCTGTTTAGTTCAGGGCTGCTTGGCAGAAAGTTTGAAATCCACTTTGTTTTATTTTTTTCAATTCTCGCTCACCTGTGACCCCAGTGGGTGAGGACTTATTTTAAAGACTCTCTCCTCCTTTCGTTCCTCTCCCGCTCGCTTTCTTCCTCCTCCATTTGGCGTTTTTGTTATTTTCCAGATAGATGGAGAGCAGAGAGGGAGAGGATTGTCTTGTGCAGCAGAGAGACACGCGACAGCGCCTCCATCCACGGTCCACCTGTCATTGTCTTTTTTCTATCAAGCTCTCTGTCTTCTGTCTCACGGCTCCTGCTTCTCATGTATGTAACGATAAGAACATTTCATTTGTCACCAAAATGATCAGTTATTATTATAAGGCTTTTGTTGAATGAGCCCAAAACCACAAATGCACACATATAATCAGGTTAATAGCAATATTATTTTATTTAAATATGTTTGACTTCTCCCATTTTAATTCTAAGAAGTTTTAGTGTTTACTTAATGATAGAGAAAAAAGTTCCTGTGACATCATGCATATTCACTTACTTTTGTCATATTGCTTCGAGTATCAACCGATCTCTCTGTCTAAGAGAGCGCAGCCTGGAGTTTTAATGTACACAGGTGAATATCTTAGTTGCTCAGACAGTAAAATGTTTATGCAAGTTTAGATTGGAGAATGTCATTTTCAATAGGGAAAGACATTGATGTCTTTTGTTTTCATTTTAGCATTTAAGCTACCTCGCTCTGACTAGCTTCTCCAGTAAATAAGCAGTGTCACCAGTCCGTGAGATTATTATGTGTCATCAATCACAGTTTTACGATTATTTTCATTTAAAACGGTAATACTAATTGTGGGAATTTTTACCCTGGTCTATCATTATACCGTTTATCGTTACATCCCTATACTCTTGCAACCTTTTTAAATTAGATTTTTTAGCTTCACCTCTTGCAACACATGCTCCTTACTTGGTCTCTCCTTTTGTGTCCATGCTCACTTTTCTATTTGTCTTCCTCTTCCAACCTCAGTTCAGTCAATATTGTTCCCTTTGTTGTATCTCAAATGGAATACTTTAATCAGTCCACTTGAACAAACACTGTATACCATGTACACTGTGTACCTAGGAACTGCTGATTTTGACAGTCTATTACTGTCCAATATTTAGCCTCTTCCTCTTCTCTCCTTTTTAATTGTGCCTCCCCTTCTGCTGCGGAGCCAAGATGGCAAGAAAAGAGGGTTGCTAAGGACCATTGCTGCACACTTACAATGTTGACTGTTTTAGTGCAACATCCAGGACCTGACAGTGCACTGCATTCGGCAGCATGGACGCCCTCGTGCACTCCAAATACAAAGTGGACACCTGCAGCCATCTCCTTCCTCAACCACAGCCATGTATTTTCATGCTGTCACCTTCTTTTACATTTAATTAAGTACAGTAGTACCTCAACTTACGAGCATGTTGCGTTCCACGACCGGGCACATGAGTTAAAACACTCGTATCTCAAATTAGCTGTGCCCAGTTAAATTAACTGAAATCAGGTTAATCCGTGCTTGGCTCTCCCAACACGTCCTAATTTTAACATGCCTATTAAAAACACTTTGGTCCTCCGGACCAAAGACGAAAAGAACCATCCGGATTGTTATAGGCGCAAAGTTGAAAAGCCAGCATCTGTGACGGTATGGGGGTGTATTACTGCCAAAGACATGGGTAACTTACACATATGTGAAGGCGCCATTAAAGGCCTACTGAAAGCCACTACTACCGACCACGCAGTCTGATAGTTTATATATCAATGATGAAATCTTAACATTGCAACACATGCCAATACGGCCGGGTTAACTTATAAAGTGCAATTTAAAATTTCCCGCGAAACTTCCGGTTGAAAACGTCTATGTATGATGACGTATGCGTGTGACGTCAATGGTTGAAACGGAAGTATTCGGACACATTGTATCACAATACAAACAGCTCTGTTTTCATCGCAAAATTCCACAGTATTCTGGACATCTGTGTTGGTGATCTTTTGCAATTTGTTTAATGAACAATGAAGACTGCAAAGAAGAAAGCTGTAGCTGGGATCGGTGTATTAGAGGCTGACTGCAGCAACACAACCAGGAGGACTTTGAGTTGGATAGCAGACGCGCTATCCGACGCTAGCCGCCGACCGCATCAATGATCAGGTGAAGTCCTTCGTCGCGCTGTCGATCGCTGGAACGCAGGTGAGCACGGGTGTTAATGAGCAGATGAGGGCTGGCGTAGGTGGAGCGCTAATGCTTTTATCATAGCTCTAACGAGGTCCCGTAGCTAAGTTAGCTTCAAAGGCGTCATTAGCAACAGCATTGCTAGGCTTCGACAGGCGGCACAGCATTAACCGTGTGGTTACAGGTCCAGTGTTTGTATCTGTGTCTCCTGATAGTACTATTGTTGATTTTCTGTCTATCTTTCCAGTCAGGGGCTTATTTCTTTTGTTTCTATCTGCATTTAAGCACAATGCTATCACGTTAGCTCCGTAGCTAAAGTGCTTCACCGATGTATTGTCGTGGAGATAAAAGTCACTGTGAATGTCCATTTCGCGTTCTCGACTCTCATTTTCAAGAGGATATAGTATCCGAGGTGGTTTAAAATACAAATCCGTGATCCACAATAGAAAAAGGAGAAAGTGTGGAACCCAATGAGCCCTTTTACCTAAGTTACGGTCAGAGCCAAAAAAGATATGTCCTGCACTGCACTCTAGTCCTTCACTCTCACGTTCCTCATCCACAAATCTTTCATCCTCGCTCAAATTAATGGGGTAATCGTCGCTTTCTCTGTCCGAATCGCTCTCGCTGCTGGTGTAAACAATGGGGAAATGTGAGGAGCCCTTCAACCTGCGACGTCACGCTACTTCCGGTACAGGCAAGGCTTTTTTTTATCAGCGACCTAAAGTTGCGAACTTTATCGTTGATGTTCTCTACTAAATACTTTCAGCAAAAATATGGCAATATCGCGAAATGATCAAGTATGACACATAGAATGGATCTGCTATCCCCGTTTGAATAAAAAAAAATTCATTTCAGTAGGCCTTTAATGCTGAAAGGTACATACAGATTTTGGAGCAACATATGTTGCCATCCAAGCAACGTTACCATGGACGCCCCTGCTTATTTCAGCAAGACAATGCCAAGCCACATGTTACATCAACGTGGCTTCATAGTAAAAGAGTGCGGGTACTAGACTGGCCTGCCTGTAGTCCAGACCTGTCTCCCATTGAAAATGTGTGGCACATTATGAAGCCTAAAATACGACAACGGAGACCCCCGGACTGTTGAACAACTTAAGCTGAACATCAAGCAAGACTGGGAAAGAATTCCACCTGAGAAGCTTAAAAAATGTGTCTCCTCAGTTCCCAAACGTTTACTGGGTGTTGTTAAAAGGAAAGGCCATGTAACACAGTGGTGAACATGCCCTTTCCCAACTACTTTGGCACGTGTCGTAGCCATGAAATTCTAAGTTAATTGTTATTTGCAAAAAAAAATAAAAAAATTATGAGTTTGAACATCAAATATCTTGTCATTGTAGTGCATTCAATTGAATATGGGTTGAAAAGACGATTGCTTGTTTGTTGAGGTACCGCTAAATATTATAACACTATCTCCACTTTTCTCTGCATGTTCTCCAAATTTTACTTCATACCAGGAGGAAACATTAGCTAAATATAGAGTTGAACTAGATGTGTGGTGTGCATCATAGTGCATGTTGTAGTGCAGAGAAAAATCATGTTCTTAAACGCCACCGTGCTTCTGTCACACTGCTGCAACCATCAGTCTAACACAAGTTGCAATCTGGACGGACCTAAAGGTTCTGGCTGCGCCTGTGACGGCGTATTAATGAGCTGTCACTTTCCCGGACTCAAAATTATTACTTTTGGCCAATATTGACAAGGAGCAATTAGGTTTTTCATGAGAAGCTTAGGTTTTTTATGGCTTTTTGGCTTCCGCTTCGGTTCTCCGTCCTGCAGCTAATGGACTTCTGTAATCAAGCAGTTCCGTTCTATCAGTGACGTCACGCTTGCAGTGCAGCAACGCCATGAGGATGATCAAAGTCAAGTTTCACAGAAAAAGGACAAAGAAGCAGCAGAGACGAGGAAGCGGTTTCGAGAGGTTCAGCTGTTGGCGCTGAGGAGAACCACTGACGTCTATAGTGCCACAACTGTAAGAGACAGACAAGGGTCATGTGTTGTCTCGTCACGGGAAAGGCAGCCTTTGTCTTAAAATTAGGAGTTGAGGTTGTTAGTTACTCAGCACGCACACACAGTGGTCTGTGTGCCGCTGGAGCAGTATTTGTTTCTACAGAGTTTGGTGAATAAGTGTCTGTAAGTAGAAATACACTTGCTATTTTATGTCGATTTTGTTCTGTTAAAATATAATTTTATAAATGTTCGCCCTGGTGATTTTCGTTATCCTGTCAATGAGCTGGTCCATTGTACGTTAGCATTAAGCTAGCAGCATTAGAGCCAACCTTCATACTGTTTAGCATTAAGGGTTGGAATTGGGGGTTAAATCACCAAAATGATTCCCGAGCGCGGCCACCCTGCTGCTCACTGCTCCCCTCACCTCCCAGGGGGTGGAACAAGGGGATGGGTCAAATGCAGAGAACAAATTTCATTACACCTAGTGTGTGTGACAATCATTGGTACTTTAACTTAACTTTAACTTTACACATACAAACTGTAGCACACAAAAAAGCACATTTAATAAAAAAAACTTTATTATGGTCTTACCTTTACTTATAAATGAAGTCCATGCGCCGCTCCTTCTGAACAAAAGCATCGATAACTTGTTTATAGAAGTCTTCCTTATCTTTCTTCAGTTTTAAAAGTCTCTCTGTCTCGATGGAGATCTTCCTTTAATTATTACCTCCTGCTTCGATTGAAAGTCCAGTTTAGAAAACGATTTTATTTTAGATATGTAATCCTCCATGGTAAAAGTCCAGGCGAGAGGAAAAAATAAACGATCGCTAACTGTTGCTGCTTGTTGTCGCTTATTCTGCAGCCGAGTAGTCTAAAAAATGATTCCTGGGATCACTAGCGCCCTCTACCACCAGGAGGCGAGAGTAATTTCACCACACCAAGTGTGTGTGTGACTATCAGTGGTATTTTAACTTTATAATTGTATGTTTTTGTTGTTGTTTATAACCAATTGTATTGTTGATTTAACATTATACGCGCAGGTATACTGCATTTCATATATAAGGGTTGCAACTAACGACTATTTTGATAGTCGACTAGTCATCGATTATCTTAACGATTAGTTGACTAATCGTATTATAAAGCGCACACATATCCAGGGGCTCTAATTTGGCCATCGACTTTTAAAAAATTAAGAGTTATTTTTAGGCATGTGCTTACTAACAACAAAGATAACTAAATCATTCATAAACATTTATTTATACTATAACTATGCTGCTTGTTGGGCTGTTACAAAAATAAAAAATAACCTATAAACTTTTGTCAATTTAAAAGCAATTACAGGCAAAGTGCTAAAAAAAAGTGTCATTTTCTTGTTGCCAGAAAAAGACAGTTAAACTAGCAGCAATAACAACAAAATTATCTAAATTCCTCAAAGAAAAAAAAGATTTTGTGATGATGTGTTTAAGAGCTGTACATATGATCGATTTCTGATCAACTCCTGGCCTTTTTAGCAATCTAGTAAACTCCATTTATAGAATTGTATCATTTAGTCATTCTTAACATTTTAGCTATCTAATATTTATAATAATTATGTTTAATCTTTTATGATATCGGCGCAATGTTGCCTAATGTGTGTGCGTGTGTCTGTGAGTGTGTACGTGTTTTTGTGCGCGAGCGTGTGTGTGTATGTATGTGTGTGCGTGATAGTGATTGACATTTCTTATTGTGCCTTTTTCATTGCACGGCAAATTGATGCTGTTTACACCTGAAGTTCCTGACCAATAAAAAACACTTGAATTTATTGACACAAAATTTAGCGAGCGGAATTTCGCTAAAATTATAAAGTTATTTTTTACACAACTTCGTCTCACACTTGTTAGCTAGCTAGCTATCTTACTGAGTTGAGACAGCATCCTCCAGATGTCCGACATTCCCTTGCTTGAAATGTTCCCGTATCACAGATGTAGTGTAATAAAAACAACATCTGCTTTGCAAAATGAGCAATGTATTCATGTTTTTGATAAGAATAAAAGGAAATGTTACATGTTTAAATGTTTTCACCCGCAATATTGTTGCGAGTGGCCGCGTTGACTCGCGTCCCTCCGGAAAAACACGAATGATGGCGGCACGACTATTGTCGACAAATTAATTTGTCGGCGAAAAATGTTCTTATCAATATTTGTCGACAACAATCGACGAATGGGTGTACCCCTAACATATATTTGTTTACTTTTCTTTGTGTGCTTTAGTTTTACAGTAACTTTATTGTGGAGACTATCAATAAACCACCTTTAAAAATTAAAAAGAATGTTTACATATTTGACAAACTCAATTCCAACATTCAGGGAGGGCCGAATAATATATCCCAATAAAGCAGAAATGTACAAAGTGCAGCCTGTGTTACATTATAGCAATAAAATATGCAGCAACAATAAATGTGAAAATTAGAGCAAAACAATATAAGAAAAAATATGTTATTACCAATTATTAATAACACATTTGTTTTTTTAAATACATGTATAACATGTTTTTATTCTTTTTAAAGAAAATATGTGCATCATCGTCATTTATGCAAATTATATGACGACGTCATATTGACACTGCACCAGCCACGCCCCCACCACACTCCTAGCCACAAGTATATTGGCAATCCGTAGAAAACACTGCACAAAGTGTGTGCGTGTGTGTCTGCGTGTGTGTGTGTGTGTGTGTGTGTGTGTGTGTGTGTGTGTGTGTGTGTGTGTGTGTGTGTGTTTGCGTGCACAGCGTGACTCATGGACAAGATAATTATGTCATGTCTCATAAGAGAAATGAACAAGAACCGTATATCATTGTATCAGGAATAAAAAAAAATAATTTGGCTTTATTTTAGCGATGGCGTCACAAACTGCTTCCTGTCATCTGGCAGTCAGTAGGTTTACATGCACACAATATTCCAGTATTATCCACAATATGGTAATATGATAAAAAAAATATCTGAAAAATGTGAACACTATTTTCAGATTGATAATTCCAAATGTAGGTGATTTCCAGTCATTAAAACCTGTTTGAATATGCCAATATTAGATCATACTGTCATGATCCCACATGACATTTGGGACTATGTTCATTACTTTCCTGTATTTAGAGTCATCTCTCGTCCTTGTACTCTTTTTTTTTTTGTCAGTATTTTACAGTCTGTTACTTGTCCTGTCAACACACCTGTTCCTCATTGTCAATGGGTTCCATTTAGTTCCACTTTGTTACCGCCGGTAACAGAGCTGGTTCATTACTTAGAGTATGCCAAAGTGTTCTGTTGCCTTTTAGTTTCCTGCTAGATTTTTGTTATTTGTCTTCTGCCGGGTTTCTAATCAAACGACCTTCTGCCTGCACACCGCTTGCCTTTTCTGCATCCTGGGATCACAACAACTGCCAACACACACTTTTTACTGTCTCGTTTTTTTTACATTGCCTCTTAGAGTGGTCTTAGGCCATATTGCATATTGTGTATATTGTGTTGTTTTTATATATTGTGTGGTTTCTTCTTTTTAAAAAAAAATGCAAAGCACCTTAGGGAAGCAACCTAAATTTCGTTGGACCTGTACCTGTACTTGCACAATGACAATAAAGATCATTCATTCATTCATTCATTCACAAGCAGAAGATATTTTCCTTAAAGACTTGAAATGATCAAATGGTATGACTTTTTTTATAATGTTATCTGGAAAACTTAAGTCATTTTTGTCTGTAACCATGTTGATACCACATCTACAAAAAATGGTTTTGACAAGTCAAGCATTTTATGTACTGGGTCTTGCTTTTTGGTGAAAAAAACAAAACCTTTGTTTTGTGTTGACGTCATTACCGGCAGTATTGGGAATTGAGGGACTCCATCACATTAAGTGCACACAGTAAAAGCAGTTACATTTGCTTGCTTGTGCAGAAATCAAAGTGGTGTCATTTAAAAGTTTTCAAACTACAAAACCAGCAGGTTGTTCGGATTAAAATAATGTACGACCCCCACGGGGCGCCTGCTGCATATCATGCTTTATGGTGCTGGCGTGCTGCCACTTCCTCAAGAGGGATCAATTAGTGTGATGCCCTCAAGGACACAAGGGATGCAAAAATTCACAAACTAATTGAATCATCCAGCGGTGAACTTCAAAGATTTCTCTCAGCACTGCTTTTTGCTTCAGTGGCACACAACTGACCCTACTGCGTTCTGCCATGTCAAAAAGGGGCCCCTAGATGGACGATGTGCTCTTCCTTGGAAGTTTCTCTAAATAAACCCAATGTTTGTGTACTCCACTGAGAGCCAAAGGCAAGCCTTGTAAAGACATAAGCTCCTTCAAGCAGACAATTCACTTTGGTAAATATGAAGTGCATTTGAGCTGAGTCCATCATTTGCTTGAGACTTTGTCAGCAAACAAAGCAGTTTTATTCACGAGTCAAGATTATTTATCAAAACCGTACAAATGTATGAGGACATTTGGAAATATATCCTGAATTTCATTATTATTATTAATATTGCTTAGTTTATACCCTGCATTTATTTAAACATTATATTAATGTTACTGTACTTTTTTCCCTCCTTTATTTATCTATCTATCTATCCATTCCTCTTGAATATCATTGATGTTTAATCTATTACTGTATCTATTGCTTATTGTGAAAAGTGAACATGCAATAAGTAAATGTTGAGACATGGAGAAGGGGTAGGATTAAATAAGTGCTGATTTTTCCTACTCCTTTTTGGACATGTTGAATTATGCAATTGTAAGCATGAGACCTCTCCCAGTGTAACTTATTAAGCAGCCATCGTCAACAAATTACCATTTCCACACACAATTTGCTAAAACAGGCAAACACACACAAAGCAGCAGCACGACAATGAGTGTCTCTCTGCCGGAATGAACTAATTAATTCCGGATTTAACACTCAGGAGAAGCAATCCATGATTTAACCTAGCAAGAGCTTGGGCCATTACAAAAACACAGCAATTACTTGTGGAGATAACTATATGTTAAACTGCATGCAGCTCAGACTGTGTGCGTCGTTCCTGCAGTGACAATGCTTTTCCATTAGTGTCACTGTGTGCGCGTCATCTGCACAAACGGGTGTTTACGTTCTTGTGTGCGCTGGTCTTGCGTTACTGTGTAATAAACGCTTCAAACGACGACGAGGGAGGAAACATGATGCAAACAACAAGAGATAACATTGTATCCCCAAGATGGCCACCTTCTTAATTTCCCCTCGGGGATTAATAAAGTATTTCTGATTCTGATTCTGATTGATTGTATTCTAATTGTATTTCCTGTATCAGTTGTCATGTGACTTATTTTGGGATGTTTACTTCCGGTGAACGAATTGGTGGTCCACCAAACAGTGTACGAACTATCTGAGTATGCAAGGGTTCTGGATAGGGTTGTACGGTATACCTGTATTGGTTTAGTACCGCGATACTAATGAATTATATTCAGTACTATACCGCCTCTAAAAAGTACTGGTTCCCTATGCCCCCACGCCGCCGTAGTCATTGTTTGTTTTACAAGCAGAACAGCATGTTTGGCAGTGCACAATCACGGAGTACTTACAAACAGACACAGTGTGTAGACAGAAAAGGGAGAACGGATGCGTTTTGTCTTAAAAACTAACGATAAAGGTTAAGCTATACCACTGAAACGCCCTCCGGAAGAGGTGCTTTAAGACATGGCTAGCTAGCGGCTAAAGTTCAGCCGCAGTCGGCAGTGTTTTAGCTACTTCTAAATCACTAATCCTTGCATCCATGGCGACAAATAAAGTACGTTTCTTACAAGTATCATCCCTGCAGGACGAGGAATAGCTAAACATGCTTCACTACACACTGTAGCTCACCGGCGTCACCGCTAATGATGCCGTTTTTGAATGTAAACAAACGCCAATGGTGGATCTACACCTAACATCCACTGTATTGATACCAAGTACAGTAGCGTATCTAGTCGATAAAACTATGATTATATCAATATTTTTTAGCATCAGAAAATCTTTTTTTGTTTTTTATTTATGTATATTATGTTTATAAACTCAGGAAATATGTCCCTGGATACATGAGGACTTTGAACATGACCGATGTATAATCCTGCAACGACTTGGTATCGGATAAATACCTAAATTTGTGGTATCACCCAAAACTAATGTAAAGTAATAAACGACAGAAGAATAAGTGATTATTACATTTTATCAGAAGTGTAGATAGAACATGTTAAAAGGTAAAGTAAGCAGATATTAACAGTAAATGAACAAGTAGATTACTAATTCATTCTCTACCACTTATCCTTAACAATGTTGACAAAATAATAAAATGATAAATGACACAATATGTTACTGCATATGTCAGCAGACTAATTAGCAGAGGTGGGACCAAGTCATTGCTTTGCAAGTCACAAGTAAGTCTCAAGTCTTTGCCCTCAAGTCTCGAGTCAAGTCCCGAGTCAAGACAGGCAAGTCCTGAGTCAAGTCCAAAGTCAAGACTAGAAAGTCTCAAGTCAAGTCCCAAGTCCTGCATTTTGAGTTTCGAGTCCTTTCAAGTCCTTTTAACCACAGACTAATATTTTTACACAGATTGTGTATGCTTTTAAAATGCTGTATTTATTTATTAAAACAAGTGCATTTGAAATTGCAGGAAAAAAAATAGTGCTGACATTGCAATTCATAATAGCACTATTAACCAGTCATTTTAATAGTTTAAAAAATTTTAAACATTTAATTCATTCCTTTACAGAATAAACACATTTGCAAAAACAAACATTAACATACTATTGGTTGTATTTTATGAAAACAATATAACCACAGAGTTGAGAAGGAGCAAAGATCTTCAATATTTGTATGTGAAAATCACAAAGAAATCTTCCGGGGGAGGATGACCCCCCTACAGGGATTTGGTTTACAAACTTTCAGCCCCACCTAAAACAAAATTCACCAGCCGCCACTGATTATGATGCATTCTCATTTTAGGCAAAGTATAAGACAATAATTTCTTAACAGTATAATTGTAACCAGGAATAAGTCTTCAAGTAACAATATTCAAATACTAACATTGTTGACCAAGACAGAATTTGGTTTTATTCTGAATCCAGTGAAACAGATTGGTGGTTTTAGCTGATATAAAGACTTTCAGGTGTTTATATCCTGCTGGTAACAAGTCACAGGTGGAGAAAATCCTCAGTGCTGAGCTCTGTAGAACTTGCACCTGGCTCGCTGACAACAAGCTATCCATCCACTTGGGTAAAACAGAATCCATCCTGTTTGGGTCCCACATCAAACTTAAGACAGTCAATCACTTCACCATAAAAGTAGGTGACAGTGTCATCACCAGGAAAGATGAGGTCACCTACCTAGGTTCCATTCTAGAGGCTAACCTTTCCTGTGATAAAATGGCAACCAAGGTAATCAAAAAGGTTAACCAACGAACGAGATTTCTCTACAGAATGTCCTCTCTGGTCAACAAAAGCACCTTGAGGATTCTGGCGGGAACTCTCGTTCAACCCTTTTTCGATTACGCATGCACCTCCTGGTACCCCAGCACCTCCAAAACCCTCAAATCTAAACTCCAAACATCTCAGAACAAGCTAGTCAGGTTACTTCTAGACCTCCACCCCAGATCCCACCTCACTCCTACCCACTTCTCTAAAGTGGGCTGGCTCAAGGTGGAGGACAGAGTTAAACAACTTGCACTGAGCCTAGTCTATAAAATCCGCTACACCTCCCTGATACCGAAGTACATGTCAAACTACTTCCTTAACGTAAATGACCGCCATAACCACAACACCAGGGGGTGCTCCACTAACCACGTTAAACCCAGATTCCGAACTAACAAAGGTCTTAACTCATTCTCTTTCTATGCCACATCAATGTGGAATGCGCTCCCAACAGGTATAAAAGAAAGGGCATCTCTATCCTCCTTCAAAACCGCAATAAAAGTTCACCTCCAGGCAGCTACAACCCTAAACTAACACCCTCCCCGGATTGCTAATAATCAAATGTAAACAATCAAATGCAGATTCTTTTTCTTATGCCTTCTGATCTCTCTCTCTCTCTCTCTCTCTCTCTCTCTATGTCCACTACTTGATGTCCATATCCCTCCCCACCCCCCCTCCACACTCCTGATTGTAAATAATGTAAATAATTCAATGTGATTATCTTGTGTGATGACTGTATTATGATGATAGTATATATGATAGTATATATCTGTATCATGAATCAATTTAAGTGGACCCCGACTTAAACAAGTTGAAAAACTTATTCGGGTGTTACCATTTAGTGGTCAATTGTACGGAATATGTACTTCACTGTGCAACCTACTAATAAAAGTCTCAATCAATCAATCAATCAATCAATATATATTTTTAAGTATTTGGCAGACGCTTTTATCGAAAGCGACATACATAAAAAATACATATATAACAATGACTGTAAACATTATCATTTAAGGGAAGAATGTAATAGAAAATATCAATACAAAGTGTCAAGACAGAATAAACTCTCTGCTGCTGCAGCAACAGAGTTACCGTCTATAGCAGTGTTTTTCAACCACTGTGCCGCGGCACACTAGTGTGCCGTGAGATACAGTCTGGTGTGCCGTGGGAGATTATGTAATTTCACCTATTTGGGGTAAAAATATTTTTTAATTATAAATAATTATAGTCTGCAAATAATGTGCCGTTGTTGAGTGTCGGTGCTGTCTAGGGCTCGGCACCGTAACAATGTTATACTCTTCAATATCAGTAGGTGGCAGCAGGTAGATAATTGCTTTGTAGATGTCGGAACATGGTTTGTCGTGATCACAATATGCAGATGACAGTGCGAGGCAGCATGCAGGTGAAAAGGTATCTAATGCTAAAACCAAAAATAAACAAAAGGTGAGTGCCCCTAAAAAAGGCATTGAAGCTTAGGGAACAAAACTAAAACTGAACTGGCTACAAAGTAAACAAAAACAGAATGCTGGACGACAGCAAAGACTTACAGCGTGTTGAGCAAAGATGTTGTCCACAAAGTACATCCGAACATGACATGACAATCAACAATGTCCCCACAAAAGAAGGATAGCAACAACTTAAATATTCTTGATTGCTAAACCAAAGCAGATGCGGGGAATAGCGCTCAAGGAAGACATGAAACTGCTACAGGAAAATACCAACAAAACAGGAAAAGTCACCAAAATTGGAGCGCAAGACAAGAACTAAAACACTACACACAGAAAAACGCCAAAAAAGTGGTGACAGCACTTTAAGTCAAGAGCTATATTGATGCATGGTTGGTTATGGTTTAAAGTCATACCCAACAATTGCGACAACGACTTTTTACTGTCAATATCGGCTGCTGAGTTTCATTTTTTAATGATTTCTGCTGGTGGTGTGCCTCCAGATTTTTTCAATGAAAAAATTGTGCCTTGGCTCAAAAAAGGTTGAAAAACACTGGTCTATAGGTCCCTAAGATATATAGATATCTAATGTATTCATACATTGTTTATGTAGGATATACGCATGTATATATAACCTAATCATATTGTTTCTTCAATTTAAAAATTGCTGACCGTTTTTTCCCCCTTTCTCTGGGATTATATTCCCAGTTTTGATCTCGGACGTCTGGTCACTTATCGCGTATAAGAATATTATATTACTGCTAAGCAAACTATGAATAATAAAAACGCCAAAACATGTGTCCGTTATCATAGCTACACGTATGACAAAAAAACCGCGTGAAAATTGTGAAAACACGCGGTTTAAATTCGCTGACAGTTCGATGCTCCTGCCAAATGAATTGCACTGAGTGGAGCGGATCACCACTCCAAGATGGCGGCCCCGCGTCTCGTCTGCGCCAGTAGGCAGTAGAGCTCAATGCTGCGTACCCTTATAAGATGTATACGGTTATGACGTTAGCAGTGAGTTTACAGCCTCACTGATTTAACTACACAGCAAATAAAAGTCATGTTACTTAGCCAATAAACGTTATCTTACATTCAAAACTTACCCTTCTTTGTGCAACTTCAAATGTCGAACGAAGTTGGAAGTTGTTGCGTCTCCGCCTGTAATATTCGAACTGCGTGATTTGCATACGGCAATTCGTTTTTTGTTGACCAAGTCGTAACAAAACCAACTTTGGCATAATTGTTTCCGCGTTGTTTGACAATTTGCAATTTGATTGGATGAATGCTGTGGGATGAAAACAACGTAGATCTAATTTGATTGGCTGTTGTACTGACAGCACTGAGCACACCAGCTGACAAGCAGCACAGACGCTTATAGACACAGACTAGGGATGGGCGATACCACACTTTTAGGATTCGATACGATACCGCTACTTTTTCTTGCATTTTCATCGATACCGATACCGATACCAATAATTTCTTATTGGCAATTTTTTGTCAGTCAAAAATATTATTACTATTGTTATTATTTAAGACAAATCACAAGACAAATACAGACCATTTATACCACATTTACTATGGTCAATATATAATAAAAGTAAAATTAAAATAAATAACATAAATATGAAAAATAAATTAAATATTATATATAATAATAACTATATATTATATATAATAATAATTAAATATTAGGGCTTTCCAATTAACAGTCAAATCCAGATTGCAAGAAGCTGCAGTTATTTTTTAAAGTTTGTGATATAATTAGCAATTAATGAAATATGAAATAGGCTAATGTTTTCGAAATGTAAGAAATCATGTAACAGATTAAAACCAAAATCACATTCAATCATATATTCAAGATTTTCTTGGAAAAAAATAAAACTGTAATGCAAAGATGAAGAATCTCCAAATTGTATCTCTTTCTTATCTTGTTTTAAATACTCAAGCAATTTTCAACTAACAGTAAATTCCCCTGTGTGGAAATTATTTGAATTTAGGATAATCATTTAAACAATTCAGTAAACATTACTAAAAAAAAAAAAAACAATGCTTGTTTTAAGTCAACAATTGGACAACACTGGATATGCCTGGCTGCATCGCTGTCGGCTGGCTGTGTGTGTGTTGCACGTTGACGACGCTCATTCGCTGTCTCCTGTCACGTGACTGGGCCAGGTCTATACTCTGCCAGGTACAGGGGTGTCCCAGCACATAGTAAGTTAAGTAAGTCATCAAAAACATCTGAAAGTGATGCTTGCACCCCCCACACGCCGTTTTTTGGTTTATATCGATACTTTTTTCAGAAAAGTGATGCCAAATGAGTAGCGTGTGAGTATCGATATATCGATACCACAGGATCGATACGCACATCCCTAACACAGACGTAGAAAATGAAAAATACGGAGCCCTCCCAAATAACTTTTCAAGCTTTGGGTTTTGGGGAAAGTAGCAAGTCATGTCAAGTCAAAAGGCTCAAGTCCAAGTGAAGTCACAAGTCATTGATGTTAAAGTCTAAGTCGAGTTGCAAGTCTCTTTACATTTTGTCAAGTCGAGTCTAAAGTCATCGAATTCATGACTCGAGTCTGACTCGAGTCCAAGTCATGTGACTCGAGTCCACACCTCTGCTAATTAGGAGCCTTTGTTTGCTTACTTACTACTAAAAAACAAGTTGTCTTGTATGTTCACTATTTTATGTAAGGACAAAATTGCAATAAGAAACATACTGTATGTTTAATGTACCGTAAGATTTTTTGTTAAAATAAAGCCAATAATGCAATTTTTTGTGGTCCCCTTTATTTAGAAAAGTATCGAAAAGTATCGAAATATATTTTGGTACCGGTACCAAAATATCGGGACAACACTAGTCCTGGATTTTAGCACTACAAACCTATAAAAAAAAAAACATAATGCAATAGATCTATGCACATGTGGAATAGAATGGATCTCTACACGTTGATCGTTAAAAATATTTTTTGGAGTGATCTCAAGGATTATTTGTCGATCGCATCCACAGACATGATGAACTAACTGGTGCTCAGGACGTCATTCTACACGGCAAAACAGATGAAAACTTGGAAAAGCATGGCAGTCTACAACTTCTTTGTGTGTGGCTGGGTCAGTGAAAGTGGTATCAAGATTCTCACCGATAAATATGCATCATTTTTGCTCAGGTAAGGTTGCATTTTATGATTTAACTTTGCGTATTGCGAGGACGCATCCTCGTAAACAAAATTGCGAGGAGCACCCGATAGCCTTGATTCACTGTTTTTCTTTTTTCTCCTCATGTTAACCACTCATAATGTTAATCGGAGACACCACTGAAGACCTGGCTGGTTGGGAAAGAAAACGGAGAAGTGATCACAACTTACTGTAACTGCATTGCCGGTAAATTTTGGCCATGCTGCCTTGTTGTTGTTGTTGTTAGACTTCGACTTACTTTTTATTGTCATTCAAATTTGAACTTTGCAGCACAGATAAGAACGAAATTTCGTTACATAAACTCATGGTAGTGCAGGATAAAAAAGCAATAAGGTGCATATATAAATAAATAAATATATATAAATAATATATAAATATATATATAAAATAAATAAATATCCATCCATCCATTTTCTACCGCTTATTCCCTTCGGGGTCGCTGGAGCCTATCTCAGCTACAATCGGGCGGAAGGCGGGGTACACCCTGGACAAGTCGCCACCTCATCGCAGGGCCAACACAGATAGACAGACAACATTCATACTCACATTCACACACTAGGGCCAATTTAGTGTTGCCAATCAACCTATCCCCAGGTGCATGTCTTTGGAGGTGGGAGGAAGCCGGAGTACCCGGAGGGAACCCACGCAGTCACGGGGAGGACATGCAAACTCCACACAGAAAGATCCCGAGGCCGGGATTGTATATAAATAAATAAATAGATTACTGTACAGATAAATATATTGTACTTTTCCACATGCGTCCACGTTTATGGATGTACTGTATGTTATATTGTCTTTTTTATTCCAGCGAGTTAATCCATTTTGGGGGGAGTTGAGGGGATAATTTAATTATGATGCATTCAAGAGTCTTACGGCTTGAGGGAAGAAGCTGTTGCATGCATTGTTACGAGTATGCGTGGTTTTTCTCGTCTTTATCGAAATATAACTATACAGTAGATCTCAATGTTGTGTACGTACCTTCAAAACCCTTTAAAACAACTTCAAAACCCTCCATCAACGTTTTATATACACACTGCAAGTCTATAATTAGGGGCAGCATGGTGGAACAGGGGTTAGTGCATGTGCCTCACAATACAAAGGTCCTGAGTTCAATCCCGGGCTCGGGATCTTTCTGTGTGGAGTTTGCATGTTCTCCCCGTGACTGCGTGGGTTCCCTCCCGGTACTCCGGCTTCCTCCCACGTCCAAAGACATGCACCTGGGGATCGGTTGATTGGCAACACTAAATGGGCCCTAGTGTGTGAATGTGAGTGTGAATGTTGTCTGTCTATCTGTGTTGGCCTTGCGATGAGGTGGCGACTTGTCCAAGGTGTACATAACTTTCCGCCCGAATGCAGCTGAGATAGGCTCCAGCACCCCCGCGCGACCCACAAAGGGACAAGCGGTAGAAAATGGATGGATGGAAGTCTATAAATAATGTAGTAAGAGACACCTTCGTAACAATATGTAATTTGTCCAATATTTACCGTATTTTGATAATTTGAATCATTTCTGGGACTGATTTATTTCACACATTGATTTGTGTTTCCAGAGCAGCGCACGTTTGACTTCTGGCAACATGTGTGTTCCTGCTTCCGGAATCAAACACGAGTCCGTGTTCTAATCATGGCAGACTTGGTAACAGACAACAAAAACGACTATTTTTGGACAACGCCAGCACACACTATTTAAATAATATCGAAATGGATGAAAATTTTGAAAAGCTGCTGATGCTGTGTTTGACGGAGAAGCAGCTAGAAGGAGATAGCGTAAAATTAAAGTCTCCAAGGTAAATGCTGCACATTATTATTACATTACTTCATAAAACTACTGTAGTTAGCAGTCTATTCTATTGTATTGTATTACAATGTTCCTTATTTAAAAAATAAATAAAATGGTTAAAAGGCATATACAAATTGTGCTGTTTTTGTGGAGTGCAAGCACCAATACAATTGATTTCAACTCATTTCATGGGTAGAGGTTGATTGGAGATACAAGTGGTTTGAGTTTGGTGCTCCGTCACAGAACCAATTAAGCTCGTATGTGGCGGTACTACTGTGTACTGTACAGGCACATTAACGTTTTTCCCCATCACAAACAATCTAAAATTGTATCAACATGTTGTCTGAGCAACCAAGCTATTGTGCACATAAAACCTACATGCTGTGCTGCGTGCACTCTTAGGACAGAGATCCATGCACAGACGGAACTTACCAATAGGCAAACACAAGCAGTTTCCTGGGGTCTTGCGATGTCTAGGGGCCCCCAAACATTTCGTATATAGGGATTTATAGTATACGTGTATATAGAGTTTTCTTCTTTTTAAACAACTATTGAATTTTTTGTGTTTATTTGTGCGCTTGAAAATACATCAAGATGCCGAATCAGTCACTGCACATTTGAAGACTTCATTCAGGAAAACATGTTTCTACTGCCAAGGAAAATATATTGTGTACCTATTTGTTTATCTAAAATAAAACCTATTTAAAATATTTCAGTGTGTGTTTAAGTTATTTTTGAGAATATTCAACAATACGGTGATAATAATAAACATGATCATTTTCATCACAATAACAGTGAGATTAAACTTTCATATCGTTACATGCCTACTTTCTAGTATGAATGTTAGGGAAATGAAACTATGGAGGAGTGATTGCATTACAGTTAACTAAGCATCTGTGCACGTGTTGGTTGGTTGAATTTGATTTCAAACATGTATACAGTAAATATGACACATCACATATTTTACATATTTCAAGTTTTCTTTACATGTCCAAAAAGGAATAGGAAGAAGAAAGGCTTATCTAAACCTACCACTTTTCCACTTTATAGCAATTACTAACACATATGTTCATTTCATACACAATTTACATAAGTGCATTCTTATTACATCAGTTCTCCTCATAAACAGTTATGATACACGCGGTAAAGCTCGGTTGGTAGAGTGGACGTGCCAGCAACTTGAGGGTTCCAGGTTCGATCCCAGCTTCTGCCATCCTAGTCACTGCCGTTATGTCCTTGGGCAAGACACTTTACCCACCTGCTCCCAGTGCCACCCACACTGGTTTAAATGGAACTTAGATATTGGGTTTCACTATGTAAAACGCTTTGAGTCCCTACAGAAAAGCGCTATATAAATATAATTCACTTAATTTCACTTAATGAGATGGATAATATCTTATTTTCAATAATTTCATGACATTTATTGTAATTCATCTTCCTTGTACTTTGTAGACACTTGGAGTTTAAACAGCCTCTGGATCATATTAGCACATTGTTTGACTTCTTTGCTTAATTCTTTCCAAAATATAATTCCACATACTTGTATGCTAAAGATTTTAAGTGTTGTTTGTGCATACAGAATGTTTTAAATGATCTTTTTCTCTGAGGTTATATTTCTCGGCTTTTGTTGAGAAGAATATTTGTACATTCTTGGGTAGCAGGTTAAAGTTGGCTTTGGGCATAATTTTAGCTGTTTATAACTGCACCGAATCGTTAAGTTTCAATATTTTGGATTTAATGAATAAAGTGTTTGTATGTTCTTCATTTTGAACAATTTTAACTGACCTTTTTTTGTAACATAGTGTATTTAATGTACTTTTGTAATTATTTCCCCATATTTCTAGTGTTTGTGTTGATGCCTGTCTGTTATCCCACTTGTTGCTCCAAATGTAGACTTAGGGGAAAACACTGCATTGGCACGTTACTTGGGCATGGAAAAGGTCCAAAGATTTCATTTGTACTGGAGTCTAATAATTGGCCATAGATCAGGGGTCTGCTCTTCAACCTCCTCCGTGTGAAATTTTTTAACACCACGGCTGGTTAAATGTGCATTTAAAAAAAAAAGTTATATGATTTCGACTATGTATGAGGCAGTAAATGTGTCCTGACGGTTGAATGCACCGCAAAAGCATGATGGAAACACTTTTTTCGCATTTAGAGGGCAAGTAAACACCGAACCGGTGGGGCGCCAATGCAGGACAACTCGGGCAGACTGGGCGTCTTGGGCTCTCGCGGGTCCCTTCCCCGCAACAGAGGCCGACCCGCAGGCTCGGAGAAACCTACGTGCCCGAACAAGTGTCAAGGGGGCCGTGAGGATGTTGTCTTTGAGCGATCACACGCTGCCTTCGTCTTCTATTGACATCACGGCAACATCAGTGGCTGCAATATCCTCCTCCCAGCGGAGTCTCGCGGGATGAGATTTTACCAGAATTATGGCTCATGACGCAAAACACACTTTAAAGGAAGCACCTACAAGTCGCAAATGTACTTTATTTCAGAAATATCGCCTTTATTTTGTGATAAACTGCAATGGAGACGCAGCTACTGAATGTGTCACAAAAAGAAAAATCTCAAAAGAAAATAAGAGTTATCCTGTAAAGTTATCTTGTATATGTTTAGAAGATGTGTTATGCTTTGCGACTATTTTATTTAGTGGGAACAAAATGTTAAGGCTGCCAATCCCTGATTGTAGATTGTGGACAGAAATGGACTTTTAAGCCATGTTTCATCAAGCACTGCAGCTCAGTGCAAAGCAACAAAAAATTTCAATTATATAGTTTTTTTTCTCACTGCACAGTTGAGTCACCAAGCACGGTCGTACTTTACTATTTTCTTTACATTTGCTCATGATCATTGCACTTCTCGTACAGTGCGTCTGTACAAGCGAGTGTAAAGTGTCCCGCTAAGAACCCGCTTAGAGTTGAGAAACACAGGGAGCTCATTAGTTTTGCGAGGCCGGGTGACGCTCATTAGGACATGGCGGATGAATCCTCACTAGCAGCTTTTTAAAAGCTGCTCTGCTGAAGATAAGTCAAAATTTAAAAAAAAAACTGCATTCAACTGAATTGAGTCCTCAGGCCTACCGGGGGATTCATCTCATAGATCAAAATCTCCTCCCTCATGGTGCACTGGAGCTGAAAACGTGCTGTC
The DNA here is from genome assembly GCF_033978785.1 of Entelurus aequoreus. NCBI lineage: Eukaryota > Metazoa > Chordata > Actinopteri > Syngnathiformes > Syngnathidae > Entelurus > Entelurus aequoreus. The sequence continues at coordinate 23,836,244 of NC_084742.1, read as the reverse complement.
TGAGCTGAGTTTTGTTTACTTTGCTCAGAGTGTAGTTTAACGCTGAGATGATCAGCGTACAGGTGTCACTCAATATCCGCTCGGTCCTGTCAGGATCGACAACAGTGTAAACATGGCAAAGATTAGTTGGCTTTCCTCTCTGCCTCGTGTGAGACCACACAGTTTTGCGGCCTAAAAGCAGGCAGCCGGTCAGCAGAAGCACTGCACTGATGACCACATTCCAGTGTGATGTCACTCTGCACTTTGATATTTGTCAGTGTGCCCTCCAAGTAATGACCGAGGCTTATTAGAGTCTACTTCCTACATTAGGCCCGTCTCATCTGGACTCCTTTACCTTTCATTTCCTCTGTGCGCGCTTGCCCTTTTGGCTCTCTGATTAATCTAAACCATCATTTGTCCAGCAGCAGGAGCAAGGTTCTGCACGCATTGCTAGAGAGCAACAAACCGAGCACAGGACGTACCCTTGGCTTATGTAAAGTTTGAAGATTTTCTTTTATTTAAATATGTATCTTATAAAAATAAAAAAAAATAAAAAAAGACAAACGTTAATATAAAATAAATACAGCCGTGAAGGTTCAATAATAAGTTTGCTTATTACGCCTAAGACAGACGTGCCCATCGATCTCGGACAGGGTGTGTTTGGATTGCCAGGCATTAAAAACATTGACATAACCAATCATCAATCTTCAATATGACATCACATTCGTCACTTGACATACAGAAGGTCTAGTGAGATGACTGCTGGCTGGTGTGAGCTCAGTATGAAGAAAAAAAACGACCGGCAGAAACGGGAGAAACACTATTATTTCAACAAAGACTCTTTTTCACAAACACTTGCTGTCAAAAGTGTAAAGACCCGACTGCACACAGTTCCTGTCTTCCCAATAATGTGCTGTTCCATTCTGCCTGCGTTAACAAAAATAGGGATTCAGAAAACAAGCGGACACAAGCTAGCGGGCTACGGAGTTGGCCTCTAATCTATTTTTTATGAAGGGTTAAAAAAAAAAAAAAAAAAAAAATGGAAGATGGAAGATGGACAAATAAAAAGCTAAAAACCAACCACTTGTATGTGCTATTGGAAAGAGGAGGACTTTTTCCTCCTTCACATTGTACATTCAAAGTTGTAATTCAAATTTTTGTAATTCCGTTTGATTCTAATCAATACAAGTCATCAGGTAATACTTCAACTTATATTTTTGTCTTTAAGAAAGAAGGGAATCTGTAAGAATTTAACATGTTTGTATTTTTATTGAACACCTTAACACATGTTAACAAAAAATGTCTGTTCCACCTGGATAGCAACATACCTAACTTTGAACACTTCACGCAACACAGATGTCATAAAGTCATCCAAGCTTACGTTCCAGCATTCAAACACAGCACCAGCATGTTCGAACAAGGATGAGGTAATAGAGGAAAGGTACAAATTAGTGTTGTAACGATACCAATATTTTGGTACCGGTAATACAATTATTTCGATACTTTTCGGTACTTTTCTAAATAAAGGGGACCACAAAAAGATTGCATTATTGCCTTTATTTTCACAAAAAATCTTAGAGTGCATTAAACATATGTTTCTTATTGCAGTTAAGTCCTTAAATAAAATAGTGAACATACTGGACAACTTGTCTTTTAGTAGTAAGTAAACAAACAAAGGCTCCTAATTAGTCTGCTGACATGCAGTAACATATTGTATCATTTATCATTCTATTATTTTGTCACCATTATTAAGGACAAGTGTTAGAAAATGTATTATTAATCTACTTGTTCATTTACTGTTAATATCTGCTTACTTTCTCTTTTAACATGTTAAATGTCTACACTTCTGTTAAAATGTAATAATCACTTATTCTTCTGTTGTTTGATACGTTACATTAGTTTTGGATGATACCACAAATTTGGGTATCAATCCGATACCAAGTAGTTACAGGATCATACAGGTCTTATTCAAAGTCCTCATGTATCCAGGGACATATTTCCTGAGTTTATAAACATGATATACATTTTTTTAAAACGAAGAAGATTTTGTGATGTCAAAAAATATAGACATAATCATAGTAGTATCGACTAGATACGTGCCTGTACTTGATATCATTACAGTGGATGTTAGGTGTAGATCCACCCATGGCGTTTGTTTACATTTTGATGCCGGTGAGCTACGGTGTGTAGTGAAACATGCTTAACTATTCCTCGTCCTGCAGTGATAATGATCCTTGTAAGAAACTTACTTTATTCGTCGTCATGGAGGTGAGGATTAGTGATTAAGAAGTCGCTAAAACACTGCCGACGGCGGATGGACGTTAGCCGCTAGCTAGCTAGCCATGTCTTAAAGCACATCTTCCTGAGGGCGTTTCAGTGTTATAGCATCACATTTATCGTTAGTTTTTAAGCCAAAATGCGTCCGTTCTCCCTTTTCTGTCTACACACTGTGTCTACTTGTAAGTACTCTGTGATTGTGTGCTGCCGAACATGCTCCTCTGCTCGTAAAACCAGCAATGCCACAACGTGACAAGGACGCGGGCGCGTGGGGGTGCATCACCGGTACGTTTCAGAGACGATATAGTACCGAAAATGATTCATTAGTATCGCGGTACTATACTATTACCGGTATACCGTACAACTAGGGGTGTAACGGTAAGTATATTTGTATTGAACCGTTTCGGTACGGGGGGTTCGGTTCGGAGGTGTACCGAACAAGTTTCCACACAAACATATTAAGCTAAGCTAAAGTCTTAACAAGCTTCTCCGCTTCCTTCTGCCTGTCTCTGTCAGTACACAGCACCCAGCATTGTCCCACCCACACAACCATCTGATTGTCTACATACAGAGCGGTAACAGCCAATCAGCAGTGCGTGTTCAGAGCGGTAACAGCCAATCAGCAGTGCGTATTCAGAGCGCATGTAGTCAGTGATTAGCGTTTAGCAGGTAAGCATCAGGCAGCGGACTCTCCCCAAATTATAATAAACACATCTCAGTCAACTACTAGTAATATCACTATGAGCCCGTTGACCTTCTAGAAATATAAACTGCAGCTCAGCTCGCTCGCAGTCCTGGCTTGAGGTGAAGGCTAATTCGCTTTTAGCGTAACGTTAGCTCATTTTGCGGTGTGTGTGTGTGTGTGTTACGGACAGCAATGCCCTGTCTGTCTGTTATTTCACTTCACCTTTTTCTGTGTTGATTGAGCTGTGTTGAAGCAGCAAAAAAGGACATTATGTTAAATGAAAAGTTTCTGTCTCTGATAGTTGATATAATAATGTAACTGCATCATAAAGCCTACATGAACTCCATGGTGTTCAGGGATGAATAGTCTCTCCTATTGCTATTGTACTACTTTTTCAGCTATAGTTACATTAATCATTAGTAATGTAGCAGCCTAGTTTTGAATGGCAGGGTCCCTGCTATCACATGTTAATAAAAATATAACATTTACATAATAAAAATCAACTACAGGCTTCCCAAATGCTGTAATAAATTAAGCATGATGAGTTGACTTGAAACTGTTTAATGTTGCACTTTTTATATATAGAAGAAAAGTTTTGTCATTTTATTTAATCTAAGCAACAACTTCAGGCAGTTTAATGTTGATTAACGTGGGCAGAATTATTACAGTGTTCCCAATGTTAAAAGGATAAAGCCATTGTTTACAAATTTGGTAAATAAATAACCAAAAAATGTATATTTTGTTTTCTTACTGTACCGAAAATGAACCGAACCGTGACCTCTAAACCGAGGTATGTACCGAACCAAAATGTTTGTGTACCATTACACCCCTACGTACAACCCTAGTACAAATATAATACATCTATCTGTGGTAGCTTAGGAGAAAGTTATTTACAAATTTCACTTTTGCATCTCATTGCACATAAGTGTTGTGCATTCAAAGACCTTTTTATTAAAGTTAGAAACATAGGTTTCATTAGTTTTTGAAGATATGAGAAGGCCTAACTCCCAGGAGATGCACTAATAATAATATAATCATAACCATGATGATCTATTATTATTAATAACCCTTTCACCCATCCATTTTCTACCGCTTGTCCCTTTTGGGGTCGCGGGGGGTGCTGGAGCCTATCCCAGTTGCACATGGGCAGAGGGCAGGGTACACCCTGGACAAGTCGCCACCTCATCACAGGGCCAACACAGATAGACAGACAACATTCACACTCACATTCACACACTAGGGCCAATTTAGTGTTGCCTATCAACCTATCCCCAGGTGCATGTTTTTGGAGGTGGGAGGAAGCCGGAGTACCCGGAGAAAACCCACATAGTCACGGGGAGAACATGCAAACTCCGCACAGAAAGATTGAACCCAGGACCACTGATGATATTCCTAAGTGTATCAGTCAATACTTTACACTTTGAAGTAAAGGACAACGTGACAGTGAATAATGGCAGGTTATATAATTATTTTAATTAATATTCTGGCCACTTTATATTGAATTTGTAACAAAAAACAAAAACATAAAAAACATATTTGCTGTTTCATCATTGGCCACCTTAATAAGTACAGCTATTCTGCGGCTGTTGTGTCCATTGGAGAGGCTGTGCTGACATTTAGCTCCTCTATACCCAGGCAGGCCGCCAGCATCAAGGACATCTTGCACATTTACTGCTGTGAACTTGAAGGCCGCAAAAAGCTATTAGCTTAATTAGCTCCTTCTATTAATTATTCACCTGCAAGAAGACGTCATCACCCGCAGCATATTTACCTCATATCTGCATTCTTACGTTCAAGATATGACCAGAGCACGGCACTGCCAGTACTAAGTGCGCGTGATAGCCTTCAGCCGTCCAGCTGCGCAGTCAAATTTAAAGCAGACAAGTCAAATTTAAAGCAGACAATATTGTGCGTATAAAAGTAAAACAGATGAAGCAATACTCCAAACTGAGCTTTCATCTTTATTGATAATGTTATATTCTGTTTGAGTGATTCATACTCTTTTTTTTTTTTTTTCGTCTTCCCCCCCTCCCTGAATCAAATTACTGCTGCTCCCTCAACAGCCCATTTGTTCCTCGGGGATCAATAAAGTTTCCTCTAATCCAATTGAATGAGACACTGTCTTGGGGTTACGTTGTCAGTTTGCAAGCGAGACGATCAGTGGTTTGGGAGCGCACCAGCTGCTCATCTGGAGGCGCTCAGAATGGCGCAAAGATAAACTTTTTCTACTCCTTGGGGCTAAAAAACTAACAGCCTTCACCCATTTTTCCTTTTGATTGCCAATTCTGCCTTTTTGCTCAACAGTCCAGGCTCTTATTGTGAAAGTCCACACCGTGTTCTTCCTCCCCGACTTAATGCACTTTTAGAAGCAATCAAATATTTTATCGGTCATTTGCGCCAAGCTCATAGGGACATTATAGTGATTTACATTGTGTTTAGCCTGTTTATGGACACTTTGAGCATTTACGGGATAATGGTTACAATTTTCATTTTCCATTTGCTATCTGAGTAAAAGCTCGGAGGCACTAACAATTGCAACGTGAACGGCGTGGAGCTTGACTGTTGTGTTCCATTGTGCTCTCACTGATGCTCCTTTTCCGGCACAGTAAACGAGTCTTGTGAGCCACACAAAGTGCTTACCGCGTTGTCATGGCAACAAGCGTAGCCTTGGTTCAACTTGTACAACTTAGAATGAGAGCCCTGAACATCATGAAAGGAAGTGGCTCCAAATAAAAGCTGGTAAGAAGCGTAAAGGCTGCCATTGATGCACTTTTTGCTGATGTCATCACTCATCACTGAGTGGGACGCTTCAAAAGGGGACTTGGCTGTATTTCAATCCATGCACTTCCATACTAACATTTAAAAAATGTGTACTGGTACCATGCACACTGCATACTTCGTTCCTGAGCATACTTGTCATTTGAAAATATAGAACATTTCCCGGAAAACAGGGGAAACAAACCTGTATCCCCCAATAGAAGCAAAGTATACGTATCAAAACACATACATACGATTAAAGGCCTACTGAAATGATTTTTTTTTATTTAAACGGGGATAGCAGATCCATTCTATGTGTCATACTTGATCATTTCGCGATATTGCCATATTTTTGCTGAAAGGATTTAGTAGAGAACATCGACGATAAAGTTGCAACTTTTGGTCGCTGATAAAAAAAAGCCTTGCCTGTACCGGAAGTAGCGTGACGTCAACGGTTGAAAGGCTCCTCACATTTCCCCATTGTTTTCAATATAGCTAGAGCGATTCGGACCGAGAAAGCGACGATTACCCCATTAATTTGAGCGAGGATGAAAGATTTGTGGATGAGGAACGTGAGAGTGAAGGACTAGAGTGCAGTGCAAGACATATCTTTTTTTGCTCTGACCGTAACTTAGGTACAAGCTGGCTCATTGGATTCCACACTCTCTCCTTTTTCTATTGTGGATCACGGATTTGTATTTCAAACCACCTCGGATACTATATCCTCTTGAAAATGAGAGTCGAGAACGCGAAATGGACATTCACAGTGACTTTTATCTCCACGACAATACATCGGTGAAACACTTTAGCTACGGAGCTAACGTGATAGCATCGTGCTTAACTGCGTATAGAAACAGACGAAATAAACCCCTGACTGGAAGGATAGATAGAAAATCAACAGTACTATTAAACCATGGACCTGTAACTACACAGTTAATGCTTTCCAGCCTGGCGAAGGTTAACAATGCTGTTGCTAACGATGCCATTGAAGCTAACTTAGCAACCGTACTTCACAGAGCTATGCTAAAAACATTAGCTATCCACCTACGCCAGCCAGCACTCATCTGCTCAATAACACCCGTGCTCACCTGCGTTCCAGCGATCGACGGTGCGACGAAGGACTTCACCCGATCACAGATGCAGTCGGCGGCCCGGAGACGGAGGAAGTTAAGGTGAGTTCGCCGGCTAGCGCGTCTGCTATCCAAGTCAAAGTCCTCCTGGTTGTGTTGCTGTAGTTCGCCGCTAATACACCGATCCCACCTACAACTTTCTTCTTTGCAGTCTTCATTGTTCATTAAACAAATTGCAAAAGATTCACCAACACAGATGTCCAGAATACTGTGGAATTTTGAGATGAAAACAGAGTTTTTTGTATAGGATTCAATGTGTCCGCATACTTCCGTTTCAACGATTGATGTCACGCGCATTCGTCATCATACATAGACATTTGCAACCGGAAGTTTAGCGGGGAATTTAAAATTGCACTTTATAAGTTAACCCGGCCGTATTGGCATGTGTTGCAATGTTAATATTTCATCATTGATATATAAACTATCAGACTGCGTGGTCGGTAATAGTGGGTTTCAGTAGGCCTTTAAAGAGTATAATAACATAGTGGTTATCACTATGGTGTTTTTTTATTTTGACAATGCGTACAGTTACAATGTAGTTACAATTATTTTTTGTTTTTTATTATATGTCCAAAAAGAAGTAGGAAGAAGCATAGCCTATATAATCATATTCCTTTTCCGTTTTTTAGAAATATATACAATTGTTCACTTCCTTCGCTCACTCTGTAATTCAAACTAACAAAAAAATGAATTAATAAATGAATACATCTAGTTCTCATTACTTGATAGTTAAGTAAGCTGCAATTCACATGATGAGATGAATAACATTGTTTATTTGTTTGATAAGGTTCAATAAGTTTATCAGGATTTTTCTTCCTTGTACTTTGTAAACACTTTGTGTTTAAACGGTTTCTTAAACTGGATCATAATACTAATTTGTTTGACGTATTTGCTTAATCCAGGGGTCCCCAAACTACGGCCTGCGGGAAGTATATATATATATATATATATATATATATATATATATATATATATATATATATATATATATATATATAAATAAACCCCGTTTCCATATGAGTTGGGAAATTGTGTTAGATGTAAATATAAACGGAATACAATGATTTGCAAATCATTTTCAACCCATATTCAGTTGAATATGCTACAAAGACAACATATTTGATGTTCAAACTGATAAACTTTTTTTTTTGTGCAAATAATCATTAACTTTAGAATTTGATGGCAGCAACACGTGACAAAGAAGTTGGGAAAGGTGGCAATAAATAATGATAAAGTTGAAGAAAGCTCATCAAACACTTATTTAGAACATCCCACAGGTGAACAAGCAAATTGGGAACAGGTGGGTGCCATGATTAGGTATAAAAGTAGATTCCATGAAATGCTCAGTCATTCACAAACAAGGATGGGGCGATGACTTTGTCAACAAATGCGTGAGCAAATTGTTGAACAGTTTAAGAAAAAGCTTTCTCAACCAGCTATTGCAAGGAATTTGGGGATTTCACCATCTACTGTCCGTAATATCATCAAACGGTTCAGAGAATCTGGAGAAATCACTGCACGTAAGCAGCTAAGCCCGTGACTTTCGATCCCTCAGGCTGTACTGCATCAACAAGCGACATCAGTGTGTAAAGGATATCACTACATGGGCTCAGGAACACTTCAGAAACCCACTGTCGGTAACTACAGTTGGTCGCTACATCTGTAAGTGCAAGTTAAAACTCTCCTATGCAAGGCGAAAACCGTTTATCAACAACACCCAGAAACGCCGTCGGCTTCGCTGGGCCTGAGCTCATCTAAGATGGACTGATACAAAGTGGAAAAGTGTTCTGTGGTCTGACGAGTCCACATTTCAAATTGTTTTTGGAAACTGTGGACGTCGTGTCCTCCGGACCAAAGAGGAAAGGAACCATCCGGATTGTTATAGGCGCAAAGTTGAAAAGCCAGCATCTGTGATGGTATGGGGGTGTATTAGTGCCCAAGACATGGGTAACTTACACATCTGTGAAGGCGCCATTAAAGGCCTACTGAAATGATTTTTTTTTATTTAAACGGGGATAGCAGATCTATTCTATGTGTCATACTTGATCATTTCGCGATATCTCCATATTTTTGCTGAAAGGATTTAGTATAGAACGACGACGATAAAGATCGCAACTTTTGGTATCTGATAAAAAAAAGGCTTGCCCCTACCGGAAGTAGCGTGACGTAGTCAATTGAACATATACGCAAAGTTCCCTATTGTTTACAAGGATGGCCGCATGAAGTGAGAGAGATTCGGACCGAGAAAGCGACGATTTCCCCATTAATTTGAGCGAGGATGAAGAAAGATTTGTGGATGAGTAAAGTGCAAGTGAAGGACTAGTGGGGAGTGGAAGCGATTCAGATAGGGAAGATGCTGTGAGAGCCGGGGGTGACCTGATACCTGTATATGGACGGGATCCCGTCCATATAACCCGCCAATACAATTCAAACACCTGCACAACACACACACTCACTCAGCCCAAAGAACCGTTCACCTAACCCAAGGTTCATAAAGCTTATATATTTAATCAAAGTTACGTACATGACACGCACGTACTGGCAAGCAATCAAATGTTTGGAAGCGCGCGGGTGGGACCTGATATTCAGCTGGGAATGACTACAACAGTAAATAAACACAAGACATATACAGGTATATACTCTATTAGCCACAACACAACCAGGCTTATATTTAATATGCCACAAATTAATCCTAATGCTAGCTCCTGGCTCCTAGCTACTAGCTCGAGCTAGTTATAGCAAGCGATCAAATGTTTGGAAGCGCAGCTGTGTACTCACGGTATCGCAACTGTGTATCCAAATCAAAGTCCTCCTGGTAAGAGTCTGTTGTCCGAGTTTTTCGATCTTGACTGCATCTTTCGGGAATGTAAACAAAGAAGCGCCGGCTGTGTACGTGTTGCTGCTGACTTCCCTCGCAAAATAGACGCTTCGCACCGACAACTTTCTTCTTTGCTTGCTCAGCTTCTTTCTCCATAATGCAATGAACAAATTGCAACAGATTCACCAACACAGATGTCCAGAATACTGTGTAATAATGACATGAAAACAGAGCTATTTCGTATTGGCTTCAATGGTGTCCGAATACTTCCGTTTCAATGATTGACGTCACGCGCATACGTCATCCTCAGAGGCGTTTCGAACCGGAAGTTTAGCGGGAAGTTTAAAATTGCACTTTATAAGTTAACCCAGCCGTATTGGCATGTGTTGCAATGTTAAGATTTCATCATTGATATATAAACTATCAGACTGCGTGGTCGGTAGTAGTGGCTTTCAGTAGGCCTTTAATGCTGAAAGGTACATACAGGTTTTGGAGCAACATATGTTGCCATCCAAGCAACGTTACCATGGACGCCCCTGCTTATTTCAGCAAGACAATGCCAAGCCACGTGTTACATCAACGTGGCTTCATAGCAAAAGAGTGCGGGTACTAGACTGGCCTGCCTGTAGTCCAGACCTGTCTCCCATTGAAAATGTGTGGCGCATTATGAAGCCTAAAATACCACAACGGAGACCCCTGGACTGTTGAACAACTTAAGCTGTACATCAAGCAAGAATGGGAAAGAATTCCACCTGAAAAGCTTAAAAAATGTGTCTCCTCAGTTCCCAAACGTTTACTGAGTGTTGTTAAAAGGAAAGGCCATGTAACACAGTGGTGACCATGCCCTTTCCCAACTACTTTGGCACGTGTTGCAGCCTTGAAATTCTAAGTTAATTATTATTTGCAAAAAAAAAATAAAGTTTATGAGTTTGAACATCAAATATCTTGTCTTTGTAGTGCATTCAATTGAATATGGGTTGAAAAGGGATTTGCAAATCTTTGTATTCCGTTTATATTTACATCTAACACAATTTCCAAAACTCATATGGAAACGGGGTTTGTATATATATATATATATATATATAAATATATATATATATATATATATTTTTTTAAAATGTATATATATATATATATGTATGTATATATATGTATATATATACACACTCATTTACATATATATATATATATATATATTATATATATATATATATATATATATATATATATATATATATATATATATATATATATATATATATATATATATATATATATATATATATATATATACACATATATATACATACATATACATACATACATACATATATACATATACATACATACATATGTACATACATACAGTATATACATACATATATATACATATATATATATATATATATATATATATATATATATATATATATATATATATATATATATATATATATATATATATATATATATATATATATATATATATATATTTTTTTTTTTTTATTGTTATTTTTAAAAATCTGTGCTTTCGAATCCATTTTCTACCGCTTCTTATTCTTGGTGTCTCCTAGCCCCTCAGGCAAATCATATTTTCTAAAAATGCATTTTCCCATCGATAACGTGACATTATCGCGATCGCGCCGCAGTATCGGGCGAGCTCTTTCAGTCAATTAGTGCGCGAGGAATATATATATATATATATAAATATACATATATATATACAGCCCGGCCCCTGGCCAAATTGTTTTAACCCAATACGGCCCCCCGAGTCAAAAAGTTTGGGGACCTCTGGCTTAATCTATTCCATAATTTAATTCCACATACTGATATGCTAAAGGTTTTAAGTGTTTTACATGCATACAAATGTTTTAAGTTCCATTTTTCTCCTATTTAGCTGCACACTGTTTACCATATTGTGTTGGCAACTTCCTTCGTTATTTCGATTAATGCTATCGATGTTGAAATTTTAGCTATGTGTCCGTATTGGTTGTCCGCTAACGTTTTACTTTAATTCATGAATTTGTCCAATCGCTTGCTAAAATCACTGATTTGTCTCCAGTTTTATACATTGGTACAACGTTTGCTATTTTCATTTTGTTTGGGAATTTTGAAATGATAAATTGATGATGTACAGCTTTGAGATCTTTTTTATAACATTTTGTAACCTTTTTTATTGTTTCCATATCAATTTGGTTACAATCAATTGAAGTCTTGGATTTACATTTATTCTCAATTTAGACTTCTTCTGTCACATCAGTGAGGAACATCAAGCTGGAATCACAGTTTATGGTATTATTCAAGTCCTCAATTGACAAAGAATCTGAATTATGTTATTCCAGATTTTGGTCAATATTTATGAAGTTGTTATTAAAGCTTTAAACTCCTTCATTTATATTTTTATGTTTGTATGTTTCCCTTCTGAGGAATATTGATAATAATCCTTCTTAGCACCATTTTAATGATGCTATTTAGGATTCCCCATGTAGCTCTCATGTTATTTTTGTTCTGGTCTAATAATTGACTGTAATATTATTTCCTGGTTCATAGTATGATATTTGGCTCGTTTTTATTTTTTTGTACCAATGTTCTGCCTTTATAGATATTTGTGTTGTAAATGTTTGTTGTGTTGTTTGTGTTATAAATATTTCATGTAATGTATTTTTTGTTACAAACATTTTGCAAATCCTATGTCATCCATTGTTGATTATTCTTCTTTTGCTTCTTACTAACTTGTTTCAATGGACAATGTTTGTCATAAATCATAATGAAAGTTTTGAAAAAAATACCAGATGCTTCATATACATAATTTTAATTGTACACATTGTCTCAACTTTGCTCTCTCAGATCATTCTTTAAAGCATTCATACTTTTCTCTTTGCATAGTCTTGAAATTGTACTTTTAGTCATCCACATTTTTTCTATAGTTTCCATCACAGATTGTGGAAACTGGTAGATGATCACTGATGTCGGTTATTAGCAGACCGCTTGTAGTCATATTATAAAAATAATTATCAAAAATATTATCAGTAAGTGTGGCACAGTGGCCTGTTTTTTTGATTTGGTCTTATGATTTTAGGATATTAACCCATGGCATATATGGTATCTATGAAGTCATCAATGGTCTTTTTCTTCTCTCGGGATCAAGGGGTCCATGTTGAAGTCTCTAAATAACATTATTACATTTTGATTTATGTCAGTGAAGGTTGCCTTAATCCAGTCCTCAAACACAATACTTGACTTGTGTTCTATATCTAATTCTGACCAATACATTTTTGTTATTTTCATTACAGAGCTCAACTGTTATACATGTTAAGGTAGCAAGTGACGTGTTTTTACCAATTTGTAGTTCAGATCGTTTCCCACGTACACAACTACTCCTCCTCCACTCTTTTTGTTTCTGTTGATGTAGCGTAGTTCTTGTCCTTCAAGATAAAAATCTAATCCTTTTATTGCATCAACCCTTGTTTGTGGTATAGCCATCACTTTGAAGGGCTTGTTGAATTGTTCCAAAAAATGCTTTCATGTTGTTTGCATCCAAATGTATGCTGTTGAAATTAATAATTAACAGTTTGTTGTCAGATTTAATGTCACTATTGTATTGTTCCTCTGTGTAATAAAAATGTATCTGGATCTATATCATTCTCCAAATTCAGACCTTTATTGTCTATGTTGACAAAATTGTTTAGTTTTTTATCCTCTTCAATTTTGCAGTTGGCGCTCTCAGTGCCCCGAATTTTCCCCTCCCTTCTCAAGTTGTGTGCTCTCTTGGCGATGCCAGCGTTGCGATTTGTGTTTTTCTCTGTAAAAATGTTTTATTTCATTCCCTGTGTCTTTTTTCGCAGACTTTCCACAGTTGATTGTCGGCCATCCATTTTTTCCACCTTAATTTTTATCTCGTTCCTTTTGACATTTTCTGTTTTCAGAGACTCATTCAGTAAGCCCATATTTCCAGAGCTGAGAGTTCTGTTACATTGATGGCATTGTTTTTAAGCAGCCACCTGTTGATTTCAACAAATATGTACAGGCAGAGCACAGGTTGGCGATGTCTGCCTGCTGTGATCACCATGTGTGATCAGAAACACTTTAAACCCGCCCAAAAACTGCCTCCCCCTGATCTCCGTGACCCTCAGTTTGATAGGTATGTTCCTGAGGGTGCCAGTTCTGACAGTTCCGTGATCAATGCGCTCCTCCCCAAAATGACAATAACGACTGCAGTGTTTTCCCCAGAAAATGTGTTAGTTAAGGTGGTGACTCTCCAGGGGGAGGGGACCGGGGAAGTGGGTGGGTGGGTGTAAGGATCGGTGTAACGCAGCCTGTCGCCATCACGTCTCCACCTCGTCGCTGCCACCACAGCCTGGGGGGGCAATAGACTACAGACTGTGGTGAAGTAGCGTGAGGAAGCCTACAACTTTTGGTTGTGATTTCCGCTCCATTTGCTGAATGGCGATATACGATATATATCTCGATATTTTTTCCGTTAAGTAAAAACAAAACAGTTTTAGTTACCTGAGCTACTAAAATAATGACTTACAAAAGTCAAATTAATGACTTACTGTAAGTAAGCGTTTGCAATAAGCGTTTGAAAAAAAGAGTTAAAAGTGGGGCCACATGCTGACATATGTTCAACTCATTATGCTTAATTTATTACAGCATTTGGGAAGCCTATAGTTGATTTTTATTATGTAAATGTTATATTTGTATCAACATGTGATAGCAGGGACTCTGCAATTCAAAACTAAGCTGCTACATTACTAATGATTAATGTAACTATAGCTGAAAAAATTGTACAATAGCAATAGGAGAGACTATTCATCCCTAAACACCATGGAGTTCATGTAGGCTTTATGATGCAGTTACATTATTATATCAACTATCAGAGACAGAAACTCTTCTTTTAACATAATGCCCTTTTTTGCTGCTTCAACACAGCTCACTCAACACAGAAAAAGGTCAAGTGAAATAACTTAGTTGTTAACTGTAGGTCAATAATGCTTGTCTTTCTCTCAGACAGACAGGGCTTTGCTGTCCGTAACACAAACACACACACACACACACACACACACACACACACACACACACACACACACACACACACACACACACACACACACACACGCACACGCACACACACACACACACCGCACAGTGAGCTAACATTATGCTAAAAGCTAATTAGCCTTCACCTCAAGGACTGCGAGCGAGCTGAGCTGCCGCTTATGTTTGTAGAACGTCAACGGGCTCATAGTGATGTTACTAGTAGTTGACTGGGAGGTGTTTATTATAATTTGGGGAGAGTCCGCTGCCTCCTGCTAAACACCTATCTGCTCACCCTACCGTGTCTCCTCTCTGCCTGCCTGAGCACTGACTGCATGCGCTCTGAATACGCACTGCTGATTGGCTGTTACCGCTCTGCGTGTAACCAATCAGATGGTTCTGTGGGTGGGACAATGCTGGGTGCTGCAGAGACTTACTGACAGAGGCAGAGGCAGAACTAAGCGGAGCAGCTTGTTAAGACTTTAGTTTAGGCGGTGGCTCTTTGTTGTTAAGGCGGCCACCTTAACAACAAAGCGCAGCGGGAAACCCTGGACTGCATGCTCTTCTTCTTTATCTCATCTTTTTAATTTTGAATGGCAACCACCTGAGTTAGTCCCTCCCCTTCCGCTATGCAGCCAAGATGGTGATGATTAAAGGCGAGTTAGGCTCCATTGCTGCACACTCACTATTTGGGGCGTGTTCAGGGCAACATCCGGGTAATGACGGCACACTAAATGTTGCCGTATTCGGTGTGGAAGTGTGCAAAGGGAAACAGCATAGGTGCTGTTGTTGGAGCAAAAGCACTCGACTCCTGTGCCCCCCCCCCCCCCCCCCCCCCGTGTAGTCTATCACAGCAAGCCGCACTGTGCTTTGACATTTAATTTAGGTTTGTGCAGGAAAATCAATATCCCACAGAAGGTCCTGTTAGAAGCCTTTACAGTGGAATGTATTTAAGCCCACTATCATAACTCTTGAATTTGGCCAAGCAGCCAACACAAGGATCTGAAAACACCTGGACTTTGAAGCACTTGTACATTATGAAGAAAAAAAAAAAAGCAGCTATTGACAAAAAAGATGAGGAGGACTCTGAATGAAGAGTCAAAATCTATGAATGGTCAAATCTCATGATCATCATCAGTCCAATGACAGGAAACATTTGTAACCCGTCCAAATCCAAAAGCCCAAAGTATCACATGAACTCTCCTTCTAAAATGGCCCGGAGCAAGAGGCTGTTCAGCACAGCCCCCACTGATATCGGGTCTGGTTACCAATCAAAAGTGCCATTAAAAGCTGTGTATGTTTAAAGTTCAAATAAAAAGCAGCAGTAGCACGGAGTATTGCATAACTCACAATCATGTTGTGGGCTATTTATTTCTTCCTACAGCGGAGTGAATATTACTTGCGTTTGAACTTGGTGTATGTTTTTAGATGTCTATATTAAGCTAAGTACTTGCACACAAATCTATGACTATAACAAGAAAGGAGAAAAGAAAGTACCGGTCTCAGCAGATATACAACATTGCGGTATCAGTAAGGGGTGCGGAATCAATCAAATGTTAATCAAAATAATGATTTTAGCTGCCACAGTTAAATGAGGATGATCGTCTGCGATATTAACATTTGTAAAGCAGGCTCCACTGCATATCAAATCAAGCACTATTACAGCCATAGCACCCGCCCACGCCAGAGACCACTGTTTGAGTTTGAGTTTATTTCGAACATGCATGCATACAACATGATACATCACAATTTCCAGTTTGTCTATTTAGTGCGTGCGCACAGAGCTCCATGACCACACCGACTTCACCACCCGGCATTAACAAACATTTCCCGGGTCACTGCAGCCGGTCGCCTCGTTTCATTCGTTTCTCTTCCGTGGAGTCCTTGGCGTGCACACCGCAGTTATCAAACGGCAACAGGTGCGGACGTGTGCATAACACGCAGCTCTGCTACTTGTCTCCCTGGGATCGCACTAGCAGGACTCCCTGCAGGCACGAGACAAAACAACATTGAAAACTTGTTGAATTAGGTCTTGACGTTGAGCAACTCAAACCAGACGTTGGAAAAACATACTTTTTGACATTTAATCAATGTTGGGTTCTGACCATTGAATTTTGGTAACTTTCCAACCAATATTTCACAACACAACTACAATGTTGAAACAACATGCTTTATGACAACATTTATTCATTGTCAAGTTGTGACGTTGATTTGACCATTAAATGTGGTAAATAACCAAACAAAAACGTGGATCCAACGTTAGACATCAACGTCGTCTCAATTTACGAATACAAATATTTTGCAATGTTGTTTCAAAGTCAGGTATTAAAGGACACGTATGTATAATCAACGTTGCATCATTGTTTTGTGCCTGCTGGGCTAACAGTAAACCACCATGCTAAATAAAGTCTGGAGAGACTTTTCCAGCGAGTGTCAGCACCGGCAGGCTTTGTTCCCCATTAAATTTATGCACCCGCTGCATCTGCGCATGCATAAGAATCCAGGTAATTGCGCATTGAAGGACTCTTTTACTTGAGTACAATCGTTACACTAAATAACACTATATTTGTGTATTTTGTCATTTAATTTACATGTTTCACACTTCAAACGATAAAATGTCTGATGAGGTCAAGCGGGTGTCCAGTTGATGACTACGGAACAACTGTTTTTTATGCCTCCCACCCCAAAAAAAATCATTAAAATGGATGAATGGATTTAAAGGCATAATGCAATGAGAACAAGATAAAATGTATATTCCAATAATGAACAAAAACACAAAGATGTATCTTTAAATATATGGATAACGTTTATTTAGCCTGTAAATTGTCAATCTGTGGTAAACACTATGTTTTACACAAAATAATGAATAATTATGATTTCAATATTAATAAAAATAATTGTGATAATTGTTTTTAACATAATCATGCGGCCTCAGTATAAGTATCGATTATGAAAAAGTGGTATGGAGCCATACCGATTAAATATAATTCAGAAATTGATGAAAAAGACAAAAAGCTGAAAGCTAATGATGTCACGATGACCCACTGGCCCCTCACCCGTTTGTTGCTACTAATGTGAAAAATTCCACGGCTTGAAGGCGATAAAAAGCTGTTACTTTAAATCTTTTGGGAATAAAAGGTTGGGATCAATTGTGACTATGATTAAAAGGCCACACTTCACTTACTCTGTTTAATGAGCTCTCAGGGATATCAATGACGCCGCTTCACTTTCCAAGGACGCCATTCGCATTTGTGAGATAACTGACTTTAGGCACCAATTTCTGCTTAGTGGCGACCTGGTTGGAAAAAAATATACGTGTGTGCGCGCGTGTATACACTCAATACACAATATACAAATATATCAATGCTCAGAAGTATGAATTAAACAGTGTTTATCATTGTGGTAGTTAAAATAGCTGGTTTTAACATGTTGAGTCTCCTGAAGAGCTAAAATGGCATCCTTACACAAAGATGGCATAAATGTAATGTTTTCCTGCTAGGTTCAAGCATTGACGCACCACAGGGTCTGCTCCCTGATTATGCTGCACATAGGGACTCTTCATGACCCATAAACATGTCAGAGTGACTTTGGTGCTGAAAGAGCATCCATACATTGATCCCAGGCTAACAACTCACACTCAGGATGAAAAGATTTGCACTCGGAAGAATGCAGCAAACCAGAACTATATGCTTCCAAGGAGCCACGGTACTTTTTCGGCCTTGAAATCAGCATCCTGGCCAGAAGCTGACGCAGAACTTTGCGGATGAGTGTGGTTGGTGTAATTAGATTTGATCACGTGACGCGGTGCATTAAGCTGGCGGCTGGAGTCAAAGGAGATACATTTTCCATCTGTGACAGATCACATTTATTCTGACCGCAGGGGAACATGGAAAGGGGAACAGAAGGTCAAGCGGTGTCTTCCTCTGAAGAGTGTTCGTGTTCTCATCTAAGAAGAGACGATAACACATCTGTTTGCAGTACAACAAATGTTCTGTAGTAGGAAAAATGTTTCTGTTATGTAGACAGCGTTACACAGGGAAGATTGGCTCAATAAAATACCACACACACACGCACACACAAACCTCACCAAGTCCTACACCCCCTAAAGACTCATTGACTAATACCACACTAATTGTATCTCCAGCCCCCAAGTAGGACTCAAAGTGTCCTCAGTGGGTCTGTCTGACTAATAGGTGGCCCTATGCGCCGGCACCGCCAACACCTGAGCTCTGATTCCATTAATATTAATACAACTATATATGTTATGTCTACATATTCACTCTGTGTGTAGTGCGCCAGATGTATCACCGCCAGACACACTGTCACAGTTGTTGTCAGGACAACCACAGTCACGTTCATTAGGGAGCCTTAGAAAGGGTCTCGGGACAAGACGCATCCCGCCCCTGATGTTTGGTCTATAGTATGTGTGTACAGGTGATTGAGGCTGCCGTCATCTTTTATTTTGTGATTTGCAGTCGCTTTAGGCCACCAGGTTTTCGACACACCGCTAAATGACTCACTGCTGGCTGTCAGATGTCGCTCATGAATATTAACACTTCCTGAGAGTCACTGAAGCCACGTCCCGCTCATGTACTCGCACTTATTAAAACATGTGATGAGGAGCGCCATCTGTCCGCTTGTCCGCCTTCTTTTTTAACATCCTGACCACCTTTAAGAAAATTTGCTCACTGTGCTTTTGAACTGTTTTCATTTGAAGTAACTTGGCCACAAGGATTCATGCTAAAAGGATCACTTCATTAGTGGTTAGTTAAGCTCGGATGGAACACGGCATTAAAACAAACCATCAGCTTAGTCATGCAAAACAAGCACAAACACACGAATGATGTATGGACTTAATTATTCTCATTCTTATTAAATGTGTGCAACGACAACAGCTCTTGCAGATGGTGTGCTCTGTTTTCTGAATAGAAACGTAAGGCCATTTGGCTAACTATGGCTGCACAGAAATCGAGGTAAAAATGCGATCTCGATTCATACTAACGTACGGTCTAATTTTTAAATGACAGGGACTTTTTTTTCTACTTTACTTAAAGGGCTGCATTGCAAACAAAGGGTGCCATTTTATTAAAACGCTGCACCATCATTGGCATGGCGGGAGACACTTCCGTTTGCTCTCCCTGTCTTTCAGTGGGCCTCACCGTCTAGAGAAGGGGTGTCAAACGTACAGCCCGAGGGCCGGATCAGGCCCGCCAACACGTTTTATCCGGCCCACGGGATGACTTTGCTAAGTACAAAAATGAGCCGAAATTTTGGAATGAAACAAACTGCCGTTCTAAATGTGTCCACAAGATGTCGCAATAGCAATTCTTTGTATCTTTTTAGATGATGCTACATATGTAAAAAAAATAAACTACATGTTAGTGCACCTGTCGAGGAAAATTAGCAAACTACATAAAAAACATCCTGTAATTTGATTTTGATATAATTTTTTTATCTTGATAGATTGGAAGTTAACACCAATGAGTTGACTGGTGAACATTATCACATAATTTATTCAGAAAGTATAAATAACGACAAAGATAGAATACTATTAACCACAACATGTAAGTGTAAAAAAACAACAACATTATGATTGGTCCATTTTCAGAATGTGCTTGTACTATTTTTAAACAAAGAAAACAATCTGAAGTTGTCTTTATTTTTAAGTTATCATGCCGTGATTTTACCAGTCCAGCCCACTTGGGAGTAGATTTCACTCTATGTGGCCCCCGATATAAAATGAGTTTGACACCCCTGGTCTAGGGCAAGTTGGCTTGGGTGTGTTGATAGAGTGCCATGTTTATGACTTGATATTTTTGTAAGTCTTTTTATTAATTTCTATCAAGAAAGTCCCCTATCAACTTTCCTTCTGGGACCTCACATGAAAAATGGAACAAAAGACCATTGGAAGTTTATTTGAAGTAAAACACGACAATGGAGTAGGGCTGGGCGATAAAACAATATCAATATATCTTGCGATAGACATGTAAACAATTTCAATAAAAATGCGTTCGATTAAACGTTAGAAACGGAAGAAATCGAACCTTGCAAAGCATGGTTGGTTGCATGAACAAAGACACTCACTCTTTGGTAACCGAGCAATGCAGAAAGTGATCATTGATCAGTGGGAGTGACACACTAACAGCCAATCAGGTAACAGCATCAAGTATCTTATTGGTTGCGCCATCTTGTTGTCTCATGGTTAATCCTTTGTATGGAATGAGAGGAGAAACTCAAAAGAGAGTGAAAAAATTGTCGATAAAACAGGAAAAGTCACCTCGAGACTAAGGCAGTTTTTTGGATGTTTTAAAGCGAACAGTCAGACCAATGTGGTCTGTAAATTAAGACAGGTAATACAATTTTCTTTCCTTTCTGCCTTGATAGCTGAGGGGATTGTAATTGGAGAAAGGTTACATTTTAAATAAACATATTTACATGTAATATTTTTTTCCTTGCCCTTATTTTCGATATTTCATAAAAAATATAAATAATTATAGATATTAACCGATATAAAACACTTATATTGTGATACAGTTTTGTGATAGTCCTAATAATGAAAAAATACATTTTAAAAAAAGTGGAATTCCTTTTAAACGCAAGCACCTTCTGTACTTGGTGTAAGTGTGTGTAAAAAATTTTGATTTTACAATTTCCCATAATCATGCAGCCCTTTGGGCACTGGGGAAAAGATGAACACTCGTTGCCTGAGCGTCAGCGAGAGAAAGAAAGAGCGAGAGCAAGAGGTGAACAAAAGCACAATCATCTTGACGATTATTATTCTGGTAAAATGTTTGACGCCATTTTTTACAACTTTTCTCATCATCTTGCGAGTTTCACTGGCACACACAAGCGTCCACTTTAGACAGCGTGTGTGCGAGTACCTAGGAAGTACTTAGTGGTGTCGGATCAAACGAAGCCATCCAACATCTGCTTGCAGCCTTCCTGGCTAATTAAGCACACACACACACACACACACACACACACACACACACACACACACACACACACACACACTCAGAGTACCGGGGGAGACCAATTAGCTGTTAGTGTGCGTTTGATTTTGTAAACAAATTGATTTGATTTGATTTAAACTTTCATGTGCACTAACAATACTGCATTATGTTCACCACCTGCTTATAATGGGGTCAACAACAGCAGGGGGCAGTATCTGTAGACACAAGCAATCAACCTGCTGTCACATGGGTCCTGAGAGTTGCATGATCATCCATTTAGCTTTCACACTACCCATCCTGCATCATGTCACAAAGAAGTTCAGTACAGGGCTAAAATGAGGCTCACTTCCTTCGGTGATGAGGGATCGAACACATGCACTCATGGTCAGAGACCCGGCGCGTTAACCTTTAACCTGCTCCTGCAAGCGCTCACCGTAATGCTCGGCTCCTGTTACCATGGTTACCTTCTGCTATCACTAAGCACCCCAAAATACAGAGGTGTACACACGGGCTTGTGTTCACACACCAGTGTGTCAATAATGTAACGGTGCAACTGCAATTCCACTTTTACGCTCCAACACACACTTCGATGTGATAATAGTTCCATTTATCCACGTTAAGGCACATTCCCACCTTGCAAGTGCGTGTTTATCTCACGTAGACCCAGTGATGCAGAATTTAAACACGCTCAAACATGATGCATGCAAAGCCACATGAAGATTGACTGTAAAACATGGGAATGAGGCCAATTAAGAAGACTGATGTAGCGCAGCAAATTCAATTATAGCCTTCTGCATTATTCTATACCGGTCGGAAAAGTGACGGAGGGATAATGAATGAAGGAAGGATGAAAGTTAGGAGGGAGGGAGAGAACTCGACTGCATCGTCTGCTAATGCTGCCTCACAGCTGCAAGTGGTGGACAGCTGGCATTTGTATTTGTTCTATAAACCAATTCCTGTCACAGTTTAAAGTAAACATATTCTAAATTCCATGTTATTAATTTTGAAACAATTACACTTGTACAGTAAACAATGTGGTTACACGTCTATGAATGTTCTCATTTATCCAGGTCTTGTATTCTCAGTGCATTCAATCGATCGCAACTGGACTGTTTAATTTGTATGTGGTTGCACAATTTGCAGTAGGGTTGTACGGTATACCGGTATTAGTATAGTACCGCGATACAAATAAATCATATTCGGTACTATACCGCCTCTGAAAAGCATCACAAAATCTTCGTTCTTTTTCAAAAAAAATGTATATTATGTTTATAAACTCAGGAAATATGTCCCTGGACACATGTGGACTTTGAATATGACCAATGTATGATCCTGTAAAGACTTGGTATCGGATTGATACCCAAATTTGTGGTATGATCCAAAACTAATGTAAAGTATCTAAACAACAGAAGAATAAGCGATTATTACATTTTAACAGAAGTGTAGATAGAACATGTTAAAAGAGAAAGTAAGCAGATATTAACATTAAATGAATGAGATTAATAATTAATTTTCTACCACTTGTCCTTAATAATTGGAAAATTACAATATGTTACTGCATACGTCAGCAGCTAAATTAGGGGCCTTTGTTTGCTTACTTACTAATAATAGACAAGTTGTCTTGTATGTTCACTATTTTATTTAAGGACAAACTTGCAATAAGAAACATATATTTAATGTACCGTAAGATTTTTTTGTTAAAATAAAGCCAATAATACCATTTTTTGTGGTCCCCTTTATTTAGAAAAGAACCGAAAAGTATCGAAATAATTTTGGTACCGATACCAAAATATTGGTATCGGGACAACACTAATTTGCAGTTACACAAACACAATTTTCTTTCCTTTTTAATGATGAATTGCAACAACTCCAGTTACTGTAGCCCCTCCCGTTCCACCAAGTAGCCATCAAGGCAACTATTGACGGTGGTAAGGGTCCAGTACTGCACACTCACCATGTTGGCCATTGTCAGAGGAAATTTGGGTACTGACAGTACATTTTGCTGTACTTCTCAGTGCAAATACACTTGGAAGTGCAAATAGAGAAGTGTGCAAGTTTAGACACATCCCAAATCAACATATTCAAGGGTGGATCAATAATTTGGTTTGTTGTTTAGCCTCTCAGAGTAAAAACGCTCGGAGAACTGCAGCAGAGTAGAAGAAGCGCAAAGAGTAAATCAAACACAGGAACGACAGATTCATGAAGGAGGCAAGAGGCAGCCGAGTATGCACAGGGGGAGATGCATGAAAAGATAAAAAGACCGGTAGAGTTGAGGAAGGTAGATGATGAGTGATGCAGAGGGGACGAATGAGACGTCGAGCAGATGGTGAGGATGGGCAAATGAAGGTGGATAAGAACGAGGAACTGAGTTGTGAGGGTACAGAATGGAAGGCACTGAATAAGTGGAGACCATCTTCAAGTGTGATAAAGGACAATTGAAGGGCAGAATTAAACAGAAATGAGACAAAAGGTAGCAGACGTAGAGTGGGGGGATTAGAGCGGGAGTGAGAAGAAGGCTCGCTCCCCCAGGAGTGTCGGCAGCGGCAGGGTTGCAATAGCTTCAGTTCTGCTTGAGGCCTCGTCTCCCCAAATGCTGAATGCCTTTTGGTTCTAAATTTAGAGTGTTACACAACAAAAGGTTGCATCATCTGCCAGCATACTTTCTATTCGCCTGATTTTTCTCTTGTCTCGTTTCGTTCTCCTGTCTCTGCTCCCTGGACTCGTAGCAGCGAGCCGGGCTCGTAAATATGTTTGTTTTGTAATTTCTTCTCTCGGCCAAATAAAGGTCACAGGGAGAGCAAACAATTCTCCATTCAGTCGTGTCAATGTCATTTTTATTTATTCCCTTGTTTGGGTGGACTGCGAGTGTGACAGAGGACAGACGTGACGCTGTGGGGACTGAAATTCACCTCTGGAGCTGATAAGTGGGATTGCGAGGCAGAATGGATGACAACTCTCGTCAATAGTTGAGTCAGTGGAAGTGGTTTGTTATTAAAGGTTTTGTCAACATTCACCTGTCCAACATTCTTTACGTTCTTTGTTTTTGACTAAATATTCTCCTCCATACTTTCCTCTATTCTTTATATTTTAGACAACTATGGGTGTATCAGTAAATTGATTTTTTATCTGAGTTTTTGGTACGGAACATTCCCACATGGTACACATTGTGATGGACAGGAAGTGTCAGTAAACAAATACAGTGAAGTGCAGCCTTTGGTTGTAGTGATACACAGTTCGGGGCTGACCCGATACAATTTTTTCGCTTCCGATACGATACCGATATTGAAGCCATGAGTATTGGGCGATACTGATAATATCACGATACAATATCACCATGAATCATAGTAAACACTTTTAATATTTTCTAGTGTGGAATGCCCGAATGCAGCTGAGATAGGCTCCAGCGACCCCCCGCGACCCTGAAAAGGCACAAGCGGTAGAAAATGGATGGATGGATAGTGTGGGATGTTAGTAAAGGCTTGATCGAGTGAAATTAATCCGAGAACAATAGTATGTATGAAAAACATTAACCTTATGACAGATTTATGCTTTTTGAAGTGGAGTGATAGTTTGTTTTGGCGACACCTAGTGGTCACAATAATCCATTAAGTTAAGGTCATTACAGAGTAAGTTGAATGATGCAGACACGTTTGATAATATTTTATAATACGCATCTGCCTTAAAGACTTTGTGCAACTTAATAATATGCAACTTGTTTATATTGAATTGTTTTAGACTGCAGTATTGTTCAATTAAGTACCCTTATTACGTATGTCTAGCTTTTGTTCTATTGTGTGCTTAGCTGTTGTACAGCTGCTAGGAATGCAAAGATATTTGACTGTATGATTATTGTCTGAATAATAATCATAGTTTCATGATTATCACTATTACCGGTATCATGCATTGATTAAACAAAACATTTATAAAATCATAGTTATTTCAGATTTTGATGTGTTATTGATTACTGTCGGAAATAGCAGTCATCAAATAAGATTATAATACCTGTACAAAATAATAAATATAAACCAAGTTGCAATTAAATAAAATTTGCATATTCTCTGTAAACATTGTTTTGTGACCATCCATTCAACCTTTGTTTCCCCCCTTTTAAAGCTGCTTTTTAAACATACTGTATACACTCTAATCGTGAAACAAAAATAAACAGGGTTCCCTTTTTCAACAAAACAAGGAGTTAAAAGCTGCAGGACCCATTTACACCAGGGTATATCTTTAACAAACTGCAAACACATTTCAAGTAATTTAAGTCCATATTATAGTGCAGAAATGTGAGCACGGTGACTGTTAAGGAGAAAGGATATGGCGACCTTTTCTGAACACCCTTTCTGAAGGCACTCTTGTTGCAGGGATGCACATATACTTTTTGGCCCCATTCGAAAGCCTTGGCATTTCTTCCAAATGTGCCTTCCACCAAGGCAGTGGGTCCGCATCTGCACTGATTGCAGGGACACGAACATGTTCACCTCAGAATCAAGTTTTTCTTGGGTTGATGGCATTGCACTTCCAGATGACCATGCTGCTATTCTTCCTTGTGGGAGTGATTTTCTGTAACCACCCAGACAAGCTCTTCTTTTGTTTTGCTTGTGGTGGTGGTATAAAAGGCTTCTCCCATGGCGTGCGAGACCCGTTGGCCCAATTTTTTTTTGGCAAGTTTTACAAATTAGTGAGGCATCTTCTTCAATTACTCCCTGATCATTTATCAAGTAGCTGAAATGTTGTCACACTGCCAACATCAGCTTTTTTTGGGTGGGAATATTTTGCTGCCTGATTCTGCTGCCATTTTTAAGCTAAGAGCATAAGAGTAGCTAGTAACATACTAGCGTGTCTCTGGATACTGTGATTGCGTACAGTATAAGCGCTTTTTGTTTTTGTTCCCTGACGAAAATAACATATCAGCATAATATCTGTTTGTAGCGAGTGAGGAAGACTGAAACACATGGTGTTGTGGAGCCTTTTCGATGAAATAACCGTGAGGTTTTTTTTAATTGCAGGTAATACTAAAACCGGTTAATCGTTACATCCCTAGTAGCTGCTAGCTCCTAGTAGCCTATAGCCTACCTTGTTTACATTTTGTAAATGACAATAAAAGACCAACCTTGTGAGCTTATTTGAGAACATTTAGATATTAGCTAACTGTCGAGCGTTACACACACAAGCAAATGTTTTTGAATTATCTCTTTCATTTCCAAATATCGGGGTTCACACTCTTCAGCCTTCGCGGTAAGGTCTATTCAGTACTGGAGAGGAGGCTACGCCGGATAGTTGAACCTAAGGTTAAGGAAGAGCAGTATGATTTTTGTCCTGACCATGGAACTCCTCTATAATCTTGGCAGAACCTTAAGGGTGCATGGGAGTTTGCTCAACCAGTCTACATGTGCTTTGTGGACTTGGAGAAGGCATTCGATCGTGTCCCTCGGGAGGTCCTGTGGGGAGTGCTCAGAGAGTATGGGCTATCGGACCGTCTGATTGTGGTGGTCCGTTCCCTGTATTATCAGTGTCAGAGCCTGGTCCGCATTGCCGGCAATAAGTTGGACCTGTTTCCAGTGAGCGTTGGACTCCGCAAGAGCTGCCCTTTGTCACCGATTCTGTTTATACATTTTCTGGACAGAATTTATAGGCACAGTCAGGGCGTTGAGGGGATCCGGCTTGGTGGCTGCGGGATTAGGTTTCTGCATTTTGCAGATGTTGTGGTCCTGCTGGCTTCATCTGACCAAAATCCTCAGGTCTCACTGGATCAGTTCGCAGCCAAGTGCAAGACAACTGGGATAAGAATCAGCACCTCCAAGTCCAAGTCCATGGTTCTCGCCCGGAAAAGGGTGGAATGCCATCTCCGAGTTTGTGAGGAGATCTTGCCCCAAGTGGAAGAGTTCAAGTACCTCAGAGTCTTGTTCACAAGTGAGGGAAATTTGGATTGTGAGATCGACAGGCGGCTGGATTGGTGCAGCATCTGCAGTGATGCGGCCCTTGTATCGATCCGTCGTGGTGAAGAAGGAGCTGAGCCGGAAGGCAAAGCTCTCAATTTACCGATCGATCTATGTTCCTATCCTCTCCTATGGTCGTAAGCTTTTGGCTATGACCAAAAGGATAAGATCACGAGTACAAGCGGAATAAATCAGTTTTCTCTATCATATTCAGACATATGTCTGTCAGTGGACTCGCAATGGAATTGCTAAAAACTACAACATGGATGATGGGGAGAAGATGCAGTGGAAGTGGAGCCACGTAAATAAGACTGCCCACAAAACGTTGCGTCCTGGATAGACGATCAGAAAACAGCTTGAAAACGGTCTGTAAAACATAATCTATGTAAAATTATGACTAAAGAACCACCATTACATGTTATGTTATGTTATGTAGTCTTTTAAATATAGAACAAAAATCATAATATTACCCCTTTTAGACAAATATAATAATTAATAAATCCTAAAAACTGCACGATGGCTAAAACTACAAAGAATTAGACTTGTAGCAGGAAAACACACATTGTTAAAGATAAAACACAAATTGTTAGAATTTGTTACAAAATTCACTCATTTAACTTGCATCAGTTTATATATATAATAAATTCACAAAAATATATTTGGAAAAAAATCTCACAAGAAATGACTGCAATACGCAAGTTAATGTCAATGGAAATATGAGTGGAAAAGTTGTAAATTTACAGATACTCAACAATTTTATATCAAAAAAAGTTGAATTTGTGCGACAGAAAATAATTTTATGAAAAAAGATTTGGAAAAAAATCTTGAAAGAAAATACTGCAATATGCAGAAATATGTAAGTTTCTTTTAAATTTATATTTACAAGAAAAAAGTCACAATTTCACAAGAAAAACTCATTTTACAAAAATAAAGTTGACAATGACATGACAATCTAGATAGTACAAGAAATCTAATCAAACAAAATGATGACCAAGTTTAGTACTGCTGAAATAAAAAATGTGGACTTTTATTCGGAAAAACAACCCAAATGTATAAAATGAAAATGGTTTATATTTAAAAACCATTGAAGGTATTAGTACGAGAAGGGAAAGGGCAGGGAAGGCATGTATTCCAGTGGAAATGTAGGGAGGCCCTTGGGGGGTAATTTTAGAAGATGGAGACAAACATGGAGATACCGATGGAGGAGCTGCACGGAAACAAACCTTTTTTGCAGTCTGACAGCTCGAAGGAGTGAGCGACGGAGAGAAAGTTTGATAAAGTGCAACAAAGATGGGAAGAGGGTAGCGGGTGATGGAGCGAAGTATATAATTGGCCCAAGCAGTGCAGTAAGATTGTGGATGTGAATGAAGGGAGAGCAAAAAGAAAATGGTGAGGAGAGACGAGTTCTGTGAGCCGAAAAACAAAATAACCTAATGATTTGTGATGTAATTACAGAAAAAAATTTGGATTTTTTTTACACGCACTTAAAAAGGGGAACTGCACTTGTTTGGGATTTTTTCCTATTGTTCACAATCATTATGGATTTTTTTTTAATGCATTCTAAAATTAAATAAACGTAAACAAAAGTCCGCTTACAACAGAGCCAATGGGAGGTCCTCTATTCCGCCCATAAATTCCAATAAATAACCATTCAAAAAGCGGGAACAATACTCCATTTATATTTTGTCACTTGAATATTAACCAAGTATTTGTGATAGTTATTATCAGCACTAACGCAGACAAACTATTTATAGAGGCGCTGTGATAACACGTTTGTGTGATATGATCGACTGGCGAGGTGCTCCTCACTTCATTACTCCCTGGAAGTTTATTGTAGAGAATAAATCATACTTCTTACCTTGAAAGTAGATGGCTGAGGACGTACTCCCACAAGTTGGTACACTTTGACAACCATTTAGGACCCGGAAATGGCGAGAACGACACGAAAAGACGCTTGGTGCAATAATGCACATCATTTATTTGTTGAAAGCTTGCTAGCAGTTTTATGTACAGTACCCTCAGGATGTATTTTGAAATAAATTTCATAAGCACACCAGTCAGTCTCCTCACTCATCTTTGCAATTAAGTAAGCGTTAATTTGATCACTGACCATATACCAGCCAGCTCCCCCTTTCTGGTAACCACCTGTGGTTAAGGTAAAGGAGGATGTGTCAAAATAGATTACGCGATTCATCTGCGTTTATACATGATTTAAAGCAATAATGTTCTGCGTTAAAGCGTTAACACTGACAGCCTTAAAATAAACCAAATTAAAGCAGACATTAGGTGTCACTCAAATGTCTCAGACATTGGTAACAACTTAATCTTAACGTTACTTTATTCTATTATGGATGGAAATTCATCATTGTACTTAAAAAGTACAACAAAATTACATTACATTGATTATGTCTGTCTATCTGTGTTGGCCCTGCGATGAGGTGGCGACTTGTCCAGGGTGTACCCCGCCTTCCGCCCGAATGCAGCTGAGATAGGCTCCAGCACCCCCCAAAAGGGACAAGCGGTAGAAAATGGATGGATGGATGAACCACAATCATTGGCTGATGACGGAATAACCATGCACACTCATACAGCGCAGATGACTGTATTGTAATCGCTCCTCCACAGTTATATTTCACAAATATTCTTATTAGAAAGCATGAGAAAGACTTCAAAATAATTTACAAAGTCAAAACAAAGACATGATGCAACACAGCGAGCAACTGAAAAATGTGTTAACTCCACCACAAAGAGCCAAAAATTACATGCTGTCCTATACTGAAAATAAAGATACAGAATTGAAGGCAATCCAGTTTGTTTAGCGCTCTGAAAATGCCAGTGCAGCACGATAGGTGTAAAGTGGTGCAAAACCAGAGGTATGGTTAATAATCTTAACCATTATTTTGGCATTGTGTGATTACATTTGTAGCTTGCTCATTGGTATGTACTAATACACAATGGGCCTGATTTACGAAAGGTTTGCATGTACTAAAACATGTGCAAACTTGATACCACACGCAAAGCTGAGCTACTAAACGTGTGCAAAGTGGATTACATCTTTTAAGTGAGCAGAATAAGGCGTGCAATCCATTTTGCGTCTCTGTCTTCGTTAAACGCCCACAATAGTGGGAGGAGAAAATGCAAAAATAATTATTTTATGTGATTTATCAACACGTATCACCATTTTGCGTTTTATTTAGTATGTGTCAGAAGGACGTGCAAACTGGCAGTTCCTTACACGGCTGCAGGATCAGTGCTTGCATTTCACAGACAGCCGATGGACGAAGAACCCTCCTTCCTACGAGGGTGTGTCAACAAAAATATTAGACATCGTCTATTCAGTAATTTCCTTTTGTAATTTTAGTGCTGCTGAATGACTTAAGGGGCTGATTAAGATGAATTCAATTGAAGCGTTTTAGTGTCTGCTGACCTTTTTTTTTTTTTAATGGTGTTAATTTTTTTAATTTAGGAAATATATTACCGGTACTATATGTCCTACTGAAAATAAATATTTCAATGTGTATTTTCTTGCATTATTGAGTCATTTCAGATGCACAAATGCCTTGGTGATGCGATTCACAGCCTTGTGCAAAGAATTAAGGGTCAGTTTGCATGTGTTTTTGTTGTCTAGATTACGATACATAAACCGATTGCAGGTGTGTGCCGCTGGTTCAACACATCGCACACAGGTATGATAACATGAATGTGCAGAAAATTAGTGTCTCCATGGTAAAAGTCTTGTATGTACACAAAATCCTCATTTGAATAAGGTGGTCTGCACCACTTTTCAATTGCACATGCAGTGTTAGTAGGTCTCATGCAACACGACCACTCAATGTACACTCTGTTTTTTTTTCTTCTTGCATACGCTGTCCAGCGCATGGTATTTGGGTCTTAGTAAATAAGGCCCTATGGGCCTAATCTACAGACGGGCGGTGGCTGCACCTTGCTTTATGTTGATCTAGAATAGAGAAGTAAGGTATCTCATTCCATCCACAAGCCTGGGTGTACACCTTGGGTAATTGTTAGCACACCCTTAGCCTCTCTTGGCAATGTTGTATACATATACATGTTATATATGTGTATATATTTTTTAGGAAAAATAATTATATACATGAAAAATATATATATGTACAAAACAATTTTAAGACAAAGCTTTTTGTCACTATTGGCTCATGTCAACATTTTGGCTTTTTCTCATTGTACAAATGAGTCAATGACAAATGAGTCACTGGCATGCACAGATGATCCCTGTGCCGCACTTTGGGCACCCCTGTTGTAGAAGCTGTTTATGGCCACTATAATCTTAGTATAGTAGTACTGTGTATGTACTGTGTATGCGTTCATCATATGATCGCTTATGGGATGCGAGGCACAAGTGGTAAAATCAGCTGTTCACCTGGCGGGTTTATCCTGAGTGATAAAGAGGGGGATAAACAAGGAAGTTCTTCTTTAGCTGCCGCCTTGTTTGATCACATATTACTGCATTTGCACATGTCAGTGTTTAGGTTTGTATTCACAATAAATCAACACAAGATTCGTACTTTGGAGCAATGTTCACGGACTCTAGTATTTGGCTTCCCATCTCAGACGAGCGTTAATGGTCATGGACTCGTGGTTGATGGAAGAGTTGTTTGATGTTGGATGTTAAAAAATGTCTGATGCATTGCAATAATCCGCTTTAATGCATCGTTGCAGCTTAATGATTTCTAAGCACGTCATGCAATTGGTGTTTACGAGACGAGTGGGTGTAGAGCGTGGCCGTTTGGGGGGTATGTGGCTCCGGTGTCAGAATAAGAGGCTGAAGAGAGAGAGGCGAGACGTGCGGGCGTGTTCAGGGGTTAAAAGACGTGTCTGTTTGCGGGTCTGTTGGTCACTCTCCAGGTGAGGGTGTCACTGATTCATATTAATTTTTTTTTTTTCTTCTAATATTTCTGCGATCGACCGGTAGGGTCCCATCGATCGCAATCGATGGTTTGGCGACCCCTGTTCTACAGCAGTGGTCCCCAATAAGGCTGCAGCTAACGATTATTTTTCTATCGATTAATCTATACATTATTTTTTTCGATTAATCAGTTAATCTATAGATATTTTTTTTTCGATTAATCTATAGATTTTTTTTCCTTTTACCGATTATTTTTTTATTTAAAATTAAGATGAAAAAATAAATGTAGGCCAGTTTTTTCAAAAGGCATGGCTTTTATTTACAAAAAAAAAAGTATGGCCACTCAGTCAACATTGACAACAACATGACAAAATATTCTGTAAAAATGTAAACATTTAAAACTTTTAACATTTAACAAAATTAAAAGTAGCTTATTTGCTTTTTAATGTGCAAATATAAAAGTAAACATCCAGTGCAAATCTTAATATTCTGCAATAGTATAAGCATTTCAAAAGTACAAGTATTGCTTATTTTGCTTTAAAATGTGCAAAAATAAAGATAAACATCCAATACAAAAAAGTGCAAAACGAAATATTCTGTAACAACAGTGTAAACATTTCAACAAAAGTAAAATTATTGCTTATTTTGCTTTAAAATGTGCAAAAATAAAGATAAACATCCAGTACAAAAAAGTGCCAATCTAAATATTCTGGAGCACTGTAAACATTAAGTATTGTTTTTAAAATGTGCAAAATAAACATCCAGTCCAACACAGTACACAATAACCAATTCTACTCATTCCAGTGAGTGACTAACAGTTGTAATGAAGAAAGGTTAGCATGTCTACATGCTCTGGGGTGAGGCTGCTTCTTTTCTTCTTTACAATATTCCCAGCAGCTGAAAATAGGCGCTGTCACGCCAAATTTCTTCCCCCCTACAACCCCCCCCCCCCCCCCCCCCCATTTACTTCTGGTCACGTCATCCCATAGCTTGTGTTTGTAAATTGTTTTTTTAAATTTTTTTATAATATAGCGTTAACAAAACGTCTGTATTAATCGGACAAATTAACTTGAGGATATTCCTGACTGAATGCACATTTGACTCGTGGACATATGCGGAAATGAATAACAGTAAGTAAATGGGGGAGGGGGGAGAAGTTTTTTGTAGGGGGGAAGAAATTTGGCGTGACAGCGCTCAGAAGGGGTCGATGTGGCTGGAACTGAGAGGTAAGACCGATGATAGTATGATTAAAGTGAAAGTTAATGGTTTGTTTGTACATAGTATATGTAACTGTTAATGTTGTAAAAGGTATTTGCACAACTAATTAACGTTAGCGTTAAAGAGGAGCGCGTCTTTGTAAACACTGAACAGGCACGCCAAACGCGCCTCTCAGAGCGAAACGGTGCTTTAGTTTATGAATTTACAATGCAGATACAAATGACACATTCATGTTTTTGTGTAATGATGACAACGTATACTCACGCGAACGATTGACTCGTTGATGGTGATGGCAAGAACGCTGTCGGCTGTTTTCTTTTCAAATGTTCGTTCATAGCCGTTGTGCTGCTATGATAGGCCAATTCCGCTCGACACAGTGTGCATACAACAACATTAGGCCGTTTATTGAAATACTCCCACACTTTTGACCACTTTTTAGCGTGCTTTTTTCCCCTCGCACGCACCGCTCTGCTTTGCGCTCCGCCATGACGGTAGTGTGACGTAAATATGCGACGCGTCGACGCACAAAAATTTACGTAACCGATGACGTCGACTACGTTGTCGCGTCATTTCAGCCTTAGTCCCCAACCACCGGGCCGCGGCCCGGTACCGGTCCGTGGATCGATTGGTACCGGGCCGCACAAGAAAAAAAAAAATATATATATATATATATGTATATATATATATATATATTTTATTTTTTATTTTTTATTAAATCAACATAAAAAACACAAGATACACTTACAATTAGTGCACCAACCCAAAAAACTTTCCTCCCCCATTTACACTCATTCACACTCATAAACAAACCGAGGTAATAATAGCTCTATGTAAAAGTGCTAAATCCTACCCCGGACTCCAAAGGGTTTATAAAAGAACATGGTACAGTATAGACCCATTCTATATGAAAGGTATCCTTAAATTAAGGTTAGGGGAAACACTGACATTTACGGTATGAGACTGACATTCCCGGGTGGGGTGAAAAAAAGAAGGATAGAGTGAGATAGGAGGCGAGCGGAGAGTTTATCTGCATTGCTGTACCACACTCAGCGGAGCAATGTAAAGCCGTCAGCATAAATTGTCCTGCAGCATGCTGATCTTCCATGAATCTGCATTCCGGCAGCCGCGCCGCTGCCACCACAGAGGCCTGCCCATTAATTTAAACATATCCCATTATTCAGCCACAGACAAACGCTCAGATGCAGGACCTAAAGGCATGTGGAGATCTTAATCCATTCTCAATATCCAGACTATGGATGGCCATTCCAAGGAAATTTCTGCGAAAATTAACAAGTCGTGTAAAGAAATATAAATATATGTCGATATTGTGACTGTCCAGCAGATGGGAACAAATGCACCTCAGGAACCAAAATTATTGACATGCTAACATCCACTAAATTAACACCACTGTGTATTGAAACCATATACAGTAATTCTATCAAAATATTTTACTTCAGGTCCTACATCAACTTACATGTTTCGCTGTTTGATGCGTTTGAAAAGGTTTAAAATAACTGCACCCTCTGCTCTAGTGAAAGAGTTATGAGTAGTGAGTGAGTTATGGCCATCTTTTTTCCAAGCAATGTTTTACTGTCATGTGTCATCCCCTCACTACCCAAACACTATGTCACTTCATCATATTCTGACCATCTCTTACACCACAACATCCTTTGGACATTATTTTCTTTTTTTATATTCCGTTGCACTCTTATATCACATCTGTTACTTTCATTTTTTTACTTCAAGGCACTGTTATTATGCGCATAGCCTCTGCTCTAATGCTGCAGGATAAGCTTGGTGTTTATTGTGTGTGAGGAGTCACTAATCGGACACTTACAGTTAGCTCTGCTATTTTTTGGCCTACTTTGCCTAATCCAGTATCTTGTCTCCCTTCCAGAGCGTCCAGATGAATCCCATGACTCAACTTTACTACAAGAAGGTGAGGCTGTCCACACCAACATACAGAACTTACAGAACATGACCACAACGGGTGCCGTAAAAAATCGATTCACATCCCAATTGCGATTCCTATTCATTGCAAATCTGAATTAATCCAATATTTTGAAGAATCCGTTTAAAAAAAAATATGCACAGTGAGTAAACACTGTGCACATCCTAAGAAGGAGCTTTTGTAACCTGTAACCTGTTTTGAAAAGGTTTCATTATCATTTATATACCAAATAATATACAGTTGTCCCTCGTTTATCACGGTTAATTGGTTCTAGACATGACCGTGATAAACACATGTCCACAATGTCAGAATCATTGATTGTCAATTAAATATATTAGATAGGTAGGTAGATAGATAGTATTTTATTGATTCCTTCAAAAGAGTTCCCTCAGGAAAATTAAAATTCCAGCAGCAGTGTACAGAATTGAGATATAATTTGAATAAGTAAATAATGGAGGTATAAATGGAAATAAAAAAGAAAATATAACAATAAGAATACAAATAAAAAGTAACAATAAGAATAAAAATAACAGTAAAAATAAGAATATAACAAAAGAAACTAGGCAGTAGAAAATGTAGAAAAACAGTAATACTGACGATTATGTGAGAGATATTGACAGCTAGTGCATAAAAAAACTGTCTACTACTTTCTAAATACAGGTTTCAACATTATGAGAGCCTTCTAGATATGAAATTAAACCCTTTAGTCGCATTTACACTTTTTTAATCCAATATAGTAATGCTGAGGCTGAGCCAATCAGTGGCCACAATACTGAACAGTGCGCTCTGATTGGTTTAGTCTCCTCTCGTGGCCAATACTACATCAGTATTGATATTTTGTGTTCTTTTAACAATTTTAATGCCTGAAAATGCATAATTTAGGCCAGAAATGCTGTAGAATTTGCTAAAAAAAAACAAACAAGGAGGAGACGACTGCATTACGCAATCGGTTTGAATCGGAAAAAAAAATAAATTAAAAAAAAAATTAGTTTTGACTCGAATCGTCATCCAAACAATAGGATTCAAATTGAATTGTGAGTTGCTGTAAGATTTACATCCATAATGACACTCTGTTTTTGTGCTGCCAAGGCGACATACTCGCCATACCGCGACCGCATCCCGCTGCAGATCGTGCGGGCCGAAGTGGAGTTGTCTGCGGAGGAGCGGGCCTACCTCACGGCGGTGGAGAAGGGCGACTATGCAGGTGTCAAACACGCTCTCCGTGAGGCGGAGGTCTACTACAACATGGACGTCAACTGTCTGGACCCGCTGGGCCGCAGCGCTCTACTCATCGCCATCGAGAACGAAAACCTGGAGATAATGGAGCTCTTGCTCGACCATGGCATCCATACCGGCGATGCCTTGCTCTACGCCATCAGAAAGGAGGTGGTGGGCGCCGTGGAGCTGCTGCTGTCACACAGACGGCCGAGCGGTGAGAAACAGGTGTGCACTATAAGTTACATTTATATCAAGTCTCTTGTGGTTACTATAAATTGCATGTGCGCATGTTTGACAATTAATGATGGTGTTGACACAATGTGTTAGAAGCTACAGTAACTCATCTCATTGACCACATTTACATGCACACAATATTCCGGTGAAGGCTTATATTCTCTTTTAGACAAGATGGGTTTGCATCACAGTTAGAGCTGCAACAATTAATCTATAAAATCGATTAATAAAATTAGAAAACAAGTTTTGATTTATTTTCTGTTGCTTCGATTATTCGTTTAATGAGTGTAACTAATATCAGATATCAAATCTGGACCATATGGTGTAACTGGAACTTTACATACACGAGCATAATTTTCTGCTCAGGTGCTGCAATAAAGCGTACATGAGATCGGTGGTGTTTGAGTGCCCTCATCTATGTTTTTTTTTAAATGTATTTTTATTTTTATTAATGCACACATTTTACAGGTGCAATTTTAATGTTGATGATGTGCATTTGTTAGAAAAGGTTACGAGAAGCGGGAAAATTGTTGTTTATTTATGTTTAAACACATTTATACTATAATGTGGTTTTTTTATCTGATTACTCGATTATTTGAACAAACTAACAAATAGATTACTCGATTACAATCGATAGCTGCAGCTCTATTCACAAAAAAAGCTGCACACAAAAAAATCTAAATAATTTAAATTCACACTAAAATTGGATCTAATTTCTACTGTAAATGACAGCATTTCACACAACCAAACGCTGCAATTTTACAAAAGGAAGCGAGCCTGACTGGCCAGGGCGAGTTGTCTCTCTGCCCTGGTTCCTCTCGCTAATGCCTGACACCATCAACAACGCTCCTTCTCTGGCTGTCATTTGTCAGCTCGCGGGAAGAGTTATCACATTAATTTAATTGACTTTTCTTTCGACTTGTCTTTTCATGGGTCAATACTATCCATTGAGTGAGCATGCCATGTTTTTGATTTGATGGATTAAGTTCTCTCTTTCTAGTCATTTCCATTTAGAAATTCCCTCATCTATTGTTCTTCCAGGACCTCCCATGAACAATGACAGAAATAATATTTTCAAGTTTCTTTGAAGTGGAACAAAAGAATGAGAAGTCTTACAATTGTCACACCGTGCTTGACGGTTTATTACTTGTGTTGGTGTTTTCCTATGTTTAGTTCCTGTCCAGCGCCCTTATTTTCTAGTTCCACTTTCTGTTACGTTGGTATTGAGGCACCTTTACTTTGTCTACCAGCAAACCTGCCTTTATAATCTAGTCTATTTAAATTCAGCTGGTGCTTCTGTTATTGTCGGAATATTGTGTTTTGTTGATGCGTTTGTGTTTTATTTTCCTTTGAAGGCTTTACGTAGGTAATTTGTTAAGTTTACTTAGGACTGTTTGGATTTGTTTTTGTACTGCATTGCTTTCCTTATGCTTCAGTGCACCTTCTGCTGCACTCGTCTTTATTTTTTTTCATAAAATTAAATACCTTTTTACCTGCATGCTGTCTCCTGCTGCCGTCTGCATTTTGGGATCCTGACAACTATAATGTGACCCAGGTGTCACAACAATAATGATAAAACAGTGAGATTCCTTTCAAATGTAAGCACGTGGCTTCGAGCATGATGTGTGCATCTGATCTCTAATCTGACAATATGATTCAATGCAGAATATGTAGTTCATATTACAACATTCGGCCAACGATACAATTCAATAAACTTACATAGTTTTCTGAAAACTTTTGAAGGGACAGTGTGATTTTAGTGGCATCTTGAGAATGTTTCACTGACTTGGATTTAATGAATTGTGTAGTTACACCAGGGGTGCCTACACTTTTTCATCAGAGGAGTTACTTATCAAATACGATCAAATCAAACTTTATTCATAGAGCACTTTTCATACACAGGCAAGTGGCAAACACAAAGTGCTGTACAAAAAAGATTTAAAAAATACACACACACCACACTACTGACAATAACAAAACAAACAAAACATGGCATGGCACTAAGGATTAAAGATTGGCACTTGTTGATTTTTAAATTTTCTGAAAATAGCCCGTTTTGTACACTGTTGAAGAAATTCAATGCAGAGTAGTTCACAAGTGTGTTTCTGTATAGTATTTCTCCATCTGTGGTCATGTGGTGACAAAAATTATGGTATTATGGGAGGTATTTATGAAAGTCGGACAAAAATAGGACATTACTGAACTGAAGGCCTCGATTGGAAACACACAGCCCGCGACTATACTGTTTATTAGGGCTGTGGATTGATTCTCTTTTTTTTCCAATTCAACACGATTCTCAATTCAAAAACGATTTTTTTCCCGATTCAAAACGATTCTCTATTCATTCAATACATAGGATTTCAGCAGGATCTACCCCAGTCTGCTGACATGCAAGCAGAGTAATAGATTTTTGTAAAAAGCTTACAGATGTAGCGACTGACAGTGTCGCTTGTTGATGCAGTACCACCTGAGGGATCGAAGGTCACGGGGATTCAGTGTTGGTTTTCGGCTTTGTTGCTTACGTGCAGTGATTTTCCCTAATTCTCTGAACCTTTTGATGATATTACGGACCGTAGATGGAGAAATCCCTAAATTCCTTGCAATAGCTCGTTGAGAAATGTTGTTCTTAAACTGTTAAACCCACCTGTTCCCAATTAGACTGTTCACTTGTGGGATGTTCCAAATAAGTGTTTGATGAGCATTCCTCAACTTTCTCAGTCTTTTTTGGCACTTGTGCCAGCTTTTTTGAAACATGTTGCAGGGATCAAATTCAAAATTAGCGCTAGCATGCTAGCAAAAGAGGACATGTCCGGTCAAACCAATCACTGCTAGCATGCTAGCAGCGACCGGGCTAGGATAGACTGACCATACGTCCTCTTTTCACCGGACATGTCCTCTTTTGCGGGGCTGTCCGGGCGGAGTTTCTTAAATGCCTCAAATGTCCGGCATTTAGAGTTATGGTTGCGTGTATTGACAATGTACATTCAGGGTTAAGAAGGGGTTAAAAACAAAACAAATTGTGCGCGCAGCAGCATTCGTGAGGGAGGTGCAGAGACAGAGAGAGCGAGACCGTTATGATAAACGCGCCAGGCTCTGCTTTTAGCCATAAATTTATCAGATTTAATTTTTTATAATCTATAGCAGGGGTGTCAAAAGTGTGCCCCGAAGGCCATTTGCGGCCCACAGCTAATGTTTTAAAGGCCCACGGCACATTCGAAAAATACTATTAAAATAAACAAACATAACAAAAGTGAAATAAAAAAGCTTGAAGGTTAAATGTAATTTAGAAAAAGTTGCAATGTTGACTAATAAAACAAAGCTGTTTTTCTTTTCTTTCAAACTGTCTTTGCTCAAAATATAATATTGAATCAAAATCAATGTTATTATGAATTATTGACCTATCCAAGGTTCCGATAACTTCACATCAAATATTCCACTAAGAAAAATATTTTTGGTGGAAGATTTTGCAAATTTGGTAAATAAATAACCAAAACATTTATATTTTGTTGTTTTCCTACTGTACCGAAAATGAACCGAACCGTGACCTCTAAACCGAGGTACGTACCGAACCGAAATTTTTGTGTACCGTTACACCCCTAATATATATATGTATATTTATATTTGAGAGCAAGGCGATGTGCTACTACACCGGAAAAATGGTTCCTCAGTGTTTGCTTTTACATGAATAAGGTCGCTACAGCTTGGTTATTATACAAGTTAGCGTTTTTTGAATACATTTTTGAAGAGATTTTTGGGCAGAATGGATTACTCCTCTTAGCAGCATTGCTAGCCACCTAGAACAAGCAGATTATTACTAATTAGAATGCAAAAACGAAATACAAATGTGTTCTTGTCTTTTAGAAGCATTGTAAACAATAGGCAACCTTCCAAAAAAAAGTGCAGTTTGTGGAGCTGTGCAATTGATGAGGCAGGGGTGGAAGATAAAGTGCATCAATCCTTTACTTTCCACTTCAACAGTTACAACAAAAACATCCCGACAGTGACTTTCTTGTCCCTTTTCACCCGGAACCCCCCTCCTGGTGAATAGCTCTCTCTATATACACCTATTGTGATCACTACACAGCCCCCCTCCCCCAAATTCACCAAGATTTACAGAAAACTATACATCTAACCATCCCTGCCGTGGAGGACGGATCTTGCGGCTGAAACAGCTGCGTTTTGTGCTGACTCAGGCCCTGAGTGATTCTCAATGGCTGAGGCTGGAAGGTGGGTTCACAGAAGAGGTTTGAACAGCTCCACTGGCACCCCAATATCCACATTGGCAGGCTTAAGCCCGTCTATGGCTGCTATGCTTTGCCACCCACCTCCACAACATAGTTCTTAGACCCTGTCGCCAGCACTCGAGAGTCCATCAAAGGTGGCCTGCAGCGAGGTCCGATGGCTGATTCCTAGAAATGTTCCTACAGCTTAATTGGAGTCCATCTGTGGTAAATTCAGTTGATTGGACATGATTTGGAAAGGCACACACCTGTCTATGTATAAAGATCCCGCACTTGACAGTGCATGGCAGAGCACAAACCGACTATGAAGTCGAAGGAATTGCCTGTCGACCTCTGAGACAGGATTGTGCCTCGAGTCACAAATCTGGGAAAGGGTACAGAAAAGGTCTGCCTTGAAGATCCCAATGAGCACATTGGCCTCCATCATCTGTAAATGGAAGAAGTTTGGAACCACTAGGACTAAAGCTTGTCAACTGTCTAAACTGCGCGATCAGGGAAAAAGGCCCCAAATAAGGGACATAACCAAGAACCTGAGGGACAGAGAGAGGAGAACCTTCCAGAAGGACAACCCTTTCTGCAGCAATTTACCAATCAGGCCTGTGTGGTATCGTGGCCAGACAAAAGCCATTCCTTATTAAAGTGTTTGCCAAAATGCACCTGAAAGACACTCAGACCATGAGAAAAAAAATTATCTGCTCTGATGAAACAAAGATTTAACTCTTTGGTGTGACTGCCAGGTGTCATGTATGGAGGAAACCAGGCACTGCTAATCACCAGGCCAATACCACCCCTACAGTGAAGCATGGTGGTGGCAGCATCATGCTGTGGGGATGGTTTTCAGTGACATTAACTGGGAGACTAGTCATGATAGAGGGAAAGATGATTGCAGCAATGTACAGAGACATTCCAGAGTGCTCTTAAACTCAGACTGGGCGACGATTAATCTTTCAGCAGGACAACGATCCGAAGCACACAGCCAAAAATATCAATATCAAAGAAATGGCTTCAGGAAAACTCTGTAAATGTCCTTGAGTGCCCCAGCCAGATGATTGAACATCGAACATCTCTGTTCGCATGTAAACAAACAAATATTTGTGATGTTTTTTTGCGCCAAGCTGGACCCGAATCACAAAACGCTTTCTTTTGTGTTACATTATTTTGACTTGTCAGTTTTGTGTATTTAGCAGATCAAAACCTGTATTTGATAAATTGTATGGCTTCTTTAAAGTTTTTCAGATTACTGTGAGGAAAATATTACCATTCCGGTAGGGACTTGAATTTTACGAACAACATATTTATATGACGTAATACTGGGGTTGATACATATGCCAGGACTCCCACTTAGGTGTTTTATACGCGGAAAATGATTTTGATTACTTGTTTACATGAACCATAACTTTTCACGAAACCAACTACATTCTTGGGTGGCATGGCTCAAACGGTAGAGCAGCCGGCCAGAAACTCTGGGGTTCCTGGTTTGAATCCAGCTTCCAACATTCTAGTCACTGCCGTTGTGTCCTTGGGCAAGACACTTCATCCACCTTGCTCCCATTACCACTCATACTGGATTAAATGTAGCTTAAAATGTAAATAATGGGTTTTACAATGTAAAGCGCTTTGAGTCTCTTGAAAAAAGTGCTATATAAATTGTATTTACTTCACATTACTTATTCTGGGTAATACAGGAAAATTGCAAACACGTATACTTACTGACTTTGGGGACAAACTGAAGCTGTCCCTTACTAAGCTATCAAACATCCTTGACACAAACTGCCATATTAATCAATTATTTTCTTCGGCAGCAAAGAAGACAAGGACAGGGTTGGGAAAGACAAGTAGGCGGCGGAATTTGGTAAAACATGGAAAGATAGACAAAAAGTGAGCAATCCAAACAGCTGAAAATGTCGATGATGAGACACGGGTGGATGGAGGGAAGCCAGACAGAGAGAGGAGGAATAAGAAATGAGGAAAGAAACAGAGAGAGAGCAAGAGAGACATGTAGATGAGGGAAGGCACTCATGCTCTTCTTTGATGTGAGAAGTGTTTGTGTACGAGTATGCATGTGTGTGTGTGTTAATGCAAATGAGCATCTATTTTTGCAGCTAATGTGCTGAACAAAAAACACAACTTTCTATACTTTACTGTCAAGGGACTGAATGTGTGTGTGTGTGTGTGTGTGTGTGTGTGTGTGTGTGTGTGTGTGTGTGTGTGTGTGTGTGTGTGTGTGTGTGTGTGTGTGTGTGTGTGTGTGTGTGTGTGTGTGTGTGTGTGTGTGTGTGTGTGTGTGTGTGTGTGTTGGTGCCCACCGGGGCAGCTGTTCTAACACTTCTTATCACATCCAGAGAAAAGTGAGAGATGAGATAAGGGAGAGTGATTTGTCAGCAGAGAGATGGCAGGGAGACAAGCGACGGAGAAGAGGGGGCTGATGGAAAGTGAAGGTTAGCCGAGGAGAGGGTGAAGGAAGAAAGCCGCAAAGATGAGATGAAGAGGGAGTGTGAAGAGGAGGACGTGGATCCAGACGTGGGGAGCGCTGGGAAAGTGGGGCAGGAGGAGGAGGCGATGGAGCGAGTGGCAATAAGACGAGAAGTGGGGGCTTGGCTCTCCCTCAGAGAGATGAAAGAGTCCACGTGTGTCGTCCCTCCTCATCTTCAAGTCCGCTTGTCACACTAAATTTTCCCACCTACAGACCGGACACACTCTGGCGTCGATAATCCTCTTGGAATGTCTTCACCAGGTTCCCTCTCTGATGATGGACAGTCAGTTTTCTGAGTTCACCCCCGACATAACTCCCATCATGCTTGCTGCTCACACCAACAACTACGAGATCATCAAGCTGTTGGTGCAGAGGAATATCAACTCTCATGCAACTTCTCAGTCCTCCTGCTGGCTGTGTTTGACAACACCACTCTTGCAGGTCACCATCCCCAGACCGCACCAGATCCGCTGCGACTGTGTGGAGTGTGTCTCCAGTTCAGAGGTAGGCGGCTCACCTCAAAGTACACTATGTGGATATACTGTAAGTAGTGGGACAGGTGGCCATGACACTAACTGGAAGTGAAATTGGAGTGATTCTGTAAGGTTTGAGGTTACTGATGTTGGACCTATAGTTCTTCCACACCAAACACTTTTGTCCCTGTGGTTCCACAATAAACCTACACAAAAAACCTCCTCGTCCATTGCAGGTGGACAGCCTACGGCACTCGCGGTCTCGACTTAACATTTACAAGGCTTTGGCGTCACCCTCACTCATTGCACTGTCCAGCGAGGATCCGATCCTGACGGCCTTCAGACTGGGCTGGGAACTCAAAGAGCTCAGCAAGGTGCGTGTCCATTGTTTTGGTTCTATCTCTTGTAGGGTGTCCTTTTCGACAGAGAGGAACCGCTAAGTGTAGACTAACAACTGGGCGATACAGTTGAAAACTATCACAATACAGTATAAGAGTTTTATATCGGTCGATATTGATAATTATTGACCAGGACCAGGAGAAAAGTATATTAAATGTAAACATGTTTATTTAAAATGTTACCTTCATCCAATTATAATCCCCTCAGCTATCAAGGCAAAAAGAAAAGCAAATGTCAACACAACCATGGAAAACACTGGCGTTTGTTTTGGTTTGTCAGACAGACCT
Organism: Entelurus aequoreus; assembly: GCF_033978785.1. Classification (NCBI taxonomy): domain Eukaryota; kingdom Metazoa; phylum Chordata; class Actinopteri; order Syngnathiformes; family Syngnathidae; genus Entelurus; species Entelurus aequoreus. The sequence goes on along the minus strand of NC_084742.1, from coordinate 23,791,293 downwards.
TCAAAGTAGGATCTATCGCATGCCTGCGTTTCACCAATCAAATACAGTCACTGGTGACGTTTGACTCCGTTTCACCAATCAAATGCAGTCACTTGTGACGTTTGACTGGTGAAACGGTTTCAGTGGCAAAACAACAACAAGCTTAAGCTTACATGAACTCAACATCAAATTTGAGGAAGCACATCGCAGTAAGTAACGTTAGTAGATATTTTGGCTGTCACCGTAGGCTGATGTTAGCTTCCCTGCTATGAATCACTGTCAAATGTACATCGTGTGGGGACATTTATTAACGCACTGCTGCCTCATAGACACGCACAGTCGCACAAACACACACGCATGCATAGAAACACCAATCAGAAGTGCACAGTGTGTTCCCAGGTTTAGTTAGTTTAGTCTTTATTTGAAGGGACAATGCACAGAAACATTAAGCTCAAAGACAGATATGTTCTGTACTAGATTATAGCTAAATAGCTAATTTCCATCTGCAGTCCCTGACTACCTAAATTAAAGGGATACAAAAATCATGCAATAAAATTATGACAATAAAATCATACACAAGTATTAAGAAAAAAGTCATAAAATGCCCTTTGATGGACACATACTTAATATACAATACAACCACACCTCATTTGCATCATCACTCAAAGACAATACATGCTCTTGACCGTGTGAGCAGCTTTGATTGCTCCAAAGCCACATGCAGCCCACACCTATCAGTTTATGGTTTGTGTAAAGGCTAACTTGTTATTTTCCTTTGTAATCTCTGCCTACTGAGCCTATGGTGCTGTTAAGTTATTGTGGCTCAATTTGCCTTAATTTTTTTATGTTAATGTATTATTATTTAATATATATTATTGTTTTAGTTGCTTAACACTAGAAGTCCCAGCATTTTTCTGTCTACCTAGAAGACCCAGAGAGGGGTCATTTGGCCCGACGCTTTTCCCGAATACACTAATCACTCATTTTGTTATGGTAATGAGGCTGTTAGGGGCAGTTTGTCTAGGTAGACAGAAAAATTATACATGTGGGAAATGCCGAAAGGAGCAATGGCAGTGCCAGGATTGTGAGTGACTGCTCAAATGTATGTCAGTCACGTTTACATGGACATGGTTTTTCATTCTTTGTAAATATGCTTTTTTCTTTGTAAATTTTTTTTTTTAAACTATTTTTGGCACACAAAAATAACAATTGCTTCTGCAACAACCCTCCACACCAAAACTGGGAAAACAGTTGCTTTTTCATTCTTTGTAAATATGTTTTGTTTTGTATTTTTTTTAACAATAAATGTCAGAGTGTTGATCCCTTCATTCTGTTGATCCTTGCAAAAACACACACAACCTACCTCAGAACTAAAGCTTGAGCTGTAAGGTCCCCTCCCCCACACAGGCTCAAGTGGCCCCCTGCCGTGTGCCACTAACAGCCACATTTTCATAACAAAAGGAGTGTCCACAGGGGGGACTAGGGGTCAAATGACCCTCTTGTGTGTTTTCTAGGTAAAAGTGTCAATTGACCCTTCTCTGGGACTTCGCGTGTTAAGAGATATTCCTGGCTCTGAATTTGCTAATTGCTATTTTTATGTTTTTGTGCATTATTTGTTGCCGTCATCATTAAACGAACAGGTTATTCATCAGTTACTCAGTACTTGAGTAGTTTTTTCACAACATACTTTTTACTTTTACTCAAGTAAATATTTGGGTGACTACTCCTTACTTTTACTTGAGTAATAAATCTCTAAAGTAACAGTACTCTTACTTGAGTACAATTTCTGGCTACTCTACCCACCTCTGCCAGAAAGTGCCTTCGTTCATTCAAACAACCTTGCTTTGCAACTTCTGGTTTATTCCAACATAGAAGGGGAACAAAAGGATGTGTCTATTGCGATATATATATTGATATCGTTTTATCGCCCAGCACTAATAGGAACATTAATCAACATTAATTATAATTTACCATTATACTGTGCTTATACCAAACTGTGCTCTCTTTGAACTGAGTGATCATTCTATACTCAGAGGAATATGAGACAGAGGTGTTTTTACTGTGCTTTCATGGAGGGCTGAACAGAGTAGCACGCCACAACGCCTGCCAGAAATAATAAATCATAATAATATATTTTAATTGTTATGCGGTTTTCATTTAAATACATCCTTAAGTGTAACAGTACAAACCAATATCTAAAACAATACAAGCTTAGCCATAAAAAACGATAAAATACTAAAACTAAAACACTGTCAACGAAGCAAACAAAAAACATGCAAAATAGTGGGTTTTCTAAAAGTGTGTCTATTGTTTTTAGTTATTTAAAAAATAATAACTTCATCAAAGGATCTCAGTATGCAGGTAAGTACTATTTGAGCACATTCAACCAGTGCTGTACCGTCACGCCAGCAAGGCCTTCTCTGCTGGCCTAACACAACCAGAAATCATAATCATAATTAGAGATAAAAGTATTTTTTAATTTACTTCCCTAAATATCTAAAAGTATTCATATTCTCTTCATGTCATATTATGCTCCTTCCAGTGCTGTTGTTTTTAGGTTATAGAGTTTTTATCCAATCAGAATTTAGCTAGCTTATGTTGCCATGTTGTTCGAAATCTGCCGGAGGCCTTCAGATTCAGCAATGCGGGCGTCTGTGTGCTGTAAGTGAACGGGGACATACAGTGACAGACAGTTGCGATAGCCAATCAGATCACGAGTTGTCAGTAAAGCCTTCTAGATGACCTAAGGCAGATATATAGTGATGTTATGAGCCAGGTAACATCAGAACTCCATTATCCAGCCTGCCACAGTAGTGAAGAGAATGTGCAGTAGCCTCGTTTAGGTTGTTGAATGTAGACATGCCGGCAGCTTGATGTTATCGATGAGCACGCTGTGGAGTAAACTTTAAGAACTCAGCCAAAACGCCTCGTCTGCATTTTTTATGATTAGACAAGACAACACATATATTTGCAAGGCCATTTTCAAGAACGATATTTAAAGAGAAACTACATCTTGTGAGACGATGTCGGCCAATCCCGGAAGCTAGCTCAGCTGCCCCGGCGATGAAATGTGAGTTCAGATATTTAATTTCTTAATTTTTTCACGTTTAATGTTTTTTTCAATTTTAATTTTTACAGTACCACAAAAGATATGTTTGAATTGCTGATGTGGGTTTATTGATTTTTAACTGCGCCAGAAAATAACCCGTTTTATACAATGCCCAGTGTTGCGTAAATGTGTTTCTGTATAGTATTTCTCCAGCAATGGTCATGTGGTGACATCAATTATGGTATTTTAAGAGTTAATCATTGAAGTCGGACATTACTGAAGGCCAGGTGGGAAACGCACGGCCCGCCACTGCATTCAACAATACCACGATGGGTCTATTTATTTTAGTTATTTAAAAAAAATAACTTGGTCAAAAGATCTCAGTATGCGTATAATTACTTTTTGAGCACATTCCACAATACCGTGATAATAATGATAACCGTGATAATTTTGGTCACAATAACTGCGAATCCATGATATGACATTTTCATATTGTTACATCCCCACTCTACATGTATTCTCTGCGTCTCCACCATTGTAGTGGACAGGTCTACTTTCTGTGTCACTGAAAAAAAATGGAATAAAAAAAACCAAAAACTTTCTATTCTCCACTCCTCTTGGTATTCGCTATAGCAGGGGTCACCAACCTTTTCGAAACCAAGAGCTACTTCTTGGGTACTGATTAATGCGAAGGGCTACCAGTTTGATACACACTTAAATAAATTGCCAGAAATAGCCAATTTGCTCAATTTACCTTTAAGTCTATGTTATTATTAATAATTAATGATATTTATCTTTGTGGAAACACTGATCATCTTAATGATTTCTCACAATAAATATATAAAGAAACAGATAAATATCAATATGCAACACTTTATTTTTATATTTTCTCTAAGTGCACATTTTTCAAATTGAACATTTTCAAATGATCACTTCTAAGACAGTCTTGTGAAATCACAATATCCCATTTTAACTAGCTAGCCACTAACAATTTTGAACAAATCATGAATTACTTTGCACCATGTTTGTACAAATAATAACTCATGTAAAATACAAAAGTCAACTCTCAAATTTGTAAATAAATCATGTCACACTTTGAACTGGACACCAAATCTGTTATCTGTTTCTTTGTCAGTTAGTAAAGACCAAGTCTTTAAAATATTTTCTTGTATTTTTAAATTTTTTTTGAGTTTTGTTTCTCTTAGAATTAAAAATGTCGAGCAAAGCGAGACCAGCTTGCTAGTAAATAAATAACATTTAAAAAATAGAGGCAGCTCACTGGTAAGTGCTTGTCAAGTGTTTTGCTTTTTTCACTGTGCTTATCCCACACTTGAAGGGATGTACCAATGCTGAATGTGGCTTCTGGATTTCACTCAAAAGACCAGACCGTAGTTACTTTTTTCCTTTTATTTTCCTTTAGTTTGCAACAGTTTTTCCAACGAAGAAACAGCTTCTTTTTTCTTCTTTAGTCTTTTTAGCAGTCTTTAGCAGTGTTAGTAGACTTTAGTAGACTTTAGTTTCTTTAGCTGTCATTAGCTGTCTTTAGTAGCCTTTAGCTTCTTTAGTAGGTGAAAAACCTTTAAGGACAAAACACCACAAGATTAACATGCTGTAAAAAAACAATAAATTATCAATCCCATAATTTACAATTATTAATTAGGCTATCAAACACTTAATTAAACAAGTGCAAGACAATGGATTAATATTTTCCCTTTAAGTTAATTCAGATTTTAAATAAATTGTCTCAACATAAATGCACCAAGATACATATAAAATACATTTAACACCAGAAACACAATAGATAAATGCAGCAGAAAACCCAATATGCAAATACATAAATACCTAACCAATTAACCACCTATTTTAGATACATATTTAAAATCCATATCCAATATAAATATATTATTAATTTAGCAGTGAAACACTCAATCTTAAACGCTGTCTACTGGTAGAAAAATACCCCTTTTCTATGCCCTCACTAGCAGCCAATGATCCAACACAGTTAAATCCAACACTTTAAGTTGAGCGACTTCACCCTCCTGATGAAGCAAACTGCTCCAACATTTATCAAACTAAGCAAAGAATCACAACAGTTCCTTACTAAACAACAGTTACACTAAACACCGTGTGTATTTAGCCTCCAGACTAAGCACGCTACATGCACACAACTCCCCCATCTCACCAGCGCAACAGGTGCGCCACACCCACAAAGAGAAATAAAGTGCAATCTTACCGGTTGTCCGTTCAGCTTTTAGTTTTGGTACACTTTTGACACAACTCTGTGTTATCTGTAATGAACCAAACCTTTCTCCACTCTGCGCTGGCGTCTTTTGTACTCCTTGATTTGACACAGCTGTCTAATTACCGGGCTCGCGCACCAGCAGACGAGACGGGAGTGCGCCGCGTTATACCTGCGCGTGAACGTAAACTGATAATAATGCCGATGGATGTGCTCTAAAATAAAATATAATTTTATTAAGTGGGGTTTGGCTGGTTGCCAAGCAGCCGCAGTTACGCGCTCGCGCATCAGCTGACGAGACAGCTGTTCGCCGCTACAGTGCTGCTATTTGAGCTATTTTTAGAACAGGCCAGCGGGCTACTCATCTGGTCCTTACGGGCTACCTGGTGCCCGCGGGCACCGCGTTGGTGACCCCTGTGCTATAGTTTTCCTATTTTTAGGGCTATTTCTGTTTCAGCGCTCCTTTCTATGTTTACTTTCTGGTTCATTGAGCGCAGTTCTACCCACCTGCCTTCATTTAGTGATTGGTGTTCCTACCTGCTGTCTCCACTAATCATGCCCTGTTTCGCAACCGTCTCGCCATTCACTCAGCGCAGATTGATTGCTCGCTCTGCGCGAAAATTTACGTTTGTTTGGCTATTGCTTTGGTAATGTGTTAGCTGTATGCTAAGCATTGCTAATTGTTACTTTTATTATGCTGCTTGCATATGTTTTTGTGCACTTCCCTGTTGCACTTATATTGCCATAATTAAAGACTCTTACCTTCTTCTGCTGCTTTCAGCCTTTCCCATCCTGGGAACACGACCGTCGCTATAAAGCGACCGGAACATAACAGTAACGCTGCTTCAGTTTTATAAAAACCTTAAAACCGCGCCAAAAAGTTTGTTTTGGTCTTACGCAGTAACATGGAATAGTCCATGCGTTGCGTGAGATGGGAGGGGGTAGCTGTCAAAACACAATCATGATGGATTAAGCGTTTTGATTTATTTTTAAATGCACAAATGAGGACAAAATATAAATCTATGTTTTAAATAGAAGAAAATTCAATAAATAATTTTTATGTGATATTTGGGGGCTTCTAGAGGTCCACTTTACACAAGACTACTCCTCGTACCAGAAAATAAATCTTTAGGTTTCAAGGTAAATGACAAAAATATTAATGTACAAAGACAAAAAAAAATGGGATTGTGTTGAAAATCTTAATTTCCCCTCAGGGATTATTAAAGTACTTCTGATTCTGAGACTAATTAGTAAAGTAATTAGTAAATAAAATCAGTAATTTTAATGGTATCATTGCAGTGAAAATTGTACCTTGTTAGATTACTTGTTACTGAAAATTGTGGTTTTGTTAGAATGACAAATTACCACTGCAAGTAGCACACGTGTTAAACAGCAACAATAACAAAGACGTCTTCTCTGCAGGTGGAGAATGAGTTCCGTCAGGAGTATGAGGAACTGTCTCAGCAGTGTAAACGTTTTGCCAAGGACCTTCTGGACCAGGCCAGGAGTTCCAGGGAACTTGAGACCATCCTGAACCACAGGGACAATGACCAGAGCGAAGAACTAGACCCTAGACAGTGCCACGACTTGGCCAAACTCAAGCTAGCCATCAAATATCACCAAAAAGAGGTGTGTGTACAATTTTAGCCACATTGCTGATCAATCAATTGCTGTCATCATGTCTTCATAAAACATAGGTTCAAGATTCTTGTGTGCAGACCTTTTTTTTTTTAGTAAGAGCTGTTTCTTACCTGCTAACAGTTTTGGCTGACACTTCAGCCATTGTCAGAGCTTTCGTAGCTGGAAGTTCGGCTAAACTCTTACCAGTAGGTAAGAAACATCTCTTACTCAAAAAGATTTGTTTGCACACAATAATCTGTTACCCACATTGCTGATCATTATATGACGTGTGTGTTAGCTTGAACACACCATCAGGAATATGAGGTCCTTCCAATGGACACGTGGGTTGGACTGAAAGCAATGGTTTTGCGGGTAGTACCCCGGAGACAAAAACATATTTTTCTGCTCGTGTAGCAGACAGCATGAAGAAAGGCGTCTGCAAAGAAAGGAGCAGAGGAGACGGCTGAAAGAGGACTAAATGAGATAACAAGCTGCAGCCATACAAAGAAAAGAGCTTTAATGGGACAGAAAGAGGAAGGGAAAAACAGAGAGCTTGGGGGATTAAGCGCATAAGAGGGAAGATTTAACGGCATGGAGAGAAGGCACCCAAGGCACCTCTTCTTCTGTCCGTCTGTTTCTCACCGCCGCCGCCACCGCCACCGCCTGCGGCTTCCTTCAGCAGACGGGTTCTGCCAGACAGATGACAGCAGAAAGACATGATGGCAGCAGCAAGATCTTACAGGGACGAGGATGGTGGGCGAAGTTTCAGCAGGTAGTGAAGAAGTATGATGAAGCTCTCAAGTGGAGGGAAGGAGACTGTTTTTGTAGAAGATGATAAACAGCAACACATAAAGATTACATGACCACCTAGATTTATTTCCGGATTGTGGATCCAAGAATGTTAATGAATATTGATCTGATGAGATCTGACGATCAGTGGAATTATCTGGTCTGACAACCTTAAAACCGAAAGAGATATAGAAGAGATGTAAAATCCCTGCCCCAATAAAACCAGATGGCAGTGTTTGAGAATAACAAAAATAATCTCAGGTCCGTGATCAAATAATACAGTTCTCAAGGGAGTGAGGAAGAGCATGTAGGAAGACTGCACGCTACATATATTCATATTTAATCAGCATCGCGTGTGGCGCAGCCAAGGACGAGACGAGGCAGACGCCAGCACGCAGAGCAAGACGCGGGCAGGAAGTCTAGTGCCGTCGCCATGACAACGGCAGATGTTAGTAAACAGACACCTCATTAGCCTCTCCAGACACCCTGAGCTTGTATGTCTTTATAGCTGTTAGTGAGGGCTAATCTGGTCTTTGTGCTCACCATGATGGAATATTAGATCATTATGCACATTATATTTCACCTGCTGCTTTCACTTGCTGTCCTGCAGCTTGTACCTGCTTTTATTTGTGTGTGTGTGCAAGTGTGTGTGCGTGTGTGTGTGTGTTCTGGCACATCGCTCATGGAGGTCGCAGGGTTGCGCTAAGAACTGCCACCGTGTTTTACCATCATGGAGCTTCATGGCACAATTATATAACGCTCTGATTGTGTGTGCGAGATGGGCTATTGTGTCACACACACACACAAACACACACACACCTGCATGCTTTTCATGAAATTATGTGTAGGATGTTTGAAACATTCAATGCCTTTAAATACAAAGCGACGTTTCATTATTCACATTTGTTAATGCCACCAAGATGATCCACCCACTGACTACCATCTATTGGGGTTTGTGTGTAAGTGCATGTGTGAGCGTGTGTGTGTGTGTGTGTGTGTGTGTGTGTGTGTGTGTGTGTGTGTGTGTGTGTGTGTGTGTAAGAAAGAGAGAAAACGAGAGAGAGAGAGAGAGAGAGAGAGAGAGAGAGAGCAGAGTTCGTCAGCATCCACTAATGTGATCAATGCAAATCACATCTGCAATATAGTCAGCAATCAATACACACACACACACACACACACACACACACACACACACACACACACACACACACACACACACACACACACACACACACACACACACACACACACACACACACACACACACACAAGTGCCTTCATCTTGTTTTTTTAATCGTCACTCTCTCTCTCTGGATCGACTAGCCCCACTCCTCAATTTCTGGCGGATGAACCCCGATGTAAACACCCATACAGACTGCTTTGCAATCGCTCCTCCACAGTTACATATTACAAACTTTCATATTACAGTGGTGCCTCAACTTACGAGCATGCTGCCTTACACCAGTGAGCTCTTAACTCCAAACGCTTGTATCTCAAAGCAGCCCCGCCAATTGAAATTAATTAAAATCAATTCAATATGTGCTAAGACCTCCAAAAACACCACCATTTATTTAACATTTTACATGCCTTTTAAAAAGAAAAACACACTTTTAGACAAGAAATATTATCGGCATAGTATCTGTTTAATCTTAAGCAATTGGTTTTCATACAGCAGGTTTATGTTTCTTTCGTGACATCTGGTTACACTGTGTCTGCCGTGGAACAAAAGGAACTAGGAAATCGCTGTTTATGAAAGAAAGACGCATCATTTGATTAATGCGATCGCTTCTCCGCTGACAGCGGTACACTCAGAAAAGTGGATAACTTTGGAAAGTGGAGGTTGTACAAGCTATGACAACAACAAGCTCACGTTTAGAGCACAATGTATGCATTATTCATGCTCTGGTTACACAGACTGAGCCTTTAACCTTCAATAATTAAGGCTACCATCGATGCATGCATCACGGATGAATTAGAAACATCACACACACAACCACAGACCAACTAGCAACAGAACAGAAAGTTGCTGCTTAACATCATCATTGACTTTACCTATACTGTAAATGATTTCATTATTGTTGTCCTGTCTGAGCTTCTTCATTTGTATTATTTTTCATTTCCACATTGTAACATGCCATCCAACTTATCGGGTTATAGTATGATTTTTTTGCTACATTTAAAACACTTTCTTCTGGTCTCCATACCGTGTAATGGTGGTTCTTTGGTCAAAAGTTTGCATAGATTATGTTTTACAGACCATCTTCAAGCCGCTTTCTGACCATCTCTTCAAAATGAGCCGTTTTGTGGGGGGTCTTATTTACGTGCCTTCACTTTGACTGCGCCTTCTCCCCGTCATCTTTGTTGTAGTTTTTAGCTCTTCCATATGGAGTCTACTGACAGATATAAGTTGGAACTTTACGCTACTTTGTATTAGTAAACAACAGCGGAGGATGCATGTGTATGTACGAGCCAGCCTGTCCCACAACAAGGGGATAGAGAAAAAGAAGGAACTTATTGGCTACAACGTTGGGCTATAATGGCGGACAAGCAAAAAGCTCTTTGGGTAAAACTATACCATACAGTATATGGGTAATCTGCTGACGTCGCCATTTAGTAAAACGTCACAAATGGAACAAATTCCGAACAACTTGTTTGGAGGAAGAAAGAAGGAGGGCAATATTGGTTTATTAATATCTTTGCCATGAGTCCATGGTTTGATTTCAAATTTTCGAGACTTATGCGAATCCCAAATACACAAAAACATGTATCAATAAGAAAATTTGGTTTTGCATAATAGGTCCCCTATAATGAATGTGTGTTAGAATCCTTCAATACATCTTTTTTAAGCCTTTGATAGCTGCTAAACTATTCATCAGGTGTGAGTGAGTGTGTGTCTCCTGGCTACCAGACCATACTTGCTTCATCATGTATGTTCTCCCTTTGTGTGTGTTCAATAATCAACAGCATCGCTCACCGTTTACACACTTGAAGCAAACTCGGAGGATGAATTAATCAATCAGAGAAAAAAGTTGTGGCTTACATTACCTAAATAGCAAGCAGCCTTTTCCCTAACGTCAATGGCTGTATGTTGCACTGAAACAATGTCATCCCGCTGATTACACCATTCAGTGAAAACACCAAACGAGTGACGAAAAGGACTGGAAAAAAAAGTGGAGAGGAGACACAAAAGCATACTTCATATTTGCATATAAATCACAAGATTGAAGCCGTGCTAGCAAGGCCTTGGTTTAGCATATTGCTTTGTCAAGTGGTATTGGCAGATTACATCAGGCCTCAGTGTAATTGAATTAACCAGCGCTACATAGTATAGTCTGTGTTAGCATACGGCTTGCTTTAGAGGTCAGATGAGTCGACAATCAAATTACTGTAGACGGAAATAAACTCTTTGTGCAACACTTTTAATAAGACACACTGAATGCTGCAAAAAACAAAATTCTCAAATGTTATTTTCCCAAACCATGCATAGCTTGTCAAAAAGTATGCATACATTATTCATGTAACATTGAAATGATCTGTAATACACACAAATCCACATATCATTACAAGTTTTTACACGGTCAGCTATGACCCAACCTCAATGTTTTGTCATCAGGGGTGGGCTATACTGCAAATTGTGATATTGATCAAATGAATACAGTCAGTATTACTGATATCTAGGGCCGCTACGACTAATCGATTAATTTGATTAGAAATTTTTTTTGATTTACTGTATATTCTGTCGCTTTGATTAATGGTTTAGTGAGTGCAACTAATACTATTTGATACAATCCAGACTGCCTGGAGTGCCCGAAACTTTAAATACGGCCATAATTTCTGCACGACCACTGTAATAGAGCGCACAAGAGAGCGGTGGTCTATTGGTGCCGTGATCTGTGTTACAGTTAAAATTGTAATTTCAATGTTGAAGGTTTGGTTATGGCAAGCAGAAAACAATATTAGTTCATTTAAATAAGTTTCCCTAAACAACGCATTGACTCAAAGAACGAAAATGCGCTGTTATTGGTTGTATTACCTCACTCAGGACATTATTCAAACCTCCATTCTCTTCATAAGTAAGAAGTCTCTGGCTAACTTTTTTGTTTCGCGGCAATGCAATGTGTTGCTCTTCACGTGTGCAAAGCACTTCGAAGTTTTCAGCTTTACCAACCGGCAGCATTATAAAGATGAATTTTCCCAGATGTTAATTTTAATGATGGAGTCAGTGTCAATTATTTATGGCAATGGAGACAATGAAACGGTAAATACTAACAATAGGTTAGATATGTGTAAAAGATACGTTAGCAATGTTAGCTCAAGTTGTTGGGTAGCTAGTGTCGCTTTCTAATGTGAGACTATAGCGTGACCGTTCTCTGGCAAAATAAAGACAGATTTTCCTAAACACTAATATAAATTGGATCAGTGCCTACATACTGTGTTTAGCAATGGACCAGTTAGTATTAGAATCCATTATTACGTTCGGGAAGTAGCTCGTAGCTTAGTTTACTCCATAACAGGCTCGAACCTCCATTGTTTACAACTCGAAGCAGCTTTGCAGAGAAGTTATTAAGATGATATAGATCAGACAAGCCTTTTATTGGCAAAATAAAAGCTAGCATATAGTAGTAGTACATCAGCCCACATTTTCCTTGGTGTCTACAACAAACCACGGTGAGCCCGCTGGTCTAGCTATATCATCTGGGATGTTAAGCTGTGGCGAAAGTCACTCAAAACAGATGACTGGTTGCTGTCACTAAAGTCCATTGTGCAAAATAAAAGCAAGAAAGCTAAAAAACTACACAAAATGTGACATCACTGTTGAAAAGAGCATGAAAAAAATCACTAAATAAGATATCAAAATGTATTTTTTCTTACATATAACTCTTGGAGCAAGAAAAATCTGCTTTTGGCCTGTCCCCAAAGCTTTCTTATGTCAAAAACCCTGAGTTTGTAAACAATATAAAAATACTGATTATAAATATAAAAAATGCAACGATATGAATAACACAATAAAAAACACATTGATTGATTGATTGAGAAGTTTATTGACATCTTAAAAAATTGAATCCAGTAATGCTTTAAAAAGGCAAATGAATGGCACAAAAAGCCAAAAGGCTTGTTTCCATTGTGGTCCATAATGGACCACATGACGATATCTGTGATAATAAACATACAAGAGAACTGAAAAACGCTAGTATCAATCTACCCACCCAGACTATTTTTCTTTGTTATGGGTTAAACATTTGTGGGTGGTTTTAATCATATTTTTCCCATAAAAAGATAAAGCTCTAAATTGTAAACATGTTGGGATGTTTAATGGAATTGAAGAAAGGGTCAGGCAATAAAGACTTTTATGTTGACGTCTTCCCAATAAACATGTTGCGTTCATGCAGGAGTTGCAGAGCGACTTGGTGTATTTCCAGAATCAATGTCTTGTCGCAAACATGCCAACTCAGCAAGCTGCTGAAATACGAACGTCTTTACCTCACTACACTTCAGGCTCCCCTCCACAGGTTAACAGCGCATCACAAGTCTCCATTAAGAGTTGAATAGAAAAGGAGTTTGGGGCCTCCACGGAGCGCCGGGCCTTTCACTGAGCTCGTTTCTTTGCCCGAGTCACCTCCCTGGAGTCACCGCATGTCGCATGGATGCTTTTATTAATCAAGTTTAGTCCAAGAAAGTCAAACTAACCCCCTCCTGCTCTTGTTTGTGTCGTCACTGAAATGTTAGGTAAGGAAAACAAATGAGAATATTTGCGGCAAGAATTATTCCATGTGGCTGAACTGGCAACATTTTAATTCTGGGAATCATTTCTGCGTCCTTGGAAGTCAACTATCGCCAGCAGCCCAGATTTTATGTTATGAATTCTCTTTTTGAATGTTTGAAAGTAAGCCGCGTTTCGTGAGTCGTTTGAGGGTCCTCACACTCGGGCTGATAGCGGCCTCATGCACAACTTTGCTTCAAACTTAGACATTGTCGGACGGACAGTGGAGGAAGCGGAGGAAAGAGCAGCTTTGGTTTCTGAGCCTTCATTAGCATACTGGTGCCATAGCAACAGGAAAACTAAACCAGAGCCAAGCGAGATACAGTATCTAGGATGGAGGATGGAGGAAGAATAAAAGAGAGGGGAAAAACGAAGGCATTTAAAAGTAGAGAGGAAAGGAGGATGAGAAAAAATAAGTTGACGAGGAGGTGGAAGAAGAGGACACAGGAAAAGAATGAGAAAAAAGAAAGATGTCATGACTGGGTTCTGGGGGTTTGCTTCTCCGGAAGGCAAAGGAAAATTGGCGCGGGCAAGGCGTGAATTTAAATACATGATTTATTATTTTTTAACACTAATAAACTACAAACAAAAAGGAAGCAAACAAATGGCGCGCACAAAGGCGGAAATACAAACTTGACTAAGAAACAAAAGACATGCACGTGGGCACAAAAACTATGAACAATAAACAAAAACACTAACTGTGGCATAAATGAACAAAACTTACTTTGCAAAGACCTGTGACACGACATGAAGCAGAGTGATGAAATAGAGTGAAGACGCCAGGACGAACAACAGAAACAGACAGATTTAAATAGTGACGTGATCAGTGAAAACAGGTGCGTGACAAGACAGGTGAACAGGTGCGTGACATGACAGGTGAAAACTAATGGGTGACCATGGAAACCAAACCAAACAAGGAAGTGCAACCAGGAACTAAAATGAGTCCAAAAAACAAACACATTGCCAAAACAAAAACATGAACAGACATGACGCATGACCAAAACAAAAACATGAACAGACATGACAGAACCCCCCCCTTACGGACAGATCCCAGATGTCCAAAAAACAGGATCAAGAGTCATGGGAGGGCGGGAGGGGGATGTGGCGGTGGGTCGCCAGGCCAAGTGGCCCCGAATCCACCGAGGCATAGTCATGTGGCGGCGGCGGGTGGAACGCCGCCGCCACAGGCGAGGTGGGCGACCCGGGAAGGGCCACATGCGTGGCCGACTAAGAGGTGGGCGCACTTGGCGTGGCGGACGACTAGGTAGTGGCCACAACCGTGGCAGACGAGGAGGCAGACGAGGAGGCAGGCGCGTCGTCGTCATTGCAGCCGTGGAAGCCGCAGATGACGCAGGTGCGGGTGCAGCAGACGAAGCAGGCGGCGAAGCTTGGCGTGGCACTTCGGGCGGCGAAGCTTGGTCTTGGCCGCTTGGAGGGTCTTGGCTGATGGAGGGTTTTGGTCTTGGCGAGGGTCTTGGTCCTGGTCTTGGCGAGGGTCTTGGTCCTGGTCTTGGCGAGGTTGGTCTTGGACTTGGTCTTGGTCTTGGCATGGTTGGTCTTGGACTTGGTCTTGGAGTTGGCATGGTTGGTCTTGGACTTGGTCTTGGCATGGTTGGTCTTGGACTTGGTGTTGGCATGGTTGGTCTTGGCATGGGGGGTCTTGGAATGGGGGGTCTTGGACTTGGTCTTGGCATGGTGTGTCTTGGTCTTGGCGTGGCGCTGCGACTGGCGGCACTTGGCGTCGTGGAGCTGCGAGTGGCGGCACTTGGCGTCGTGGAGCTGCGACTGGCGGCACTTGGCGTCGTGGAGCTGCGACTGGCGGCACTTGGCGTCGTGAAGCTGCGACTGGCGGCACTTGGCGTCGTGAAGCTGCGACTGGCGGCACTTGGCGGCGTGGAGCAGGTAGCGGAACTTGGCGTGGAGCAGGTACTGGTGGCGCTTGGCGTGGAGCAGGTACTGGTGGCGCTTGGCGTGGAGCAGGTACTGGTGGCGCTTGGCGTGGAGCAGGTACTGGTGGCGCTTGGCGTGGTGGGGCTTGGCGTGGAGCTGGGCGTGGAGCAGGTGGAGGTGGCCTAGCTGGAGGCTGTGGCTTGGCATGGCGAAAGACTGGTGGTGGGGGCCGTGCTGGTGGCTGTGGCTTGGCAGGTCGAAAGACAGGTGGTGGTGGCCGAGCTGGAGGCTGTGGCTTGGCATGGCGATGCTGAACCACCCCACCTGAACATTTCCCAGCCCTAGCCCCCCCCTCAAGGAGCGGATACCAGACGCGCTCCCCGCTGTCTGGAACCGTTTTTTGGGGTGGGTGGAGGGAGGTCAGGAGGGGGGTAAAATCCTCCCCTATCAATTGTCCAAAATGTCTCTCTTTTTGTACCTGGGATTGAGGGGGTGAAAAAAAAATAATTTTGTGACTTGGGCGTGGCTTGAGTCCTGGGGGGCGGGGCATGAAATTCAGATGGCTGTGACTGATATGCTCTAATGTCCAAAATCATGTTCTGATAATATTTGATCATAGAAACAGAGTCCTTTGTTGAGGGCGGCTGATCAAAAGTAAAAGAGTTCAGAGAAAAAAAATCTTGAGCTGTGATGTCATCAGGGCTGCCTGTGGCTTGCTTCCGCCCGGAGGGGGAGGAGCTTGCGGGAGTGAGGCGTCCTCTTTGTTTGCGGAAGCCCTCCCTGACGTCCTTCGTCGGGAGCGGCGCTTCCGGGATTGCGGTGACGCAGCGCAGTCCTCGGACCAAATGGAGTCTCTGTACTCCATGGAGGAGTAGCGCAGCGATTCCTCCTCCATGGCGCGGAGGACCTCCCTCGCTGCCTCGTCAAAACCGTCCAATTTTTTTGCGGAGAAACTCTTCTGCTGGCGTCCTACTGTCATGACTGGGTTCTGGGGGTTTGCTTCTCCGGAAAGCAAAGGAAAATTGGCGCGGGCAAGGCGTGAATTTAAATACATGATTTATTATTTTTTAACACTAATAAACTACAAACAAAAAGGAAGCAAACAAATGGCGCGCACAAAGGCGGAAATACAAACTTGACTAAGAAACAAAAGACATGCACGTGGGCACAAAAACTATGAACAATAAACAAAAACACTAACTGTGGCATAAATGAACAAAACTTACTTTGCAAAGACCTGTGACACGACATGAAGCAGAGTGATGAAATAGAGTGAGGACGCCAGGACGAACAACAGAAACAGACAGATTTAAATAGTGACGTGATCAGTGAAAACAGGTGCGTGACAAGACAGGTGAACAGGTGCGTGACATGACAGGTGAAAACTAATGGGTGACCATGGAAACCAAACCAAACAAGGAAGTGCAACCAGGAACTAAAAAGAGTCCAAAAAACAAACACATTGCCAAAACAAAAACATGAACAGACATGACGCATGACCAAAACAAAAACATGAACAGACATGACAAAAGACTAAATAAAGTGTTTCTAAGGTGCAGTTTGGTGGGGCATTTTTGACTCGAAGCTCATTTTTTATTGTCATTTTCTGCAGTCTACTACTGTAGTACAATCTACATATAAACAACACATATGACAGATAAACCTCTCGAAATCACAGGAATATTGTGCCATATACAGTATGGTCAAGGCCTACACACAATGGAAATCAGGGGTACCAAAGTGAAAATGTGCCATTGGGCTGCGGGCCAAACACAACAATTCTAAACATGAATCAAGTAGCCTAAAATGAACACGTAAGAGTTCATTTTCACAACGAAATTAAATTTAAAAAAATCAAACATTCATGTTACACACAAATTAAGTTAAGTGCACACATTCTGTGAATTCCGTATATATATATATATATATATATACACACACACACACGCACACACACACACACACACACACACACACACAGTACATACATAAAGTATATAACCCCAGTGTTACCAACAATTATTTGGAGGCAGCCACCACAGATGACATACTTCACACAAAAGTCACAATTACATCGAAATTGTTGGTCAAAAGCTAATGAAGATTTTGGAAAAATGGGGTTATTAGGTTTTTGTGGTCGTTCTGTGTATTTTTTGGAGCATGTTAGACAGCCTGCTGATCACTAAACACTGCATGAATGTATACAGCGGAGTGCATCAAATGTGGCTGCAAAATTATATTTTGAAGCAATAAAAGCATGTTTTATTGTAAATTTATGAGCTGGAGTATGCTTAAAACTATATTTAGATGTATTATTATGATTTATTTTGTCTGGAAAACTAACGTCAAAACGACCGCAATGCATGCCGCACACAACCCTTGGTAGCAAACATGCCGCCTTTTACGTAGTTGGCCATACTCTCTTTATACACAACTCTGGACTGCTTATCAGCGTTGGCCCTCACCAAATGTCACTTTAATAGTAGAGTGGAGGGTTTATGAGGAGGATGTCAGGACTAACGTCTGTTGTCTGCCTCGACAGTTTGTGGCGCAGCCAAACTGCCAGCAGCTGTTGGCCACCTTATGGTACGATGGCTTCCCCGGCTGGAGGCGGCGCCACTGGGTGGTCAAGCTGGTAACCTGTTTCATCATCGGACTCCTGTTCCCTGTCTTCTCACTGATCTACCTGCTGGCCCCCAAAAGCGCGCTGGGACGCTTCATCAAGAAGCCCTTCATCAAGTTCATCTGTCACACGGCATCCTACCTGACCTTCCTCTTCCTGCTGCTGCTGGCCTCGCAGCACATCGCCCGCACCAACCTGCACATGCAGGGACCGCCGCCCACCATCGTGGAGTGGATGATTCTGCCGTGGGTGCTGGGTACGTAAAAATGTCCACTAATTCCATCAGCTGCAATGTGTGCATTGGCTGGACAGACGCTTGCAATCAGTCCAGTGTGGTTACACAGCAGGACGCAAACAAACATAAACCACCCATGGATGATAGGAATGTGTGCTTGCGTCCGTGCGTGTGTTCGTGTTTTAGGATTCATCTGGGCAGAGATAAAGGAGATGTGGGACGGGGGCTTCACAGAGTATATCCATGACTGGTGGAATCTGATGGATTTCGCCATGAACTCCCTCTACCTTGCCACAATATCACTGAAGATAGTGGCCTATGTGAAGGTAACGCCTTGTGGGTCACTTCCCACAATCCCTCACTCATTCATGACATCATTAAAAGTCAAACATGCTCTGCTAGTGAGGGTCATACACCCAATTCCAGGAGTGTCAAAACTTTTTAGAGGGGAAAAAAGGTTGCAGGGGCCATTTTGTATGGTATATTATTTGAATTACCTTTTGTTTACTTAAATTACACAATGAAACTAAATCAGTCTAGGTCCAAATATGCCATGCAATTAAATCCTACATTTCAACTTTGTGTCATACAATAAGTTACGGTTTATTTAGTGCATCCCGTTTGTGTTGACGCTCCTCAGACTGGCTGACTAACGTCAAGATAAGCGGTTCTTGACGCGACCAAAATTGAAAAAAGCCAGTAATTAGGAATTCCACTACATGTCACATGTGTAAACACAGAGGGAAGCAGCAGTTGGTCGACTTTTTATGGTGACATTTTAAATAGAAAAGCATGTAAACGATTGTGTGTGTGTGCGTGTGTGTGTGTGTGTGTGTGTGTGTGTGCATGCGTGTGCGTGTGTGTGCTGAGAGAAATATCTAACATGACTTACCGTGTCCTACCCTCCCCAGTACAACTCCTCTAGGCCGAGGGAGGAGTGGGAGATGTGGCACCCGACGCTTATCGCCGAGGCGCTGTTCGCCATCGCCAACATCTTCAGCTCGCTGCGACTCATTTCGCTCTTCACCGCCAACTCGCACTTGGGGCCACTGCAGATCTCTCTGGGGAGGATGCTGCTAGACATCCTCAAGTTCCTTTTCATCTACTGCTTGGTAACCAAAGAGAAATTCTTGCCGTTCAACAAAGCAAACAAAGTTGCTGATCCTCCATGTTCTGCCCTTTTTTGGCTGTTCATGGTTGATGGTGATGAGCGAGCACACAGAGCTCTCCACCCTTGATCGAGCTAGAAGGACATTACAAGCCTATTTCATTACACTTCAAACTCATTAAGCCCCCCTCCAGGGAGCTGCTTCCCACTACACCATCCTCATGCCGATTGTTAGCCTCCCTGAAGTCCTAAAATCAATCCCAGAGAGTCAGAGCTGCGTCTATCAGCTTTACGTAACGTCCTCACGTTGCAGTCCGGATAAAACGTGTATGTAAAGCTTTGGTGTTTTCCTCCTCAGGTCCTGCTGGCGTTTGCCAACGGTCTGAACCAGCTGTACTTCTACTACGAGACCACGGCCTCAGAAGAACCCAACAACTGCAAAGGCATCCGCTGCGAACGGCAGAACAACGCTTTCTCAACGTGAGTGGCGGCACATAGTGGCTTCATTGGTCAGTACTTGAATGATGATGCACTCAAAACGGTCAAAATGTTTAGTGCATTGTGCTGGACATTTTCTACCCTCACCAGTCATCAGTGCACTTAGACTGAGAACCAGGGCCGGCCCCCGGCATAAACACTATGCAGTTATTTAGGGCCACAAACACTAGGAGGGGCCACATGATAATAGTGACTGGTCACTTCAGTTGCTGATTACTAACAGTGTTTTCTTGTTCTACTTGGATTGAATACATTTCCTCATGGATTATACTTTTTTTCAGTCAACATGTCCTTTGTAATAATTTTAGTTCAGTTTAGCAGCAGCGGGGTTGTGCATTTTGTGCCCACCTTTTGAAATAATTGCTAATCACTTCAAACACTGTCACCGTGACAGATTTACGGCCTTATATCTAAAACAAACATACCATCTAAGTTTATATTGTAGCTAAACCTTTCCCCAAATATGTCTGTAGAAAATGTGTTTTTTAATAATTGTTGCCCATTTTTACAACTAAGTACTGTAAATTTTACTTTTATAGCACTTGTAGAGAGAGAGCTCACAAAGTGCTTCACATGGTTAAAATACATTCAGTACAATCAAAATAAGCATATAGTATGATGCAACAACAGAGACATTGCAAATAAAATAATAAATATGCTAATACATTAATTCAAATAATTTATATATACATTAATACAAACGATAATGGAATATTACCGGAATGCACACTTAAACAAATGTGTTTTGAACTGCCTTTTAAAAATGTCCACAAAAGGGGCAGCTCTTATTTCATAAGGGAGTGCATTCCACCATTTAGGGGCAACTAACTCAAAGGCTCTATCACCTTAACTTTTAAATGTTGTACAGGATACAACAAGCAGGAGGCAGTCAGCAAATCGCAGTTACCTAACAGGACAGTGAAAAGACAACAGATCTACCAAGTAAACAGGCGCTTGGCCATTCAGTACCCTAATAGATAAGATGTTGTACTGTCTCCTGAAATGAACAGGTGGCCAGTGCAAGGATGCTAAAACGGGAGTAGTTTTGCCTCTCATCCCAGTAGGCTTCATCATATTTATGGCATTCCAAAAATACACAAAGATGGAGCTCTCCTCAGACCCATTGTCAGCAGCATTAACTCTGTGACATACAGTACAATATTGCTAAGTATGTGGCATATTAGCGCCTTTGGTTGGCAAAACTCCACATCATGTGCAAGACTCAATTGACTTTGTAGCAAAGATCAGATATCTAAAACTTGACAAAAATTAAACTATATTTTT
Source organism: Entelurus aequoreus (assembly GCF_033978785.1). NCBI lineage: Eukaryota > Metazoa > Chordata > Actinopteri > Syngnathiformes > Syngnathidae > Entelurus > Entelurus aequoreus. The sequence goes on along the minus strand of NC_084742.1, from coordinate 23,770,218 downwards.
ATTTGACGTCACTTCCCTGTTCACCTGTACTCCAACACAGGATGCAGTAGAGACAATGAGGCAACGTCTACTAAGTGATCACACCTTCCAGGATAGAGCCACACTAAACCCAGAACAAATTTGCCTTTTGCTGGAACTTTGCCTTAACACTACATTCTTGCAATTTATGGGAACGTTTTACCGACAAAAACAGGGTTGTGCCATAGGATCACCTGTATCTCCAATAGTAGCAAACCTTTATGTGGAGGACATGGAAAAATGAGTTATATGCTCTTTTAAGGGAACAGTACCAAGTCATTGACACAGTTATGTGGATGACACATGGGTGAAAATCAGAAATCAGGAAGTACAAGCCTTCACCTAGCACATTAACTCAATGGACAATAACATCAAGTTCACATGTGAGGATGTCAAAGACAGTAAGTTGCCTTCTTTGGACTGTGATGTCCACATTGGAGAAAACAGGGCCATCAATGTCGGGGTTTACCGAAAAACCACACATACCGATCAATACCTACTTATCGGAACCCTTCAACACAGAGCTGATAATGCCCACAGGCCAAAGAAAAAGAGCATGGGCATTTGAGGAAGCCCTCAAAACCTGTGGTTACCCCACATGGTTGTTTGTGAAAAGTGCATCCAGTTCCAGAAATAACAAGAACAGAGTGGATGAGGAGGAAAAAAGGTGACATAAGCAAAAATATTGTCATTCCATATGCATCAGGTCTATCTGAGAAATTCCCAATAATTTTTAACCAACACAACATCCCAGTATGAGTTGGCCACTTGTCCAGGGTGTACCCCGCCTTCCGCCCGAATGCAGCTGAGATAGGCTCCAGCACCCCCGCGACCCCGAACGGGACAAGCGGTATAAAATGGATGGATGGATGGACAATATCCCAGTACACTTCAAACCATGCAACACCCTGAGACAGAGACTAGTGCAGGGGTCCCCAAACATTTTGACTCAGGGGCCGCATTAAGTTAAACACTTTTGGCCGGGGTCCGGCCTGTGTGTGTGTGTGTGTGTGTGTGTGTGTATATATATATATATATATATATATATATATATATATATATATATATATATATATATATATATATATATATTCCGAGCGCGATGATGTTATCGATGGGAAAATGCATTTTTAGACAATATGATTTGCCTGAGCGGCTAGGAGACACCGAGAGTAACAAGCAGAAAGTTTGGGGACCTCTGGACTAGTGCTTCCTAAAGACCGAACACCTCACACCCACAAAAACAATATGGTGTATGCTATCTAGTGTGATGATGAATGCACTGATTCATATAGTGTGTGTGTGACAATCATTGGTACTTTACTTTACTATATTGGGGAAACAAAACAACCACTAAGCCGACGCATGGCACAGCATAGACGGGCAAACTCTTCAGGCCAAGACTCAGCTGTCTACCTGCACCTCAGGGAGAAACAGCACTCCCTTGAGAACAAAAATGTACAGATTCTGGACAAAGAGGACAGATGGTACAAAAGAGGAGTGAGGGAAGCCATCTATGTCAAGGTTGAAAAACAATCCCTGAACAGAGGAGGTGGTCTGCGACACCACCAGTCTCCCACATACAACATTATCCTTTCAACCATTCATAAAAGACTATGCAATTTAGCTTCCAACAAATAAAAGGAGTTAGAAACATTCTGGTCACCCTCTGTGACCGTTTGTTTACAACTGACTGGAATGCTTACGTGGGGAATTCAGACAATTTTGGACTGGTAGTAGTCGATCCACAGCGATCGTTCTGCCACACGATACCTCAATGCTCACGAGGGGAAATTACACTTCAACGACTGTCGTTGGCTTTGACAATAGGATTGCTCGTTTGCATTAAAACAGATAATTTTCTCACTACAATTAGGAGAAACCATCCTTACCCAGGCACACCTGTATAAACATTTGGGGTTTTGGCACCATCCACTAGACTAGATCTGACCAATCTAAGTCTATGAGCACGAACTGGTGAAGCCTACTTGGATGAGAGGCAAAACGTCTTATAAGACAAACTAAACAGTTGATCAATTAAATGCCCTGAGATGACAATGACTTGGATGAATGAGAACATTCATAGACATAAAACGGGAGTAATATGACTGAATTTATGAGATCTTGACAAGAACCTAGCGGCAGCATTCTGAGCTAATTGCAAGCGATCTATGGTAGTTTTGTGGAAACAGGTGAAGAGTGAATTGCAATAGACAAGATGTGAGGAAACAAGAGCATGAATGATCATTTCTAGTTTGGAATAAGATGCTACAGCTCTGAGTTCAAAAATTTTCCTAAGGTTAAAAAAAAAAAAGCAGGAGCATGTTACACTTTTGATGTGCTCATCAAAAAGCATTGTGTGGTTAAATACTAACCCGAGATTTCTCAAACTGGTGTGCACATTTGAACAAAGGACCCTAAGCAGCTGGTTACTTTTGAAATTTCAGTGTCAGGGACAAGAGTTAACACATCCGTTTTGGCAGCATTCAGCCGAAGAGTATTACTAGCCCTTCAGTCTTTAACTTCAGTCATACAATCATTTAACATACTAATTTTCGGTGTTCTATTGGGGTTAAACGAGAAAGATAACTGATGATGTGTGTGGTATGAGATATCTTCAAAATTCCTAATGACATCCCTGAGTGAAAGCACGTTGGGTAAAAAGAATAAGCCCCAAAACTGAACCCTGGGGTACCCCGCACGAGAGGTTGCGTTTTGTTTACTTTTTTAATTCATGCTGAAGCTGCATAGCAGTTTTGAATTGGAAAGTTGTTTAATTAGAAAACAGGCAAAATAAAAGTAATACAGGTCTAGCAGGAATTCAGAAGCAATAGATACATTTGGCATACAGATGATAATGAACCAGCCCTGAAGGAGAGAACAAGGTGGAACAAAGTAGAACTGATTAACAATGGGGAACAGGTGCACCGGCTGGGAAAGGAACAGAAAGTAAAGGTGCTGTAAAACACAGACACCAAAGAGGAAATACTGACAAAACCAGAGCACTAGGACAGGAAGTGATTCTAAACAAAGGAATACAAAGAACAAATTGTCATTCACATATGTGATTATTTATAGTAAATACAATTCTTGACATAACTTGTAAAATATTAAGAATACATTATTTCATAATAATATCTACTTACAAGCATACTTGAACTGCATTTTTGTGGGTTCTGTCTTTTATGCACACGCTTAGGCTCCCATAGCCATAACTACTTTTGGTCACCAAGAGTATTCGAGGTAACCCTTGTTTATCGCTTTTAATTTGTTCCTAGCCTGGTTGTGGTAAATTAATTTCCACAAAGTAGGAACTATTAATATTGATTTTTTTAAACTTTTAAATACAGTTTTTAACATTAAAACAGCCATCTGGACATGAAATAACTCTCACATAGTCACCTTTACAAGTCACAAACTTCGAAGCGTGATGTGGCGAGGGATGCAGTACTCACCAGGCTGCAGCCAGCCTTTTAGCCCCTAGCGTACTACACAAGTAAAATTAAAGACCAAAATTGGGCCACAAACAAAATCTTGTTTAGGGCCACAAAAAGAAGTACGCTAGACACTTATTATCCTCAATAACTAAAACAGGGGGTACATGCATGCAAGAAAAAGTAATTTATACATATTGAACAATTGAAAAGTGAGTAAAAAAAAAGCTGGTAGATATTTTATGGGGCGATCCAAATGATGCTGATAATGCTCTGTCGAGGGGAGGGACAGACACGGTAGCTGCAGTTGAACATTAAAAAGGAGAGAAGGTAAAAATTGTAATCTACATGTTCACTAAATTTTACGCCAGAAGTGTCTTCCGGATACCAGTTTCGAACCTCTGCCCTCTGCCAGTAAGTAGGTAGAAGCGTGTACCATTACACAACCAGGGACAGATTTGTGACAGCACTGTACTTTCCAAATTAGCCCACACAGGAACTGTAGTGTAAATAAATACTTACTGTAATATACTGAGAGAAGTATGCCCTTTGAGACGCAGCATAAGTGGACAGCAGTATCATCTTATTTTTTTAGATCCTAAGAGTTATGTTTGCCTATTTGTCCATGAATCGTCTTCGCTTGTCTCTTCTTTGCCGCGATAGAACAGTAAAGAGTGAAAAGTATCCCGTGACAGATGTCACGCGGGCAGCATTCATCTATTGTACGGCTGCAGACATCCACCTCGTATGGAAGCCAAACATGCACGCTGCTCACCACGGAGGCGGCAAACAGAGCGATGGCTGCCCCGCGGGCTGCTTCAATATTTGTTTGTTCTGTGCTTGTGTGTGCGTGCGTGCGTTTGTGCGTGCGTGTGTGTGAGAGAGAGAGAGAATACCAGATTCAGTCGAGACACAAAAAATCCCCATGATCCTTACTGGCTTGGTGACGATACATTTTGTTATTGTTTACATTCAAGCACTTTGAGGGCATCGTGCACTTCCTGCTTGTGTTCAGGTGTGCAGCCACCCCCACATCTCATCTGTCCATCACACCGTCCCTCTCACGCGAACGTGTTGGAGTGTTTGACACAGTGATGCAACATGTCTCTGCATGAGTCGCACATGAGGAGGCGTGAAAACAACTGGCTGCAGAACACCTCCACATGACTGGCAGATGACGGCAAGCGCCTGCCAGCATCCGCCAGCCTGGCAGAAGAACGAAGCACAAGTTTTAGGGCATGATGGTAGTTTAAACACGTGAAAACACACAAAAATCTCCACTGTCTGCATAAAAGCACATTCTGTCGTGCGCATGTCGGCCAATCAGAAGCTTGAAGAACTTGACCTCTCTTCATCAATTCAGTGATATTCCAGTTGATGTACAAAAAACACACTTTAAACGGAGTAGCAATCTGCATTCGCAAATGAGTCATGTTTTTTCAACAACTCTTTTAAGTGAACAATGAGAAAACAGTAGTTCAGCAAGTAGCACAGTTTTGCATTCACATTTGTATTATGCCCTAATTTTTATATTCTAGTTGCGTTTATATGTACAGCAGGAAGGGGATTCGCATGGGCCCATTCGTTAGTTATCGGACACATGAAACTTGACGAGTTGGGGGGGTGCACTATTCACTTTAGCCGCCAAATGGCAGTAGAGCGTCGAATATCTTAAAATGTGTTTTGTGGCATTTCCAACTTTGAATACAACGTCAGTTGCAATGTGGAATGAAACGTTCTATAATTTTCAGCAGACAGCAATGCAAAATGAATAAACCCCCTCTTCCTCTTACGCGAGATTCACCCAGGAATCGGGCCTTCCCTAGAAAGGCATTTGATTCTTATTCGTATATAACTTCCGTAATGTTAAAATGTGAAAAAATATCTTAGAATGGACTTTATTTTTAACATGCAGAGGTTTTATTGTGCCACCAAGTTTTTTTCCTTTTAGGAAAACAGTGGTGTCATTGTCAAAAGCATGGGGGTATGGCACCACCTTGTAGAATGTATATGATGAAAGCACAAACCAAATTAAATTATGCTATTTCAGAATAATTTCCAAAAAGTATAGAGGTGGAATATGTCAATTAGAATGATTCTGGTATTTGGATTGCTACAATCAGTGTTTTGAAAATTACTTTTAAAAAGTAAATAATTATAGTTACTCGTTACTTTACCAAAAAGTAATTGAATTACTAACCGAATTACTCTAATGAATTCAATTAATTACATGCACCTGGGGATAGGTTGATTGGCAACACTCAATGGTCCCTAGTGTGTGAATGTGAGTGTGAATGTTGTCTGTCTATCTGTGATAGCCCTGCAATGAGGTGGCGACTTGTCCAGGGTGTACCCTGCCTTCCGCCCGAATGCACCCCCGCGACCCCGAGAGGCATATGCATTTGAGAGAGGTTTAATATAAGAGCACTGGCAGTGAGTTTTGTCGCCAGCTCTTTTGAATCTTTTCCTCATATTGTGTTACCTCTGGTAATAAACTGATTGAGTGTGCTTTGATGCCTGTCATATATTCTTGTCAACAAATGGGGTATATGTTGGATGGCAAGTTTATCACTTCAGTCATTGATTGGTTCAATTTTCCCACTGTGTATGTTGTCTGCTGTGTCACAGCGTCTATTTGATATCAAGTTCATTTTAGTGCTGCACTGCTTGTTGCAGTAAAAATATTTCCTGCATTGAACTTGCTGCACTTATGACACTGTCTTGTTGTCGACATAAAACCACATCACAAGTAGTGTGCCACGTTACGTCAAGCTATCGCTAACGTCGTAACGGACCTAAAAGTAAATAGATTACTCGTTACTAGTAAAAGTAACAGCGTTACTAACGCCGTTGTATAACGCCGTTGTATAACGCCGTTGTATAACGCCGTTGTATAACGCCGTTATTGCGTACGCTGGCTACAAGGAATAGTTTTCTTGATAGTTGAAGTACTTCACAAAATAAAACGAGCCAGTCTTTTGAACGGCTTTTTGATAAGAATGGCTCCGAAAGAGACGACTACCTTCAAAGAGCTATAAATCCCCTCTAATACGGAGCCAAGGAAACAATATGAATCTTTTTTTAACAAGTGCGTCATCAGTCAACAACTTAATTACTCGTGTTCTGTTGTGTTGGGTCGAAGAACGTGATAATGTCGCACATTTCCTATGACACAAACCAAAAGCTTAATTTTATCTGTCCACACAAAACTTTTTTTTTTTTTTAATGTGTGAGGTGAAGTGAATTATATTTATACAACGCTTTACATTGAGAAACCCATTAGGTACATGTATGCTACATTTAAACCAGTGTGGGTGGCACTGGGTGGGTGAAGTGTCTTGCCCAAGGACACAACGGCAGTGACTAGGACGGCATAAGCTGGATTCATACCAGGAACCTGACCGGCTGCTCTACCATCTAAGCCACGCTGCACCGATGAGATTTCCAAAAGCTCGGGGTGCTCACTTCATGATGAACAACTCGTATCAGCTCATTGATGTGAGTAACGCAAACACGGCAAGTCGTGCACACAGGGACGACAGGTAGGGGTGATGTTCGTAACCGGTTCTCCCGATTGTTCGATAAGAAAAGAACCGATTCCATGGATTCGAATCCCTTTTTGAGAACCGGTTCCCGTTATTGAAGCCACTATACCGTATTTTCGCGACCATAGGGCGCACCGTATTAAAAGGCGGCGTGTCAGTTACGGGTGCTATTTAACACATAAATAAGGCGCAGCGTATTTTTGGGCGCAAGCATGGTTAAACATACGCTAGCTTAAAACATATGCTAGCTTAAAACATACGCTAGCATGCATGGACGCTGTTTTAAAAAGGCAGCAGGAACAAAGCTGCGTTCGGTTGTACTTTATCGAAATATTTATCAATGTACTCACATTATTTTTTGATCAATCCTCATCCACAAATCCATCAAAGTCCTCATCTTCTGTGTCTGAAATGAACAGCTGGGCAAGTTCTCCATCAAAAACGCCAGATTCCCTCTCCTCATTTTCAAAGTCAGTCTCGTTGTCCATTAGCATAGCAAGCTAGCACAACAGTAAAAGCAGACTTCTCTTGCCCCGTTGTGCGTATCGATTCGCTACCGTGCTGGTCCCCTTCTCCACATATTGCTTCACCGGGATGTCAAAAGTGAGCGTCCATGTTGGTAATGTGTTTGTCGGCAATTTTCTTATTTACAACACACATAGCAGCACTATATGCTCACAAGGGGCGTGCCTTTAGCGTCCTCTCTCACCTGAAACCTTCACCCTATAACGGCCGCATGCTGTCCTCAATCACGTCCGCTTTTCCTCCATATAAACAGCGTGCCGGCCCAGTCACATAACACCTATGGCTTTTGGAACTCAGTGCACACACAACAACCTATCTGGATTCAATAAGAGATTCGATAAGGAATCGGTTCGATAAGAGGATTCGATAACGGGCTCGAACTCGATAATTTCTTAACAAACACCATCCCTAACGACAGGACGTAGTTGAGAACCACTGGCCGAAAGAAAGAAGATCACCAAACTGGGTTACATGAGGAGACGAGACGCTGGCTTTTCATCGTCACATTTCTGGTTTCATAATAACGCAGCAATGTCTCCCTCTATTTGCAACCACCTCTCCACCCTCTCTCGCCCTTCCGCTTACACAAACACACAAATGCTGATTGATGCACACACAAAACACAAGCCGGCGTGAGAATGAATGTCACCCTTGAATATTTCATGCGGCGCAAATATAAGCGCCCGCAGACAAACGCTCGCTCCGAGACGAGGCCGAGCGCCGTCTTCAATTGTTTCTTCATCAAAGATTCAACGCGCTGCGTTGTCAGGAAGTGACACAGAGACCAGGCAGGAAATGGAGGAGTTGTGACTTTGCCTACCAGGACTTCCATCCAAATCTTCTAATGCTCCCTCTTTGTCTCCATCTCCCCGCAGGCTCTTTGAGACGCTGCAGTCGCTCTTTTGGTCCATATTCGGTCTGCTCAACCTCTATGTCACCAACGTGAAGGCTCGCCACGAGTTCACAGAGTTTGTGGGAGCGACCATGTTTGGCACGTACAACGTGATCTCGCTGGTGGTTCTCCTCAACATGCTCATCGCCATGATGAACAACTCGTATCAGCTCATTGCTGTGAGTAACGCAAACACGGCAAGTCGTGCACACATTAGCTGGCCTGGTCAGCCATGTTTAAATACACCTCAGAATGAAGGATCATTTATGTGTATCTGAAGCAGACAAATTAGGAAAATACAGTGAAACCTCAATTTACGGACTCATTGTAGAAACGTTTTGATTTTCAACCACAGACCGAATAAACAAGGTTTCAGTGTACAATCCTTGTCTCCGTGCACAAATGTTTCATCGACCCATTGAATGCCTGCAGGGCAGCAATTTGTGCCCGGCAGCATATCAATTGTGGGCGGGCTGATCGCTCTTTGGTGCTCATTCACTCAGCACAGTGTTGCGGTTATCCTTTTTACAGTATTTTGCTGGTTTTGCTAGCTCAATATGAGTCCAAAGAAAGCAATGGACAAGCGATGTATGTTGTGAACATTCAGGAAGTATCCACAGCGTTGTAGTGAATTCCTCCCTCCATTCCACTCCTTTCCACTGCAGCCTAAGAAGATTAAGGGTTTTGGTAAAAGTGGATTTTATTTTGAATTTCTAATCACTGTTGCCACCTGGCTGTTTAAGTTAAGGAGATTTGTGGTTTCAAACCGTGAGTGCACCTCAGGGCTAGTGACAGTGTGCATGTGCGTGGCTGCAAATGAGAACAGTTCAGCTGTTAGGGATGGGAATTGAAAATATTTTTCTGGTTCCAATTACACTTTCGGTTCTGCTTAACGATTTGGTTCTTCATCACTTCTCTTATCGATTATTATTTGGAAGAAAAAGATAACAAAAAGGTGGATTAGCATCTATTTTGTTTAATTTAGAGCTACCAAGACCTTACAAAAGCTACAAGTCACTAAATTTACATGAACTAATTAGTCTGATTCCTCAAATAATTTGTTTTTTTGTATTTTCACACCTGTGTGAGAAGTCTAAATGTCCATGAACTTTCTCTAATGCTGGGGGGCGCTTATTTCATTTTGGCGCGGTTAAATTAATTAATTTTCCGGTTGACCTATGACGTCACACCAGCCATCTGCGGATCCTTACAACTTGTTTTAACTGATGTCCGCTGTAATATTGGCACATATTACAAATATTATGTCTCTAATGGCTCTGCTGATGTTAAATAGCAGACAGCATCAAGAAATGTTCTTGGATTGCACTACGAACATGACGATACTACCAAGAATGTATTGAGGCGGATGCATGTCGGATGCCAAGAGAGATTGGCGAAAGAGTTTTTTCAAAGTTCATTCATAAGGCTCTGTGGGTCGATGGAAGGAGTTTTGAATCCAAAGGAAAAGAGCGTTCATGCCTCGACTGATATCCAGAGGAATGTTGCTGTTGTTCTGGACTATCCTGCCAGTTGCGCGGAAAGTTCATCAGTTTGGAGTGCACAAAAGCAGCTTGAAGAGGTTTGTGTTTGCTTTATTATTCGCCTTTAATATACCTGTTTCATTATCTTTCATCTCATTCGAATTTTGTTCGGGAGCCCGAATGAAGCCGGCATTCTATAGTTCCTTAGCTACCTTCTTAAATAAATCTGTTTCTTTTCTTCTACCATCGACACACTTCAAAATGTTTTGTTCTTTTAATTTGTGAAGCAAATAAACAAACAGTCTCCTCTTCATTACAATTGTTGCTACGATTTTATTGAATGGTATCTGCTTCCGGGTTGTATCCCAAGCGTTGAGACTGGCGAATGCGCGATACAAAAAGAGTCCTCTCCGGCGCACACACCCCCACTAGAGATCTGGTTTCCAATAGCATAATCCTGGTGTGTTAGTCCGACTTTTCAAAAATCGAACACAATCAGATTAAGGTGTATCCATGGGCTGTAGGGGGCTTATTTAGAGCCAAACTATTTGAGCAATTGGACTACTGACTGAGGTCTTAAGAGGCAGATTGCATAGAAAAACATTTTGAAAATAAATAAAAGATTTCTGTAGAATTTAACAAACTAAAACATGTGGAAATTATAATTTACATTTTTTTTAAAGAATTTCTGTCATCTGCCTAGAAAATATACTGTGCAAAGGCTTGCTTAGATTTTTACAAGGTGAAACTAATATAATGACACAGGCTCATAGCATGAAACAAGATATTTCAAGCTTTATTTTGATACAATATTGATGATTATGGCTTACAGGGCAGCACGGTGGTACATGGGTTAGTATGTGTGCCTCACAATACGAAGGTTCAACCCTGGGCTCTGGATCTTTCTGTGTGGATTTGCATGTTCTCCCTGTGACTCCCACCTCCAAAGACATGCACCTGGGGATAGGTTGATTGGCAACACTAAATGGTCCCTAGTGTGTGAATGTGAGTGTGAATGTTGTCTGTCTATCTGTGTTGGCCCTGCAATGATGTGTTGACTTGTCCAGGGTGTACCCTGCCTTCCGCCCGAGTGCAGTTGAGACAGGCTCCAGCACCCCCCGTGACCCCGAAAGGGACAAGCGGTAGAAAATGGATGGATGGATGGTGTGACTGTGTTGTATTAAGTTCACAATCGAAGGAACATTGAACAAAAATAAATAAATAATCCGCAGCGACTGACTCTGGGTACTGCCGTAATGAGCATTGTGGACAAAGTGCAGCTGGCTAGCATATAGCCTCCATCGCTTGCAACCTAGCAAACACATCGACTCTACACATAGATATTGACTATGACAAACACAAAGACATTGCCAAAGCTGGCAGTGAGAAAAAGTGGATAGAGAGCTTCTTCAGGTACATCACGCAGAAATATTTAACAAGTTAGCCAGCATGACAACTCCAGCATGTATATAAAACCTTGATGGAGGTGTTTGGATGATGTGTAAAGGTTTTTGTAAGCAGAACAGAGCGACTCTCATAGGCTCCATTGTAAGCTGATGTTTGATAGCATTTATTTACTATTTAGAATGCATAACAAAAGAAAAACATGTTTTCTTGTCTTACACAAGGATTGTGAATGATAGGCAAAATTCCAGTTTTCCTTTAACATTTTAGCTGAATAGTCCTTAAAACTAGAGTTATCTATCCTGAAGTTACTTATGTATTTTATCATGTTTTAAAAATGTAAAAGGATTTGTAAGGAGATCTACTAGATTGCAAACACCAAATGTTGGCAGCTATGAAAATATAGACTTTTGTCGAGGCTAGAACCCATTATTCATGTTTACATTTGTCATGATCCGTTGCCAGGGTCATGTCTTTGGTTTTGAGTTTTGTATTATTCTTATGTTTTTGGTCTATTTCCATATTCAGCGCTTCTTCAGTTTGGCCACTATGTGGTTCCTAGGAGCGCTAATTAAATCTCACCTGCCTCAAGTTAGCGGTCAGAAGGCTCACTTGAATCGGCTCACTAATCAGAGAGCTTTAAATACCCGCGTCACTCTGCCTGCCAGTGCGACGTCATTGTTCGCATTGGCGACATGTTAAGATTGGTTCTCACCCACAGAATGTTGACTATATTAGCTCTATGCTCCTCCCTTTGTTTGCGTATATGACTCAGCTACAGTGGCGTCTCTGGCATGAAAAGTTTAGTGGGGCACAAGAGTGGGCACTTTACATCCACAAGCAGCAAAGCCTACACCAGACCTGGGCATTTTGCTGCCCGCGGGCCACATCCGGTTCTTTGTGCGTCCCTGTCCGGCCCGCGTGAGGCCAATCATAAATTACAAAATAAATTTAAAAACGTATCTATGTCGAGTGTGCAATACAACGGTGCTGCTTTTGTTTTGAAAAGCGTTTTGTATTACTTCCGTGTGGACGTATGCGCATGCGTGATTGTGAGTGAATGTGAACAGCTGCAATCACAAATTACAAAATAAAGTTGAAAAAACATCTATGTCGTGTGCGCAATACAACTGTGCTGCTTTTATTTTGAAAAGTGTTATTTATGGACGTATGTCCCTGTGTAACCTGTGAGTGAAGGTGCACAGCGACAAGTGATGCACGGTTTACACCCGAGACGCTAAAAAGAGAAAAGTTGATGACGAATGCCGTGTTTTCAACAAGACATGGACTGCCAAGCAACGTTCCCTCTAAGGTGCGCGCCTGCGCAGTTGCGCACTGCTCAAGCGTCCTCTGCGCACAGCAAATATATGCCGCGCACCAAATCAAATCCCATCTGAATTCTAAACAAAATAAACACATTTATTCTGTGTAATTTTGCAATGCAACTTTGAGTGACAGTGACAACCAGCGGCCCTAACGGTGTTCATCAGCACCGTTCAATTGAACACCGTTCAATTATTGTAACGTCTATCGAGATGCTTCGAGGCCAGGAATTATATCGATCACTTTATTGAGCAAAACTGTTTATATTTGGCTATAACCACACCAAAAACATGAGTAAAACACTTCTATCTCGAAAAACTAGTCATTTTCTGCCGTACAAACCAGGCCAAAACCAACTTGTCATCTGTCACCAACACGCATACCTCTAAACCACTGGTGCGTTTATGGCCACACAAAAAGTCGGACAACTCAAACACCACACAAAGTTACACTATGACTCCTCAGTCATACGTGTGCTTATTTTACTGTCATTTATTATTAATGTTAATTTATTTATATTAATCATGGAATGCTGTTACTAGAGAAAGTTACAGGAATTTACACTTCATCCTATGCTTACAATTCATTGTGCAACATGAGGATGTTTAAGGGGAACTAAATGTGATCTCTGAAAGGGGTACAAATGATTTCCAAAGCAGTGCTTTTGGTATAAAGTTAAGTTAGGTTAAATGAAAGTATTATTATTATTATTATTATTATTATTATTATTATTTATCTTACGGTATATATCAAAAATAATATTGAGCAAAATTTAATTGAAATATTGTCGATGTGGCCCTCCAGCAGTGCTCGGGTTGCTCATGCGGCCCCCGGTAAAAATTAATTGCCCACCCCTGGCCTACACAATAAATTATAATTCAATCCAAGACCACAATCCATTTTTATTCATAGCCTTACAAATTAAGGCTATGAATAAAACATTTGAATGGTTCAAAATAAAAATGCTACTCAGTTTCTTGAATAGAAAGGATGTGAGGATGCATGTCAATCTTTCATCTCGGCAAACTTGTCAATAGCCTGTCAAAGTCCAATAATCCATGAATTAATTAATTATCAATGGACAAAATAGCCAGTGCATTTAATCTCTGCCGCCCCATTGTGTTTCTTGTAAATGTCTTGATCCTCTTCAGTGTTGAAAAGTTTCTCTCAGACTCAGCCACTCAGGTCATTGGTGTTGTGATAATAATTTAGAACAGTGACAGTTTCTGATATCAAAAATCGACTGCAGCAGAGACAGAATGTTAGCAGCATGCAACTGTACAAATGACAGTGTGCAGGGACTTCAGCTCAGTTTCGAGCTTAACTTTATTTCCGATTGGCCAGATGTTATTTGCTGCTTCAAATTCAGCACATGGAAGTTATTGGCTGAACTTACTGAGAAGTGTGCTGTCCACAAGCTGTGCTGCTATTAGGGGATCACTCTTCCTCCACTCCACAAGCTTCCTTCATAACTGCTGCAGTGTTCTTTTCCCTCCGTTTCATCAGCGCTGCCTCTCTTTCTTGAGCGATGTCATCCACTTTTTCTCAGTCGACTCACGCTGTCTTTGAAGCTGCCCATGACGATTATCATCACACTCGCAGTTAGCCATCGTTTTCCTTTTGAAACATTCGGGGTTGAAGGGGCGGGTTTTGTCACTTCCTGTTTGAACAATGTTAAAATCCACCAGCTGATGCGGTCCCAAATTTCAAATTTTTTCTCAAGTGGCAAAGTGCTAAATTTACCCTTTGTCAACGAATCTACTTCATTCATATTGTTGGTTTGCTTTTATTGTCTTTTTGCTACCGATAAAAAAAACAACCTACACACTGCCACCTGCCAAAACTTAGCGTGTTGATTACGTCCTGACGTCACGTGTAACATTCCGATATTATTTTGATTGGATGATTTCCATTCAGCCAATCAGTTTTGGACATGCGCACTATGATTTTAGTGGCTCATCACTTAAACAAGCGCTCCGGCCCTATTTCAGTACTGTTTAGAGAAATTAGGCCATTGAGTTTGGCTTTGGTAAAGTTGCATAAATGTTAATACCGAAATTGCCTTAGTAACATAATTGGTGTTCATTAAATAATATTGTATAGATTACTGTATAAAGAAGACATTCTATTCACAATTATTTTGAGCCTGCATAGTGCTCAACAGCGCCATCTGGTCACTGCGTCAGATAGCTTTACTCAGTGAGCTTCCCAGTGACTTGCTGGTTGTATTTTGCCATTTATCGAAATTAAAGATTTTTGTACCTGCAAGCCACATCTTTTTTTTTGCATCCTGGGGAACACAACCTTTACCCGAATTTAACAACATTGTTTCTCATGGAGAAATTAGCTTCAATATACAAACTTTTCTAACTACGAAACCCATTCAAGTACCAACTAAACGTCTAAATTGAGGTTCCACTCTAATCCTAATCACAATTTATTATGTCGATAGAAGATGCTTGTCAGAGAATAAATCCATAAAACATGTCCACTAATGATGGGCAAGACCCAAGAGCTGTCAAAATTGTGGACCTAAACAAGACTAGAGTGGACGAAAAGACCATCAACATGGAGCTTGGGGAGAAAGAGACCACTATTGATTCCCGAGCATGGCCACCGCTGCTGCTCACTGATCCCCTCACCCCCAAGGCGGTGGGACAAGGGGATGGGTCAAATGCAGAGGCTAATTTCCCCACACCTAGTGTGTGTGTGACTATAAGTGGTACTTTAACTTTATTGGCGTAATAATTCCTAAATGGATTGGAGCGCCATGCAAGGTAAAAATGATTGTGAGAAAGGTGAGGGACCAGCCCAGAATTAAAAGGGAAGCGCTAGTTAATGATATCAAGGAAGTTGAGAGCACCGTCACCAAGAAAAACATTTGTAACACACTTTGCTTTAATGGATTGAGATCCTGCAGTAGGTCAAGTCAAGCCAAATTCCAGTCAGTTTTATTTATAAAGCGATTACATTGAAATTGAAGGCAATTTACAAAAGCAGGTTTTGAAAACACTCTCAAAAGAATCAACCAAGCATGAGCAAGCATTTGGCAACTGGGGAAGGAAAAACTCCAATGGGAAGAAACCTCAAACAGAACCAAGGTTCTGTGGGGATGTTGCCTGTCTTGACGAGTTGGGGTTTAGATAGCGAGACAGAGTGGAGGGACAGAGAACAGGATAAAGGGGTTGAGCTAGGGCTGGGCGATATGACTAAAAAATGTATCACGATATAAGTGTTTCATATCAGTCGATATCGATAATTATTGATAAAAATTAAAAAAAAAACTATTCTAAATAAAGACCAGGAGAAAAAAGGCTGAATTTAAATAATTTTATTTTAAATATAACCTTTAACCTTTAGAACAAGATCAGCATTATGAAACACAGTCAAATAAATGAAAATACTGGTCGATGTGCAAATATTGACATTAAATAAATGCTTAATCCAACAAAATGTGCAAAGTATTGTAATTAAGAAATGAGTAGTGTACAACTCAGGCTTTAAAGCCATATTGGTAACAATATATGCAAATAAATAACAGTCATATTAAGCAAGCGGAAACAAACATGTCTTACAGAATATTGTAAACATCGGAATAAACTTGCGTCGGAACATCTGTGACAAAACAAACCTGTTACCCTCTTCAGTCATTTATGGAAAAATCAAACCAACTTCAGTACCTCCTTTTCCACGCATTCCCTGCACATTGTGTAAAGCTTAGGAATAGCTGTCTTGGAAAAGTGCTTTCGGCCAGGTAGAACATAACGGGGGTCGAGCACGTGTATGAGATTCTTGTACCCAGACTTCTCAACTATGCTGAGCGGTAGCATGTCCTTCGCTAATTGATACACCACTGCATCTGTTATTTCTTTATAACGTTTTGAATTTTTGTCGTATGGCACTGCTGCCGAGTAATACTGTCTGCGGCAACAACAGACCACCATCGAGACGATGGTGGTCTGTTGTTGCCGCTTCGGTGCTGTTCCACTTGCACCGGCTGATGTAGATGGTTGTGGCTGTTTGATACTGCTGTACTCCAGCGGGTGAGAGCGGCTCAGGTGCTAAAATAAGTTTGTCGTGTTCCCAGACTTGGTCGGGACGACGACCTTGCAAAGTTTGCAGAAAGTATTACTCTGATTCGTATCAGATTTTTAAAAATCCAAAATACTACTAAACTGGTGACGTGACGTTTCCTTTTTTATTTACAATTTCCTCTCGTGCTGCCGCGCTCATATTCCCGTTTCGTTTCACTCCTCGTTGTCAGCTAGCCGTTGTTGCTTTTTTTTTTTTTCCCAGTTAGCATTTCCCAGAATGCCTTGCGGTTCAGGCTCGGCCGTGATAGGTCGAGAGGCCAAAGCCCTTCCTCTGCCTACACCCCCCAGAATGCCGTGCGGTTCCGGCTCTGCCTTTCTTCCTATTTTTTTGTAACAGAACTCAAGTGAAATTATCGAACGTTCTATCGACCCCATTTTCTATTGATATTGATCACATGTCTATCGCGATATATATTGTTATTGTTTTATCGCCCAGCCCTAGGTTGAGCAACCAAGAAGACGAATGGGTACAACAACAGTCGTATCAACAACGATAAGAAAAGAAATCTCAAGTAAAAAATATACAACATAAAGTAGCAAGAAACACGTCAATAATGAATAAAGCAAAACATGTTCTAGACAAAAAATCACTTCATATTCTCTACTGTTCACTAGTGTTACATATCTGAGTTATTGTGTAGAAATATGGGGAAATAATTACAAAAGTACACTTCATTCATTAACGGTGTTACAAAAAAGATCAGTTAGAATAATATATAATGTTGGATATAGAGAACACACAAATCCTTTATTTATTGAATCAAAGATACTGAAATTCCACGACATAGTGAATTTGCAAACAGCTAAAATTATAAACAAAGCAAACTATAACCTGCTACCCAAGAATATACAACAATTATTCTCAAAAAAAGAGGAGAAAAATAATCTTAGAGAGAAATGTAATTTAAAACATTTGTACGCACGTACAACACTTAAGACCTTCAGTATATCAGTATGTGGAATTAAATTATGGAATGCATTAAGCAAAGCAATCAAACAATGTACTAATATGATCAATTATTTATGCTTACATGTGGAAATAATAATAATAATAGTAAATAAAATAATAATAATAAAAAAAGGTAAATAAAGCATAAAATAGTCTCTAATAAATAAATTAAATAAAAAACAGCATATAAAATATATACATCAGCAAATAACAAAAATATAGATCAAGAAAAAGGATCCTTAATATGTGCAGCAATTTTTCCCACTCACATCACCTCATTTTATATTTTTTTCTACAATTAACTATGCCAAAAAACACATAGACATACCTTTTTTTTTGTAATGGAAACAAAAACAACAGGGCGTCACACTCTGCTAGTCCACAGTAAACAGGATCTCGAGCTCCACTAAAGAACAAAGAAAGAAATAATACTCACTCATAATAATGGCAAAGAACGGCTGTTTCCACTCCGTTAACGTTACGTTGTTGACTAACGCAGTAACGTTAGCGACCTGGGCCTAAACAACACTGACAATAAAGTAATACGCTTTCGTTTCAAGCAGTTGGAAATATGTGGAATATCGTAGCATGTAACCTACACACATTCACAGCGTCTAACAAAAGATGGCCTAAGTTAACTGTATTGAACTTTTTACTCACCGGCTTCACGCGGGAAACTTTCACATTCTGGAGTCGGGGTCCCCCGGAACACAAAACACAGATAAAAGACAATTTTACAATAGCACGGCGAAAAAATGACCGTCGTGGTGTGGGTTTTTTGACGAATAACACTCTTTTCCACTTTTCTTCGCTCGGGCCTCACCTACCGCGTGCAGCCATTTTGAAATTTCTGGATACGTGACGTCAGACGCACGTCCCCATGCAAAGCATTCTGGGAGGCGGCGCTGGAAATAAAATAGCTTTTTTTTACAGAATATAAAGTTTTACTGCTAGTCCTAATATCAAACAACGTCATTACAATCATACATAAATGATGATGGAAACACAAAGGCTGATCTTTACTGCGAATGTAGCAATAAATCAATAAATCTATACTTACGTTCGTGTTCCAGCAAAGAAAGTCCAGAGATCTTGGCTCATGCGCGTACACGCTA